>NW_028258467.1:5453990-5773157 GCF_053883595.1 Heterocephalus glaber | reverse complement strand
TGAAGGCTGTTAGCACTGAACGAGACTGCCCTCTTCCTGGTGGGGACTGAAAGTAAACAAAATAGGAGGTCACTTTCTAGGTGGGTGTTCCTGTCCCTCTCCTGTCCCACCACTCTCCACAGATGCCCTCCAAAACACAGTCTCCCACCCTCTATCTACCATGACCTTCCTGACCTCAGTGAGCTGAGAGAAGTCAGGAAGGGAATTGGCCATTGCTCTTTCCAAGAAGAGGCACAGGCAGACTCCCTAAATCTTGCCTGCCTTAGGGGGACAGTTGAGTGCTGCTGAGAGGCACCCTACTCATGAATTCAAGAAGGTACTCAGGAGGCTGGGGCAGGAGTGAGTATCCTCTGCCCTAGCCCCCTAAAGCCTGGCTGATGCACAAAGTCCCACCCTGTACATTCTTCTGTCTTTGTTCAGGCAGAGGCAGTGGCCAAAGTCTTCCCAAGGGAGGTCAAAAACCCGAGGCAGAGAGAAGTGGAACTGGGCTAGAACTTGGGGATGGAACAAACATTTCCATCTATCAGTCTTTCAGCCAGTCACATAGTCTTTTTGAGACTTCCTTTACTCACCTATTAAATGGAATCATAAAACCCCCACAACTTCTTCATAGAGTTTCCGGGACTGGGTGGCAGCTACCCAACGGAATGCCTGGCCCTGAGACAATGCTCAGCAGTGTCAATTACCTTCTCCACCTGCAAAACTAAGGAGGCCACCCTTCACCCAGCCTGGCGGCTGCAGAACACTCCCTGCAATCTGTCCATCAGCAGGAAAGGACCATGTGCAAGGGATCCTGCGCCAGGGGTGGGGGTTGTGTGTGTGTGTGGGTGTTGTGGGGGGCATTGGATGTGGAGATTCTGAGCTGAGGCCACTTCTCTGCTGAAAGAAAGGCGCACATTGACTCAGCATCTGCCACCAACCTTCTCCAAAGCCAGGGACATCACAGTAGACCTCAGAGGCCACTGAGGTCAGGGACCCTAATCTCCAAGGGAGCAGGATGTCTTGGAGATTGTTTGGGTCCTTCGGTTCACAAAGCTATCAGTGAGTACTGTGCATGACTAATGTGCCAGTCACTGCTAAATAAAGGCTCCCCGTGGCTCCTCGCGCCAACTCATAAAACCCTCTATGATAACGCACTCAGGGAACACACTCAGCAAGGTGGAGTTTCTTCTGCAAACTGGAACAGGAGGTAAGTGGCAGAGCCAGGATTTCTGGCTCACCTTTGTAAAGTGAGTGATCAAATGAAGGAATGAATCACTGAACAAATGACAGCTGTTGCTGATGGCCAGCCCTGGCCATGCTCCTTCCCTGCTCTGCCACAGTTTGGGAAAGAGAATCCAGGAGTTTCCTGGCCCCAAGGAACCAGCTGTCTGGACACTGGCTGTTCAAGCCACAGTGAGGAAAGATCCAATAGAAGATAAAAGAAGGCGAGACAGATGGAGAGACAGAAAGAACAGCAAGGAGAGATGGAAACAGAGAGAAAAGGCAGAACTGGCTCCCAGCACACTGCAGAGGATCACCACTCTCCCCACAGCTCTCCCCTCCACCCCCAGGAGGACGGGAGGCCGCACCTGGACTGACTGCAAGCTCGGTGCAGAGACCATTTCTATGTGAGCATACGGTTTCCAGCCTCTCTTCTGGCTGCTGCTGGAAAGCAGGACCCATGAGGGGTGAACACACGGACCTTGACTTCCTTCCTTCTCTCCTTTCCTCCCTCCCCATCCCGCCGTGCTTCCTGGACCTTGCCCTTGAACCCTTGTCTCAGCATCTGCACCTGGCTCAGGTGCCAAGGCAAGAGAGCCACAGAGGCCGAGCCCCAAGCATGACCACACTGACAAGGTGGGGCTTGGTCTTCCCTCAGTCAGCAGGCCAGGGGCAGGCTCTCTGGAAGGGAGGTCGCCCCTCACACACTGCTCTCTCCCTGCCTCTCTGCCTGGTCCTCAGAGGCCATCTGCGTGGCTAGGGTGAGGCTGGGCTCCAGCCAACATGATACCAAAGGCAGACCTGAGTCAGGGAGTCTCGGGTGGCAGCAGAGTGTGGAGCAGGATGGGGTGGCATCTCCCCAGAGTGCTTCTCACTGCAATCATTTCATGGGATATTCATCAGAGGCACCAGGAAAAATGATTCCTGTGTGATGCTGATTTGGTCAAGGCTTGAGGACATGTGCTTCCTACCTGCAGGACTTCGCAGAGCCTTTCAAGCATATCTTGTGACTCTCCAAGAACAGAAGTTCTGTTAGGACTTATTTGACCAAAGAATAAGGTTCAATGAGACAATAGGGCAGGAAATACTGGTTTGTCTGAAAAGGCCCTCACCTGCCCAGGTGACTCTGAACAAACTGCCTCACCTGAGTCACTTGCCATGATCACTCTGTCAGTAAGAGGCAGGATGGGATTTGAATAGAGAGAATAAGGGAGAAATGGCAGGGGGGAGAGAGACAGAGAGAGAGAGATGGAGCTTTAGATTCTGTGATGCTCAAATTCACCTACAAAGATAAGTTTTCCCTTGATGCTCAATGAGAAAGAGAGACAACAGAGAGAAAAAGACAAGGAGACACACAGAAACAGCTTAGCCATTTTCCCTGTGCACCATGAGTTCAATTGCTATCAATTACTGTGGCCTCCTGCATTTATTAATAACCAAGTTATTTCTCCTTCCAATAATAGCTGTGCTGTTGCTGAATCACTCAACATTATGTGACATATTTATAATGCTAGCACCTCTGGTTCCCATTTCCTCACACAGAGAGTTACAATCCAGGGCCTGTGAAGACAGACCACCTGCAGGGGAGAAAGAAGCAGAAAAGGCCAGAGCTGCTGCAAGAGAAGGCATCACTCTGGAGACAGCTGCTGGGTCCGAATCCCACCTCCACCCCTCAAAGCCATGAGAGGTGGGAGACAGCACATCAACTCTCTGAGCCTCAGTCTCCTCTTCTGCAAAGGAGGAATAGCAAGTGCTGAACAGAATCTACCCCACGGAGCAAACGAAGACTCAGGAACTTATTTGTGCAGAATGCTGAGTGCAGCATGTGCTCACTACAAGTCCCTCTATTATGGTCACACTCTGAAACTTCCCACCTTAAAAATGACAAATGGATCAGAAAGAGAAACCCCAGGAGCAAGCACAATTCGAGTAGCTACAGCTTTCTGCCTGGGGCCACCCACCAAAGTTCTGATGCTGAGACCTTGGAAAATGTGGCCCTCTTATTTCTGGAGGCCCGACCTGCTTCTCATGGTTCGTACCTGGTCCTGCTGCCTTCAGGTGCCACAGCCCCACACATCTGCATGGACTGCTCCCCCTTCCTGGCTTTGGAGAAAGTTGCCCAGGTGTCTCAGCCTTTGCCCATCTGCAACTGAGTGCTCCCTGTCAGGCCTGACCAATGGGCCATCTGTAAATCACTGCTGAGTGATTCATAATCCAACAGGAGCCACTGCCCCTCCCTAACATCTGGAAAGTCAGGAACAGACCTCCTCCCAGTGCTCTGCAGACTATAAGCAGATGTTTTGGGAAAAGAAGCCTCTAAGGACAAATCGGGTGGGGCGACCTCAGCCTAAACTCTCTTGCAGGACTCCTCAGAGCCTTGACCCTGTCAGTGTGTGTTGTGAATTTACAAGAAGAAGAGAGCTGGTTGGGGAGGTGTCCCAAACTAATTGGATCAAGAAGCTAGAGGGGAAAGGCCACTACGAGGCCTCTTTGTGGTGGAAGAGGGGGACAGCTGAAAGAACTAGAGGGTGAAAGCCCAAAGACAGTTTTAGTTGGGCTGTGAAATCTCCAACCGATGATGTTACTCCTTTGAGACTGCTTTCTTATCTGTAAAATGGAATGGCTCCTCTCCCATTGGGCTATTTTAGGGATAAAGCAAGTGACTAGATATGAAGCTGGCAGACAGTGTCCCCAAGCTGAGGACAGTGCGGTCAGGGAGACCTCAGCTGAAGGTGTCACACAGGGTGACTGCAAGATCAAAGGCACTGAGACCAGAGAAAGGCCATGAGTGACTGGCCTGAGGTCCCACAGCTAGCAAGGGAGGAGCCAGGACCAAACCCACACCTGCCTGGCCCCAGGCCAGTGCTCTTTCCACACTCACATGTCCCTCACTACAGTAAAGGTCACCCAACCTGTCAAACTGTTCTCTTGGAGGCTGAGTCCTGTGGCCAAGGAGAGCCAGTCCCAGCCAGCATGTCAGTCCTTACCACGCCTCTGACCCAGAGCTCAGCACTGAATCTCAGCAATGCCACAATCCTACAGAAGGACCCAATTGCAAATTCTATTTATTATGACCTCAAAGACCAAGCAATGCAATGTGTTGTAAAGAATAAGGGACAGGCTTTAAAGACAGAGCCAGTTGGCATCACATTGAGCACCTGCCCTTCCTAAGTCCCTGACCTTATGTAACTTACTTCACTTCTCTGGAACTCTATTTACTCATCCTCACAATGGGTACAGCCTCCCACAAAGGGTTATGAGGGTGGATCATGTAAATCATGTCTAGCAGAGGCTGTCTTTGTGGTGAATATGAGCAGATATCAATTGCATGATCATCATCATCATCATCATCATCATTACTGGCATTGTTACGCTTTGTCTCAGAACAGTGGGTCCAGGACCTGAGCCCTCCCTGTCTCTCCTTCAGCGAGAGATGAGTGGAGTCTCTGGTGATCCAGGCAAACAGGGAGCCCTAGAGAGCCCCTGGTGGACCCCATTAGGCAAGTTGTAGCCCCCAAGCCTCAGTTTCCTCATCTGTAAATGGTGTAACCGCATCTGCTCCAGGGGATGTTGAAACAGCCGAAGCTCTTACAATGGTGCCTGGCACCTGGGAATCACTGAATAAATGTCAGCCGCTGCTGTGACTTAGGGGAAAGAGGCCAAAAGAGAGGAGAGGCTCCCATGGGGCCTCTCAGCATGGGAGTGGCCCGGCCACTCTGAAGCCCAGGTCTCCCGCAAGACCCAGCCTCCCCCCTTTCTCCGCCCTCCCAGGACACTGGGCTGCTCTGCAGCTCTGCCCTTTAGCCATGGCCATTTCGGGGAATTCATTTTAAAAAATTGTTTACATCCCAGAGCAGCTATTCCAGCTTAATAAATGAATTCAATATCCCTGAGGAAGAGCCCAGCAGCCTGCACTTCTGCACGTAGGGCTTCAGGTTGGTGTCTCACTGGTGGCGGAAGCAAGTCCCAGCCTGGTGTCACGAGAGGGCCTGATGTGTGGATGCTGCTCAGCCTGCAGCTCTCTCCCTGACTTCTGTTTCTGACATTTGGCTTGAGGGGCTGTGCCTGGGGACCCCTTGAGTGACCTGACTGCTCTCCACTCTGGGTGCCCCTGCCTAGAATTCTTGCCCACCTGTAACACATCGGTGCACTTGCCTGGTTCTTCATTTCTTGGGTGAGTAGAAACTGTGTCTTGGAACATGAGGATGGTGCCCCAGGCCAGCAAGGGCACTGTCAAGCGGTAGGCACAGAGGAACAGACAAGAAGGGAGGGGAGAAGGAAGGAGAGAGGGAACAAAAGCAGAGAGGGAAGGGGGTGGAAGAGAAGGAACTGAGGAGGAAGGGACAAAGGAGGGAGGGAGGAACCAAGCAAGATGCAGAGCCCGGAGCTAGGCCTATCCCTCTCTGGGCCCTGGGCCCTGCCTTGTACAAACAGCAGCTCAGGCTTGCTCTGTCCAAGCCCTTTCCAGCACTCAGACTGTTCAGCCCATCAGGAGGCTCTTGGGAGACCCAGTGACTCTGCCTTGTACAACCACACAAGGAGGTCACAACCAGCAGAGCCTGGGCTTTGGTGGGGCAGAGCTTGCACCCTGTGTCTTCTGCACAGAGTGGCCATCTACCCTGGACCCCCACAGTCCTGCTCCTCCTAACTTGAGAATTCTTGCTGTACTTTAGTTCAGAGGTTGAAGAAGGAGCAGGGCTGGTTGTGCTGGTCCACCCTGGGCCCCAGGGTCATCAGCTCCCTTGGCGAGGGCAAGGCCTGCCCTGCACCCTGGGCTCCACACTCCTCCTCATCCAGGGTGAAGCTGCTCACTGAGGTCCAGGGCAGCTAGGAAGGAGTTGGGAGGAAGGGAGCCCCTTGGAATGGCAGCAGAGTGCTGGGCAGCAGGGCCCTGACCAGGTGTCTCTGCGCCCTATAGAAGTCATGGAAGGAAACAAAAGCCTCAAGGAAGCAGAGGAGACCCCATGCCCATCTGCAGAGAGGACAGAGGCAGCATCCCCAGTGTGGGCATGGCAGGTCTTTGCAAACTCCAAGCCTGCCTCTGCCCCTGGTGACACACCACAGAGCGGGTTGGAGGGGTGGCTTTGTGCCACTTCAAGCTGTGTGACATGTTTGTGACTTCACCTTTCTGAGCTTTGGCTTCCCCATCTACAAATGGAAATGATAACCTAGCACCTAGCCATAGGTGTGTGAGGGTTGGATGAGCCATCTCACCCACATAACACCCAGGGAAGTGGGCTGTCTGCATAGAAGTGCTGGACACCAGGCACGTGCTTTACCAAGCAGTCCTACTGCCAGGAACCCACTCCCCAGAATGCTCACCTGTGTATACAGCCATCTATGTACCAGGATGCACAGGGTCCTGCTACTTATGATACCAAAGAGAATTAGGGACTTTACCATAAGCCAATGTGGAAAGATGCAAAGACAAGCTACAGTGGGACATGGGGCAAGCACAGGACATAGAAACCTTGATGATGAGAAGCAAGCAACTCACTGACTCTGCACAGACTGTGTGTGGCAGGCAGCCAAGTGTAGTTTTGGAGGCTAGGGTTGTGGCTCAGGTGACAGTTAATATACTATGTCAGCATCCTGGTTGTGATGTCTGCTGTGGCCACGAACAATGGACAGGGGACACTATGGGAGGGTTCATGGGACTCTCAGAATGGTGTAACTTCCTGTGAGTCTATAATTACCTCAAAAGTTCAAGGAAAAAAATTGTCTAGGGGTTAATTGCTTAGCATGGGAGAGGTCCTGGAGCCAGGTGTGGTGACACACACCTGTAATCCCAGCCCTCTGAGAGGATCACAAGTTTGAATCCAGCCTGGGCAACTTGTCAACTTAGCAAGACTCTGTCTCAAAATGATAGATAGGTAGATAGATAGACGATAGAGATGATAAGTAGATAATAGATAAATGGCTGGGTACATAGTTCACTGTGAAGACCCTGGACTCGATGCCCAGAACCACACACACACAAAAATCAAGGAAGTACTAAAACAGTCCATTAGGCAGTGAACCTGTCCTGTAGGACCCTGCAATGGTGGATACAATTGTCAACATCATACATATGGTGCAAAGAGTGAAGGTGTCTGCGTCTCAGGTCATTGGTTGTAACAAATGGGCTACATGCGACGCTGTTATCAAGGAAGGCTGGGGAGAGGGCAGGGGAGATATGGGAATATATGGGAACTCTGTATGTGATGCTCAAAATTTAAAGTCTATTAAGTTTTTTGAAAAGCCTGAAGGAAGAATGCACCCCAAACTGTACACAGGGGTCCCTCCTCAGAGGACAGTGGGATTTGAGGTGTAAGAAGGGTCTCTCCTTTCTTTTCTTTAATTTCTTTTTTCTTCTTTCTTTCACTCTTTCTCTTTGTTTTTACTCTATATTCTTTTGTACTGTTTTCATTTTTTACAGAAAGACAACATGAAAGCATTCCTCATGCAGTTGCTTTAAAGCAAGTGGAACAGGCATGCCCTCCACAAAGCCCTGGACTGTGGAGGGTCACTGCTCTGTAGCAACAGCATCACTGACACTGGTATCACAGGCCTTCTGTTCTCAGGGTCTCACCCCAGTGTGGAGAGCATCTGGCCACCTCCCCCTGTCCCTGGAAGGGTTAACCTTGCTGGTGATGGTGCTGAGTCCCGGAAGAAAGACCTTGTCACTGTTGATACTGTCTCTCCTTCCAGTGGACATGCTGGCTCCTCAAGTTCCAGCCCCACTCATTCAGAGCCTGATGTCTTTATTATGGCAGGTGGGAGCTGCTGGAGGAACAGCAGTCTCCTTTATCACCACATTATGGCCCCCTTTGGCTTATATATGGGCTGCCTATCTCATAATTAGGAAGCAGGTTAACAAGAAGTAGCTGGCAAATCCCATGGAAGACAAATAAATTAAGCACCTCACTGGCCTGTGGGAAAAGAAAACACCAGGCAACATGACCATGGAGACAGGCATCACTCATCCTGGGTGCCATTTTGGATTCTGGACTTTATTGTTGTTTTTGAGAAGCAATGCAGGATGGTGGAAAGCCTGGCTTTCTGGAGAGAATGCACAACATCTTCTATAGCTGCAGGACCACAAGGATGGGGAGGACTAAAGACCAGCTCAAGGAGCCTTCCCTCCTGAGTTGCGCTGGGAAACTCCTCTGGACACTGGGTTTCCCTCTGATAAGAATAACAAGAAGAGCAGAGCTTTAAATATTCAGAATAAATAATGGAAGCTTTACAAGCATGCTAGAAGGTAGACTTATTATGACCCCATTTTACAGGTGACCGCATTTTACAGTCTCAGAGGTCAGGGGAGTCACCAAGATTACATAGTCGACTGAATACTGGTCACCCATAGCCTCGATTCTGAGCTCTCCTCCATTCTGCTTAGCAGGCCAACCTTCCCTATAGAGGGCTGTGTGGGGATTGAAGGATCAGATGGCGACAGGGTGGAGCCGAGATGGGGCTCTTAGGAGAGAGCAGAGATCTGAGCACCCAGAATGCACCTGGGACCAGGCCAGCTAGGGAGCCTCATGGAGGAGACACAGAGGAAATCTGGGGGCAGGCAGGCCCTGCATTCAACCTTCACTCCAGCACACTGACTTTGACCAGGACACTTAACCTCTCCTGAGCCCCTGTATCCTAACCCACGAAATGGTGACTCCATCCCTACCTGTCAGGGCTGCTGAGAGAATTCAGAGACAATCCCCAGAAAGTGACCCCCAGCCTTGGCCTGAGGCAGGGAACCAGGGACTCTGGTGGATTTTGCTTATGGAGGTTATGCCAGGAAGAGCACCATGCTGGATTTTAATCTCACATAGCCAAGATGCCCCAAGACACAGAAATTGTTTCTTGCAGCACAGAGTATGGACAGTATCCTAGATCTACTCTTCCATGGCAAGAAAGTCCTTGGCGGGTATCTGAGGATGGTGAGGATGCTGGTAATAAACACAGGGGACAAGTCCACAGAGCATCCTTTTCCACCTCAGCAGGGAGTTGGGAAGCACAGGTGGGGAGATCTACAAGCTTTGTAATGTCACAGTTCACAGCAGCTTGCTCCACTAAGATGCCTTAGAAGGCCTTGGCATGTCACCTCTCCGTTCATCTGCATGGCAGACTCTTCAGTCGCTGCTGTTTCTTGCCTATTTTACAGGCAAGAAAACCAAGGCCCAGAGAGCTTAATTTATTTGTTCAAGGCCACCGTGGCAAATATGGCCACACTAATAACACCCACCCTATATGCTCTGGAAACTCACTTCTCCCCATCCAGGGATGGAGTCTGGTCCCTTTCACCCCTGAAGCTTATAACCAAAAGGACATAGCACAAGTGACGTAGCTCAGAAAAGGCAACGCAACCTCCACTGTCATCACAGGAAACTCTCCTTGGGGTCACGAAGTCCCCGTGGCATGAGCCAGCCTGACCAGCCCAGCTGCAGAGACCAGAGGCCAGGTGCAGAGAGGAGATGCCAAGCTGGTTCTGGCTATGTCAGCCTCCCACTGCCCCTGCATCAGCCACCATCTAACTGCAGCCACAGGGGAGACCCTAGCAGGAACACCACTGGGTCCCCCCAAAGTGCAGGTGCTCAGAAGCCCAGGGAAAGAAAAAGTGACAATGGTTTAAGCCATGGAGGTAGGGGCTTGTGTCCTACATGGCGGGTAACTGAAGGGCTGCAGAGCAAACACATGCTCAGTCCTCGCTTCAATTTGAGCCCAGGTCTGTGTCACCAGGACTGTGCTCCAACCCTGCCCTGCACTGTCCTTAGCCCTTGGGACCTTCCACCTAGCTATGGAAAGAGCACTGGACTGAGAGTCCAGAGCTTGATTCTGGCTCTGAACTGGCCCTTCACTGACACAGAAATGTCCTTGTGTGTCATTATGGGAAGGGGCATAGCTGCTCACAGTGTGGCTTCTTCAGTCACCAAAAGGACTTAACACCCACACCCAGCCTGCTTCCAGGGCAGCTTCAACACCGAGGGCTAGAGCAGACAGCAAGAGTGCTCTGTGCAGGAGAGAGCCTCAGCTTGCTGAGCACCTGCTCTGTGCCAAGCACTGCATGTTCACTCTCTGGCTACAGAATGGAGGCAGAAGATGGGTGGGTCATTGTCATTTTTGCAGACAAGGAAACTGAGGCCCGGAATAGCAAAAAAAGTCACTCGTGGGGTTTGTCACACAGCCAGGAGCTCAGGACTTAAATGCATCCTGTTCAATTCCAAGGCCCAGCCTCTCTGTCCCCCAGCCGTGTCCTAACTGAGTAAGCGACTGCAGAGCCTCTGCTCACCACCACTCTAAACTCTTAGCACCACTACCCATGCCAGGGGCCACTTCCTGCCAAAGGGGAGCATCATGAGCTCAGGTGAGCTGTTACTGAGGCTTAAGGCAACAGGGCCTGGTGAGCAGCACAGCAGCCAACATCAAGTGCCCTGAGGGTGCTGCTGTCCCTCCTACTGCCTTCCTGAGTGACCCACCAGCAATAGTCAGCCCGAAAGACAAAAGGAGATGAGGGTGCATCATAGAGGGGTGGAGGGGTGCAGTCCTCTGTCACCATGAGGGCAGGCTGCCTAAGACCCAAAGGCCAGCTATGCCCAGCCCCTTCAAATAAGTGTCACTGTCATCAACCAGCTCAGCCTGGGAGCCAGCTGGCCAGCCAAACAAGAGGGAGGCCCACAGGAGCCGAGTGGCCCTTATTCAGTGCCTTTTGTCTGTCTGTCCTGCTGCCTGGCCAGCCCCTCCCTCCCCTGCCAATGTGGCAGGCTCACTTCTCATCTCACTTCTGTCCTGTGGCCACCTCCCCACCTTTCAGAGCACCTGAGACATGTTAGTCAATAAGTGTTTATTGAGCACATACCATGTATGGGGTCCTGTGCTGGCCCCAGGCCATAGCAATGAGCAGAACCAGATGGGGCCTCTGCGTGCAAACAGTTCAATCCTAGAGGGGGAGATCATTGGTTATTAGTAATCCAGTAATCAATAATCTTCACAAAATGTAAATGTGGCCAGAAGCTGCTCTGAATACCCTAGCAGGGACCCCAGACCTCACCCAGGGGCCAGGGGACTGATGGAGGGGGAACTTGGGAACCAAGAGCTGAGGGCTCAACAAGGGAAGCAGGGCAGGGGACAGAGACAAACCCACTGCACCAGAAACATTTTGTTTCTATGCCAACAAGTCTGGTATAATCCACGACATCCTTCAAAAGGTCAGGCAGAATAACCTGTTCAATTGGAGCCCGTGGGTAACTACCCTTTCATTGGACTGGCTGGTCCCCTCATTTTGCTTTTTCTCAGGCTCTTGATTGGCCCTTGTATTTTTTTTATTTTTTTTGGTACTGGGGATCGAACTCAGGTCCTTGTGCTTGCACAGTATTTTTTTTTTTGTACCGGGGACCAAACTCAGGTCCTTTCAAGGAAGAAGTCTCACCAGGATGCACAAGACTTCAGGTCTAGTATCTCCCTCAGGAATTCTGACACACCTAGTGAGTCCTGAGGTACAAGCTAGCAAAGTGCTGTTAGGGGCAAGATAAGCCTTCAAGGTCTCCAGAGTGATGGTTTGGCTACACACAGCATGGAAAAGGGAGTTACTTATATAATAAGAAGAAGTTGCCAGACAGGTTGCATTTCCATAAACTTCACCAATTGTCAAGGGGGGCTTTGCAGAAGTGCATGCTAAGGCAGTACTTGAGGCTTTGATTGAACCCAGGACTCCCACACCCACATAATAAGTAGGCTTTGCTTTTAGACAGAGCCAACAGTCCTGAGCCAGGTCTGGTTGAGTCAGATTTAACATAGTGTGGATGGCTCCCAACATGGAGAAAAGGGAGGGAAGCAGTACTCGAGGGGTTCTGCTCTATTGGTAGCTAAGAGCGGATGCTTAGAAGGAGGGATAACAGGGTGAGGCTCAAGTAAGTGGTCCTTTATCTTCATTAAGGGTCCTGTTGGCTGTCTTGGTGTTTGGCTTAGCAACCGGGTTTGAAAGGTAATGATTTCCCCTGGGTCAGGAGTTAGTCCTCCAGGGAGCCAGAAGTGGAAGCCCCGATTCCATCCTGTGGCCCATTTAGAGTCCCGGGGCCTTTGTATCAGAATTGTAACTCAGCACCCACATTTCCAAACTATGATATCATTAGTGACATTTGGTTCCCCACTATAGGAGGCAATTTTTACACAGCCCCAGTTAGGGCAGTAGAAGTCAGTTGGGGACCCACAACCCTGCTGTTCAAATAGATTGAACCCTGGACATGCATAGAAGTCACAGCTTCCCAGGTTTATGAACTGATAGTAGTAGCTTCCCCAATCTCTTCTAAATAATTTACAGAGACTGACCTCAGGCAACCTGAGAGGTTGCCAGGGGCAGATGGTACCAAAAGTGACTACCTAGAATTTCTCCTGAGCTAAAGGAGGTGAGGAGAAAGGGGTATAACTCTCCTTATTGCATTTCCCCAGAGTTCAGCCTCATCAGCCCAAAGACAATAAGGAGAAGTATCACAATCATGATAGGACTAGCCTTAGCTTTAAAGGACCAGGTCCCAGCTCAGCAGTTCACTGTTTTGGCTGATTGATGCATGAATGGTGAACCCATGTCAAGATTCCATCAACCTTGAGAGCCAAGGGTGTCGTAAGGATGACTGTGTAGGGTCCCTTCCAGGCTAGAGTCAGTCCTTCACTCCAAAAGGCCTTGATGAAGACAGTATCCCTGGGCTGGAATGGGTGGCATGGTGTAGAGCTGGGCAGGGGCTGAGTAGCTCATACCTGGAAGTGAACAGTTTTCTGTACCTGTTGGAGAGACTGGAGATACTTTAGCAGGTACTGGTTAGAAAATTCTTATAGTACTCACTTTTAAGCTTGGGGAGCAGGGAAGGGGGGGTCTTCCAAAAATAATTTCATAAGGAGTAAAACCTGCTTCACAAAGGGGTACATCTAACTCTAAAAAGAGCCAAAGGCAGCAGGCTGACCCACCCTTAACCAGTTTCCAACATCAGTTTAGTCAGAGTAGATTTTAGGATCCAATTCATCCATTCCACTTGCTCTGAGCTTTGTGGTCAGTAGGCACAGTGGAGTTTCCAATTTATACCCAGTGCCCTACTGACTAACTGAGTTATAGAAGCTACAAAGGTGGGGCCATTGTCAGAGCCAATGGATACTGGTAGTCCAAATCTGGGAATTAATTCCTGAAAAAGTTTCTTTGCCACCATAGTGGCAGTCTCCCACTGAGTAGCATAGACCTCTGTCCATCCTGAGAAAATATCTATGAAAACCAGGAGGTAGCAATAGCCACCTGCTGGTGGTTTGATCTCTGTGAAATCCACGTCCCAGTGTTCTCCAGGATTCCTACCCCAGAATCTGACCCCAAGGGGTGCAGATGGGCCCTGGTGGGGATTTACTTGTACACAGATTGGGCACCTAAGAGAGGCCTGGTCGGCCAGCTCTTGCAGCTTTGTAAAGCAGTATCTTGAAGCTAGAAGCTCAGCCATCTTGGAGCCCCCCAGGTGTGTGACCGAATGCAGCTGCTGGATGAGCTGTCATCCAAATGCCTGGGGGAGGTAGATGCGACTATGTGGACATTTCCACCAGCCTTGAGGATCTTTGCTTGCAACTGGCTTGCTTCTCTATCTTCCTCTTCATTGTAAGTAGGGCTAGTTGGGAGGAAAGGGGGAGGAGGACTCATGGTAGGCAGAATGTCTAAGGGTTCAGCTGGCCTCAGGGCTGCCTCTCTGGCTGCGCTGGTCTGAAAGTTGATTTCCCTTAGCCTTGGGTGTATTGTCCTTTTGGTGACCCTGAACATGAATGATGGCCACCTTCTTGGGAAGCCATAACACCTCTAGGAGAGACAATATCTCTTCTTTCTTTTTGACAGTCTTTCCTGCTGCTGTCAGAAGCCCTCTCTCCTTGTAGATGCTCACGTGGACATGTAGAGTAGCAAAGGCATACCTACTGTCACATTACACATTTATCTTCTTTTCCTTTTCCCGTCTCAAGGCTTGGGCTAAGGCAATCAGTTCTACCTTTTGGGCCAAGGTCCCCTCGGGCAGAGGCTGGGCCCAAATGACTTGATAAGCTGTAGTTACTACCCTCTGTACCCCACTTACCACCATGTTGCTTCCATCTGTGAAGAGGGTGGCACCTACCTCAGCCAAGGGGGTGTCTGTTAAGTCCAATTGGCCCCCCTGGGTCTGGTCCAGCACCTACTCAACAGTGGTGAATTGGGATGTCTGGATCATCATCTGGCATCAGTGTAATTGGATTGAGAACCTGTTCTGCTGAGAGGATATGCAAGGCTGGTCAAGGAAGAGACTTTGATACTGAGGTGGACATTTGACATCCACTTGTTAGTAGCCTCCCTGACCAGAGTCTCTACTGAATGAAGGATGGTTAGGACTAGGTCCTGTCCAAGGGTCAATTTATCAGCCTCCTTGACCAATACAGCTGTGGCAGCTACCACCCAAAGACATGAAGGCCATCCTGAGGCCACAGGATCTAATCTTTTAGAGAGATAGGCCACAGGGTACTTCCAGGGTCCCAAGGACTGTGTTAGGACTCCCTTACCAATCCCTCTTACCTCATGGATGAATAGATGAAAAGCCTTAGTAACATCAGGTAGTGCCAGAGCCAGAGCTGATATCAAAGCTCTTTGCAGATTCTGGAAGGCTTCTTATTCATCTATTCCCCAGTCTAGGGGTTGATTTCCTCCCATGGCAGAAAGGAGGGGCCACGCTATCTCAGCAAACCCAGGTATCCACAGGCAACAGTAGCCAGCTGCACATAGGAATCCTCATACCTGTTTCTTGGTAGTTGGTGTGGGAATCTGGAGGATGGCCCTTTTCCTGGCCTGGGACAAGGCTCTTCTTCCAAGATTTCATATCCCAGGTACAGTACTTTAGGGGCACAGAGTTGTGCCTTCTTGGGTGACATGTAGTAGCCCAGCTCCTGTAGTAGCTGAAGAAGCTCTCATGTTCCCTGCAGGCATTCTGAATAGCTCATAGCAGCTAGTAACAAATCATCCACATATTGAAGCAGGGTGAGGTTAGGGTGGTGGGATCAAAAACTCACCAAGTCTTTCTGGAAGGCCTCATTGAAAAGGGTGGGTGCATTTTTGAATCCTTGAGGTAGCCGGGTCGAGGTGAGCTGGCAGGAGTCACTGGAAACTGGATCAGTCCACTCAAAAGCAAAGATAGATGGCTGGCTGGGGCAAGGGGCACACTAAAAAAAAATCCTTTAAATCTGGCACAGTATACACTTGGTGCTCAGGAGACAGCAAACTCAGGAGGGTATATGGGTTGGGGATAGTAGGATGCAGTTACCACTCGCCAGTTAACTTCTCTCAAGTCCTGAACCTGCCTGTAATCTGATGTGCCCAGTTTCTGTACTGGTAGGAACGGGGTGTTCCAAGGAGACTTGCAGGGAGTTAATATCCCAAAGTCCATCGACCTCTTCATGTGAGGTACTATCCCCCGTCTGGCCTTCTGAGAGATGGGGTATTGTTGGGGTCTTATCCCAACAAGGTGGATGGGCAGTCCAGTGTTACCAGAAAAGAGTGAGTAACTTGTTTTGATCCTAGGCTCACTAGTTGTTCACTCATGAGTGGGCAGTTTTGGACTGCTCCTGTGGTCCCCTGGATGGAAATGGTTTGTGATGAAAGCTTTCCCAGGGGATTTTTTAACACTGACCTCTTGGCACCAGTGTCCACCAGAAAACAGATTCATTGGCCCCCTACTTCACCATTTACCATGGGCTCCCAGAGACCACAAGAGAAGGAGCCCTGGCTTCCTCAGTCTGAATCATCTTCTCCCCTGGAAGTGGGGAGAAATAGTACCTTGGCAGAGGGCTTGTGGGGGCATTCATTTTTCCAGTGCCCTTCCACCTTGCAAAAGGCACACTGATTTCTTCCCAATGGCAGGTGTCCTCCTGGCTTTCTAGGCGTCTGCCCTTTGGGCTTCCTGGGGTTGGGTCCTGTGGGGTCCCCTCTGATGGCTGCTGCTAAGATCTTTGCTTGTTTGCTGACTGCTCAGCCATGGTTGTGGCCAATTTTTATCTTTCTGAAACCCTACTGTCAAACACCTTTTGAGCTACTTCTAACCGTTGAGATGTGTTCATTCCTGGGAATCCCTCCAATTTTTGTAATTTTCTCCTAGTATCAGGTGGAGACTAACAGAAGCCAAATTTATAGCTCTACTGTTCTCTGAGAGCAGAGGGGTTGAATGGGGCATAAACCTGGAAGGCCTCTCTGAGTCTCTCTCCAGAAATGCACCGGGGGACTCCTATAGTCCCTGTGTCACTTCAGTGGTTTTTGACAGATTTATGGGTTTCTGAGCTGCTGCTTGAATCCCATTTAACAAGTTTTTTTTTTGTTTTGTGGTACCGGGGAACAAACTCAGGACCTTGTGCTTGCCAGGCAGGCAGGGAACCACTGAGCTAAATCCTCGGCCCATTTAACAAGCTTTGTTGAAAGATGAGTAAAGCCTGCCTCTCCCCTGGGGAATTTGGATCCCATTCAGGCCACTCTGAGGGGCACCTTTGCTTCAGCAATTCATGGGCCTCCTCTTCTGAGTGTCTCCCCAATAAGAGCTTTCTAGCTTCAAACCTAATCCTCTCCCATTCCTCAGCAGTGAACAGGGTCAATAACAATTGGTGACAGTCATCCCAGATTGGTAGATGAGTCCTACAGATCGACTCTATCATGGAAATCAAAACCTGGGGCTTCTCAGAGAATGGTGGATTCTGAGTTTTCCAGTTGTAGAGGTCAGAAGTGGAAAAGGAGCTATATACCAGGAACAGACTGGTTCCCAGTCCTCCATCCAGAGGAGGGGCCTCCCTCAAAGGCAGGAGAATCTCTGGACTGCATCTTCCTGAGGTGGTGACCTCCTGCTGGGATCGGAGACATTAGCTCTACTCACTCTTGTATGGGGGGAGAAGTGGCAGAGGAAGTAGAGGAAGAAAGGAGGGAGTTGGGGGCAGATGGGTCAGGACAGACAGGAGAGGGGGGTGAACTAGGGTTATAGGGAGGAGGACTGGGGAGGACTTCCTCAGCATCTGACTGCTGCAGAACTGGTTTCTGCCTCTCCGGAGTTCACCTGTGAGGGGGAGAACAGCTTTTGGAAACAAGCAGCTTTGTTGTTGTTGTTGTTGTTTTGGTACCGGGAATTGAACTCTGGACCTTACACTTGTGCGGCAGGCACCGGAACCACTGAGCTAAATCCCTGGCCTGAAACAAGCAGCTTTGAACAGGATTGTACAGCACAAGCCTTTAGCCATGGAGG
The DNA here is from genome assembly GCF_053883595.1 of Heterocephalus glaber. Classification (NCBI taxonomy): domain Eukaryota; kingdom Metazoa; phylum Chordata; class Mammalia; order Rodentia; family Bathyergidae; genus Heterocephalus; species Heterocephalus glaber. The sequence continues at coordinate 5,755,719 of NW_028258467.1, read as the reverse complement.
AGGAGGGTGCTGCACTAGAGTAAAGCAGGAATCAATGTAAGGGAACTGATGGGTGTGTCCTGGTGACTTGGTAACTACCTTCCAAACTGCTTGAACAAAGACGGGGTCCAGGGAGCCCTCAGAGGGCCAACCCACACCAAAAGAGGGCCAATTAGCTCACAAAAAGTGCACAGTTCGTCCTTGGACAATTTCGCTCCATAATGATCAGAAAATCCTGACGAAAATTTCCAAGCATGCAGACCAAGGGGTGTGACGGGTGGTGAAGATGATGACCCCATGGTAGAGAGACTTAGGGCAGGCAGGAGATGCCCAAGAACAGGAGCTGCAAGAACAAATAAAAAGAAGACAAAGCAGCATGAGGGAGAAGATATCAAAAGGGTCACTGGTTAGAGGGGCCTGACTGTACACTGATTGGGGCTTAAAGGAAAGGACCAGGACCCCTGTATTGACATCGAAGGCTCAGAAGCCACTGATGTTTCCACTGGAGAAAGGTGAAGAGGCTCCAAAATGCTTCCTCCTGTAAGGGTCGTAGGGTGGCCTCAACTGCAAGGTCAATATGGGTGTGGGGTTCAGAGGGAGGGGAAAAATATCCTTAAGACAACAAAGCCACCGGTGGTCAGAGGATGTCCTCAAAACTCTGTTTAAGGAGTCGAAAACCCAGGAGGGAAAGCACCGACAAACATAGTCAGGCAGGGGCCGCCCAAGACGGAGGTCAATAAAAAGCAGATGAGTGAGAACGGACTGAATTAAATATTCACCTGTGCTCAGCTGTGGGCAGGACACAGGGAAGACAGAAAGGTGACAAAAGAGATGGACCAGAAGACAAGACTCAAAGTTGGGCTGATCCCAAAACTGAAAGGCACCATCGTTATGTCAATCAGTCGGCCTGGGGTCAAGGGAAGAATGCCGAGGACATTGGGCCAGAAGATAGAGAATGTGGCCCTGTGGGAACCCGTGAGGTCTGTCCCAAAATATGATGTGTGAGGCCCAGAAGGGACAGTGCTGGGGAGAATAAGACAGGTGGGAGAGCAGTCGGGGGAGTCCCGGCTGCAAGAGGTCAGTCGAAATTCAGAGAAAGAAGACAGGTCCAAGGGTTTGGGGACAGTGGGGGCGTCCAGACATAAGGAAAGAGGCCTTAGTGTTTATGTGGTGCACCCTTGAATGATGTTGTGACAGACAAGGGAGGGGGTGTTCCTCTGTGGGAGGAAGCCCTCAGTCGGTGGACTGGCTGAGGGCCTCTCAGCCGCTTTAAGGACCGCCCAGGCTGTAGGGTGTATTTATCTCATTGCAAGAGCACCCACTTGGCCTTTCTTAGACACGTCCAAGGAACCACAGTATGACCCCAAACAAGTCCCGTAACTCTGAGCGGGGAATCCCCCACTGTGCTGTGGGACACGGATGGAACAGTCTACTGTTTGCACTGCCTGTTGCCAGTCATTCATTCATTCACTCATACAGCAATCATTCAGAGGGTAAAAACATCCCAACCTTATTCCCAGGGATTTACTAGATTGGCTGGTTTATAGGCACCTCAGTCAGCGTCCTGACCTTACGGAGGGGCCCAGGGAATGCTTTCCTCAAGGACTACTGTTCCCCACCGGAACCAGAAGGATCCTTACCAGACCAGATGAGCTCCAGAAAATTTGGAGGGCGTCTCAGGTGTGTGCAGTCCCTTCAGTGTCAGCAGTGAGACTACGGGGCCCTGGAACATCTCAGGGGGTGCCTCCCCTGTAGTTTGCTGCCGCAGATGGGAGGGATCACAGCGAGGCCAGTCCACCCACTGTGGCCATCTCGCTGGGGCCTCCAGCTGTTGTGGATGAGCGAGTTCGGACGATAGAGATGTGCCACACTCTGTGCCAGATTCAAGCCCATTTATTATAGGCAGCGGCCGCGGGGGACTAGCGCCCAGAATCTTTCCTCAACAATGGGAAGCAGTTTGATTTCACCTTTTAAATCATGCTTTCAGTTGGGGAGGGTTCAGGGGAGAGCAAGCAGAATCTTACAGAAGCAGAATCATGCCAGGTTAGTGGGGAGTTCAAGGAAGTTTCACACACACTAGGTGAGCTACAAAACATCCTGCAACTGTAGCAAGTTTACTGCCAAGCAGGATGTGGGGGTTTTGGGTGCTTTGTTTATGTGCAATCACTTTGTTCAAGCACAGGTACAAAATGGCACTGAGGCACAAGATGGAGTTGGGTTGGCCATCACACTAGCAGGAGCCCCATTGTGCAGAGGAGGAAACAGGCTCAGACCTGCCCCCAGCTAGTGGGAGGCAGTTTTTCTCACTGGATTATTGCCTGAGTCTGATCGGATCACAGACATCACTGAGGTGTAAGTGCTTCTGAAACCATCAAACACTAAACCCACACTAGCAGCGGCTGTTATTCCTTTATGGGTTCAAAAACCCTGAGTGTGGTTATATGGCCCCACATCTCCCCACAGGGATGATAATGGTTTTGTAGAATAGGACCAGGGCTTTCAAACTCAGTTAAGGGAGCCAGGCACACTGGGAAGAGAGTACTATCTTCATGAAAAAAAAAAGCCTTGATTAATGAAGATGATTCTTAATATAATTTAAAATGATCCGTTATGACACAAAGCAAAGAGATTTCTATGTGACTGTGAAATACTTAATAGCTGACTTTGGAACAATCTATCATGAAACCTTCCAAAGCAGAATATATAGTGGATAGATCATTGGGCAGGGGCTCCAGGCAGACCAACAGCTGCTCTTCTTAAAATAACTTAGGAGGGGAAGGGGGAGAAATTATTGCCATAATCATGCGTTAATAAAATATGCATAAATGTGACTTTCCCTTTTATCATTATAGGCTTGTAGGACAAGGACATAGGACAGGGCAAGTCCTGAGCCCACATCAGAGGGGATACCCCCCCGACCTCGTCCCGGGAGAGAAAGGAATTACCCCGCATTCCTTTCCTTCTCTGGTGACAGACTGCCAGGCCAGGGGGCTCCCATTGTCTCTGCTGTGCGGACTTGCAAAGAGGCTGCAAGGGTGAGCATGGACACTGGAAAGCAGGTCCCAGGCGTCCCACCTGGCTCCCCAACCTCTTCCAAGGCCCACTGAGGGCCTCTCCCAAATAAAGTACACATCCCCAGGTTTTCATCTGGAGCCTGCTTCTGGGGAGCCCAGCCGAAATAATCACCTTCCTTGTCTTTATTTCACTCAGCGCTCACATCGCTCCCTCCTTGTAACCCACAGGAAGAGGACACAGAAGCTCAGTGAAGTTTGGTTTGAACCCAGATCTGGGAGCCCAGGCCCTGCAGTTCAGGCACCTAGGCCTTCTGGCCTCAGTATTCCCATCTGTTAAATGGGGTTGCTTCCTTTCACAAATCTCCAAGCTAAAATGTCCAGGCCCCATTGGAATTTCCATGCCTGCCTGCACTGTGCTATATAGCAGTATAGCCTCAACTGCCACTAGTGAACACAAACAGCTGATAATTTCAAGTTCAGAAATCTCATCTCTCCCAAGATGGCAAGCTCTCAAGGGGGACAGTATCCTCAACTGCCTCTCCTTTCCCACCTTCTGTCCAGCACAGAACTAGGCACAAAGTCAATGCTGATTCATCTCAGCATGACTGACCCAACATGGGCCAATCAGATGCTTCCACCCTGGTCCTAGTATCTTCAAGGTCCTTTATGAGTTTGGAAGACAAGCTCCTGCCTTTCCTCCCTGCCATGAAAATCAGTAACCCTAGAGTGGAGAAGGTTTGGGGGAATCCCTCTAGTCTGGCCAGTCCACATGCTCAGGATGAAGGGAGTCTCACTTCTGGGCCTGGGGAAAGGGGCTGTGCTGAGATGTATTTTGGGAAAACCCAGAAGGCTCCTTTCTGCTGCCTGTGCAGCTGTTAGGAGCACAGATTCTGGAGCTAGATGGATGAGGTTCTGATCCCAGCCTTGCCACTCCCTTGCTGTGCAACTGTGAACAAGTCATCCAACCTTTCTGTGCCCCAGTTTTCTTTTCTATAAAATATGGTAATGATAACACCCACCTGTTGGCTTTGCTGGGTGGACGTCATGAGTGAATATATATGAAATATATATGAACACGGCCAGGTGTCCAATCAGTGCTAAGTACATGCTGGCTCCTCCTGCTGTGGTTACTATGACTACCATTACATCTTAAGTAGTATGTGATGCTTCTCTATGAGGTCCTTTCTAGATTTAAAGTGCTATAATGACGCAAAAGGGAAAATCTCACTCCAGGCAGGTGTATCTGGAATGTCCTCCAGATTCCGTAGGTTCTGGTAGTTCCTGAACTTCTAAGGCCAAGTGTATCCACTTAGTGAAAACTACAGAATCCATTCTGTCTGACTCCCCATTGTGAGTTCAGTGGTGGGCCACACATTATGTACACATCCTAACTGCCAGAGCTCATGAATATAACTGATTTGGAAAAGGGGTCTTTGCAGGCATAATTCAGTTAAGAATCTCATGATGAGATCCAGGATTACCCAAGTGAGCCCCAAACCCAGCAGTAAGGATGCTTAGAAGAGGTTACAGGTGGTGCAACACAGAGGAAAAGACCACAAGAAGCCAGAAGCAGCGGTGACATGGCCACACGGCAAATAATGCCCAAAGCCACTCACCAGAAGCCAATGCTTCCTCTACATGCCTGGGCCTGCTCTTGTTTCCTGTGCTTGGGCATTTCTTGCTCACATGTTACAAAGATCCATCACAGAAGTAGGCCATAGCTCCCCCCCGCCCCAGCTGGCAACCAAAACAAAACACTCAGATTCAAATTTTCTATGCCAAGGATCAGAGGTTATTTTGTATTAATTTAAACTAAATTGTTGCATAGTTCAGATTTAATGGGCACCTCCAGATTAGGTGCTAAAGTTTGCATGTTGGAGGCCCCACAAAGGCCCATGTGCTAAAGGCCACCCCCAGAGTGGTGCCCCCGGGAAGGGCTGGAACCTTTAAGAGGTGTGGCCTAGTGAGGGGTACTTTGGTCACAGAGGCAAACCCCGGAACCGGAACCGGACCTGGAGTGTGCTGCCACTTCCCGTTTCTCTTCCACTTTGACTTGTCTCCATGAGGCAAGTGGTTTTTCTCTGCCACATACACTCACCATGATGTGCCACTTGCCAAAGGCATAAAGCAGTGAGGACAACATGGGGTAATCAACCCTGGACTGGAACCTTGTAAACTATGGACTGATGTATGTCATTTCTCTTTATAACACGATCATCTTACACATTTGCTATATTAGAAGAAAGCTAATATGTTAACCAATACACATTTCTAAAGATACTCAGAAAAGGAATTGAGGAGGGAACCAAACTGATACACTACCAAAGCAAAATAAAAAACACGAAACAATAATGGAAGAAATGAGGAAAAACAATAAAGACATAAAACGTGAGAGACAAAGGTCAGTGTAAATAAATATCAATGGAATAAAATTTCCAATTCAAAGGCTGAGACTGGCGAATAGTAACATGATCTGACTCTATACTGTCAGCAAGGCATGCCGTTTAGAGCCTAAAACACAAATAGGTTGCAAGTGAAAGGACGGAAGGCATACTCCACACAACCAGTACCCAGAGATAGATGGCAAGAACTTTAAGCCAAAAACTGCTACAAGAGACAAAAAAGGATATCATATTTAAAAGGGGGGCTATCTGCCAGGCATGGTAGTACACACCTGCAACCCCAGCCACTTTAGGGGGTGAAGGCAGGAGGACCCTAAGTTATAATAATAGAATACAGCACTTACCTGGCAGTCCAAAGGCCGTGACTTCAGTCCCAATACCACAGATAAAGTGCATGTGTGTAGGGAGAACTCATCAAGAGATATAACAATCATAAGCAAATCTGCATCCAACCATAGAGCTTCTAATTACATGAAGAAAAACTTGACATTATTGAAGAAGACACAATTAAACAATTATAATAGGAGAATTCTATACTGAAAATTCAGAATGAATATTTTAACCAGAAAGAAGAGCAATAAGAAAATAAAGAACTGGAATAAAACTCTAAAGCAATTAGACCTCAGAGATATCTAATGTGCACCACTCAGGAGCCAAAAAATATGGATTTTCCTCAATTTTATATAAAACATTCTCTCAGTCAGACCCACAGGTTAGGCTCAGGCTCAGAAAATTGTGAAAGCCAGAAGTCATATAAAGTAACTTCTCCTCCTCCTGCTCCTCCTCCTCTAACAGACATGCCTGCCTCTCTTCCTCCTCCTCCTCCTCCACCTTCTACTCCTCCTCTACCAGACATCGCTGGCTCTCCTCCTCCTCTTGCTCCTCCTCCTCCTCCTGATCCTCCTCCTCCTCTACCAGACATGCCTGCCTCTCTTCCTCCTCCTCCTCCTCCACCTTCTACTCCTCCTCCACCAGACATCCCTGCCTCTCTTGTCCTCCTCCTCCTCCTCCTCCTCCTCCTCCTCCTCCTCCTCTTCCTCCTCTAACAGACATTGCTGGCCCTCCTCCTCCTCCTCTTCCTCTACCAGACATTGCTAGCCTTCCTGCTCCTCCTCCTCCTTCTCCTCCTCCTCCTTCTCTATGAGACATCACTGGCTCTTCTCCTCTTCCTCCTCCTCTTCCTCTTCCTCATCTACCAGACATTCCTGCCCCTCCTCCTCCACCTTCTACTCCTCCTCCACCAGACATCCCTGCCTCTCTTGTCCTCCTCCTGCTCCTCCTCCTCTGCCAGACTGATGGCCCTTCTCCTCCTCCTCCTCTTCCTCCTCTACCAGACATCGCTGGCCCTCCTCCTCCTCCTCTTCCTCTTCCTCCTCTACCAGACATTCCTGCCCCTCCTCCTCCACCTTCTACTCCTCCTCCACCAGACATCCCTGCCTCTCTTGTCCTCCTCCTGCTCCTCCTCCTCTGCCAGACTGATGGCCCTTCTCCTCCTCCTCCTCTTCCTCCTCTACCAGACATCGCTGGCCCTCCTCCTCCTCCTCCTCCTCTTCCTCTTCCTCCTCTACCAGACATTCCTGCCCCTCCTCCTCCACCTTCTACTCCTCCTCCACCAGACATCCCTGCCTCTCTTGTCCTCCTCCTGCTCCTCCTCCTCTGCCAGACTGATGGCCCTCCTCCTCCTCCTCTTCCTCCTCTACCAGACATCGCTGGCCCTCCTCCTCCTCCTCCTCCTCCTCCTCCTCCTGCTCATCCTCCTCTACCAGACATTGCTGGCTTTCCTCCTCCTCCTCCTCTACCAGACATCGCTGGCCCTCCTCCTCCTCCTCCTCCTCCTCCTCCTCCTCTACCAGACATTGGTGGCCTTCCTCCTCCTCCTCCTCCTCCTCCACCAGACATTGGTGGCCTTCCTCCTCCTCCTCCTCCTCCTCCTCCTCCTCCTCCTCCTCCTCCTCCTCCTCCTCCTTCTCTACCAGACATTGCTGGCCCTCCTCCTCCTTCTCTTTCTCTACCAGACATTGTTGGCCCTCCTCCTCCTCCACCAGACATTGCTGGCCCTTTTCCTCCCCCCCCCCTCCGCGAGCCTCCGGCCCCCTGAGTGTACACACACCCCTGCAGGCCCGGCAGAAGTGATGCTCAGCGGGGCCTTCACACATCCCCATAGCGCGCTTAGGCGCACCAGGGTGGAGGAAATATTGGGGCGACGCGGCTCGGAGTTCACCCTAAAATGGGCGCCTGGGCAGCCCCTAGAAAGAAACTCAAGCAGGGCGCCGCTCACCCGCCACCCTCTGCAGCTCCCACCGCAGCCAAGATAAAAACGTTAGCGGGTGAGAGCGGGAGGAGCAGGAAGAAAGTATATTTTTTTCTAAAAAAAGGAAGGAAACACCCGCCCCCTTCTCCATAGGGAGGAGGGAAGCGCCCCTACTTCGGGAAGTCGCCTTTTCCCGCTGACAAGCTGCCCCCGCCGGTTCGCAGCTCCGGGCTCTGAGCTCCAGATCGCAGCCCCTATCCCGGAGCGAAGCTAAGGCAACTGCGTCTCCTTTCACCGACAAGACTCCGGCTCAGACGGGTGGGCGGCGAGTAGGGCTCCAGTCACAGACTGGCGCTACCAAAATGGAGGAGGAGGAGAGGCAGTGATGTGTGGTAGAGGAGGAAGAGGAGGAGGAGGGCCAGCGATGTCTGGTGGAGGAGGAGGAGGAGGAGGAGGGCCAGCGATGTCTGGTGGAGGAGGAGGGGGGCAAGCAAAGTCTGGTAAAGGAGGAGGAGGAAGGCCAGCGATGTCTGGTAGAGGAGGTGGAGGAGGAAGAGGAGGAAAAGGGCCAGCAATGTCTGGTAGAGGAGGAGGAGGAGGAAGAGGAGGAAAAGGGCCAGCGATGTCTGGTAGAGGAGGAGGAGGAGGGCCAGCAATGTCTGGTAAAGGAGAAGGAGGAGGAGGAGGAGGAGGGCGGCCAGCGATGTCTGGTAGAGGAGGAGGAGGAGGGCGGCTAGCGATGTCTGGTAGAGGAGGAGGAGGAGGAGGAGGAGGAGGGCCAGCGATGTCTGGTGGAGGAGGAGGAGGAGGAGGAGGAGGAGGGCCAGCGATGTCTGGTGGAGGAGGAGGAGGAGGAGGGTCAGTGATGTCTGGTGGAGGAGGAGGAGGAGGAGGAGGGCGGCCAGCGATGTCTGGTAGAGGAGGAGGAGGAGGGCGGCCAGCGATGTCTGGTAGAGGAGGAGGAGGAGGAGGAGGAGGAGGAGGAGGGCCAGCGATGTCTGGTGGAGGAGGAGAAGGAGGGTCAGTGATGTCTGGTGGAGGAGGAGGAGAAGGAGGGTCAGTGATGTCTGGTGGAGGAGGAGGAGGAGGAGGAGGGCCAGCAATGTCTGGAAGAGGAGGAGGAGGAGGAGGAGGAGGGCCCTCAATGGCTGGTAGGGGAGGAAGAGGAGGAGGAGGGCCAGTGATGTCTGGTAGAGAAGGAGGAGGAGGAGGAGAGGCAGCGATGTCTGGTAGACGAAGAAGAGGAGGAAGGCCAGTAATGTCTGGTGGAGGAGGAGGAGGAGGAAGGCCAGCAATGTCTGGTAGAGGAGGAAGAGGAGGAGGAGGAGGAGTTGGACGAGGGCCAGTGATGCCTGGTAGTGGAGGAGGAGGAGGAAGTCCAGCAATGTCTGGTAAAGGAGAAGGAGGAGGGCCAGCAATGTCTGGTAGAGGAGGAGGAGGAGGAGGAGGGCCAGCTATGTCTGGTTCAGGAGGAGGAGGAGGAGGGCCAGTGATGTCTGGTAGAGGAGGAGGAGGAGGAGGAAGAGGAAGGTGGCCAGCGATGTCTGGTAGAGGAGGAGGAGGAGGAGGAGGGCCAGCAATGTCTGGTAAAGGAGAAGGAGGAGGGCCAGCGATGTCTGGTGGAGGAGGAGGAGGAGGAGGGCGGCCAGCGATGTCTGGTAGAGGAGGAGGAGGAGGAGGAGGAGGGCCAGCAATGTCTGGTAAAGGAGAAGGAGGGCCAGCGATGTCTGGTGGAGGAGGAGGAGAAGGAGGGTCAGTGATGTCTGGTGGAGGAGGAGGAGGAGGAGGAGGGCGGCCAGCGATGTCTGGTAGAGGAGGAGGAGGAGGGCGGCCAGCGATGTCTGGTAGAGGAGAAGGAGGAGGAGGAGGAGGAGGAGGAGGAGGAGGAGGGCCAGCGATGTCTGGTGGAGGAGGAGGAGAAGGAGGGTCAGTGATGTCTGGTGGAGGAGGAGGAGAAGGAGGGTCAGTGATGTCTGGTGGAGGAGGAGGAGGAGGGCCAGCAATGTCTGGAAGAGGAGGAGGAGGAGGAGGAGGAGGGCCCTCAATGGCTGGTAGGGGAGGAAGAGGAGGAGGAGGGCCAGTGATGTCTGGTAGAGAAGGAGGAGGAGGAGGAGAGGCAGCGATGTCTGGTAGACGAAGAAGAGGAGGAAGGCCAGTAATGTCTGGTGGAGGAGGAGGAGGAGGAAGGCCAGCAATGTCTGGTAGAGGAGGAAGAGGAGGAGGAGGAGGAGTTGGACGAGGGCCAGTGATGCCTGGTAGTGGAGGAGGAGGAGGAAGTCCAGCAATGTCTGGTAAAGGAGAAGGAGGAGGGCCAGCAATGTCTGGTAGAGGAGGAGGAGGAGGAGGAGGGCCAGCTATGTCTGGTTCAGGAGGAGGAGGAGGAGGGCCAGTGATGTCTGGTAGAGGAGGAGGAGGAGGAGGAGGAGGAGGGCGGCCAGCGATGTCTGGTAGAGGAGGAGGAGGAGGAGGGCCAGCAATGTCTGGTAAAGGAGAAGGAGGAGGGCCAGCGATGTCTGGTGGAGGAGGAGGAGGAGGAGGGCGGCCAGCGATGTCTGGTAGAGGAGGAGGAGGAGGAGGAGGGCCAGCAATGTCTGGTAAAGGAGAAGGAGGGCCAGCGATGTCTGGTGGAGGAGGAGGAGGAGGAGGGCCAGCGATGTCTGGTGGAGGAGGAGGAGGAGGAGGAGGGCCAGCAATGTCTGGAAGAGGAGGAGGAGGAGGAGGAGGGCCCTCAATGGCTGGTAGGGGAGGAAGAGGAGGAGGAGGGCCAGTGATGTCTGGTAGAGAAGGAGGAGGAGGAGGAGAGGCAGCAATGTCTGGTAGACGAAGAAGAGGAGGAAGGCCAGCAATGTCTGGTGGAGGAGGAGGAGGAGGAAGGCCAGCAATGTCTGGTAGAGGAAGAGGAGGAGGAGGAGGAGGAGGAGGAGGAGTTGGACGAGGGCCAGTGATGCCTGGTAGTGGAGGAGGAGGAGGAAGTCCAGCAATGTCTGGTAAAGGAGAAGGAGGAGGGCCAGCAATGTCTGGTAGAGGAGGAGGAGGAGGAGGAGGAGGAGGAGGAGGAGGGCCAGCTATGTCTGGTTTAGGAGGAGGAGGAGGGTCAGTGATGTCTGGTAAAGGAGAAGGAGGAGGAGGAGGGCCAGTGATGTCTGGTAAAGGAGAAGGAGGAGGAGGTCCAGTGTTGTCTGATAGAGGAGGAGGAGGAGGAGGAGGAAAAGGGCCAGCAATGTCTGGTAGAGGAGGAGGAGGAGGAGGGCCAGATATGTCTGGTAGAGGAGGAGGAGGAGGAGGAGGAGGAGGAGGAGGAGAGGCAGTGTTGTCTGGTAGAGGAGGAAGCGGAGGAGGAGGAGGAAGGTCAGAAATGTCTGGTAGAGGAGGAGGAGGAAGACCAGTGATGTCTGGAGGGGGAGGAGGAGGAGGGGAGGAGGAGGGGAGGAGGAGGGGCGGGGGAGGAGGGAGAGGGGAGGAGGAGGAGGGGAGGGGAGGAGGAGGGGAGGGGAAGAGGAGGAGGGGCGGAGGAGGAGGGGAGGGGGAGGAGGGGGGAGGAGGGGAGGGGGGAGGGAGGGAGGGGGAGAGGAGGGGGGGGAGGAGGGGAGGGGGAGAGGAGGGGGGAGGAGGGGAGGGGGAGGAGGGGGGAGGGGGGAGGAGGGGAGGGGGACGGGACGGGGGACGGGAGGAGGAGGGGAGGAGGGAGGAGGGGAGAAGGAGGGGAGGGGGAGGGGCGGGGGGAGGGAGGAGGAGATGGGGAGTGGGGAGGAGGAGGAGGAGGAGATGGTGGTGGAATGGTAGGACACACCTGCAATCCCAGCCAGCTTTGAGGGCAAAGGAGCCGGGAAGACAGCTGGAATGAGGCAGATGACGCTCTTCTGAACCTCCAGTGTGCCCCAGGATCACTGAGGTCAGCACAGGATTTGTGGTTGACATGTATACAAGGCTCACAGGTAGCCTCTAGGAGGAAGTGGCTATTCTCTTAGGGCAGCTTTGGCCTCTTAAACTCCACAGGAGCAGGTCCTGAGCTGCTGGAGGATGATTTGGTGGCTCATTTAGCAGCTGTGTGTGAGAAGCCTAGACAGAGGATGAGGTGACCCTAAAAGGCCAGCTTCCCCCTAACTCTGGCCTCATGAGAGGCAAGGAGGCCAGGGTTAGAGGCCAGCTTGCGCGTGTGGTTTGAGGCAACCTTGCTTGTCATGATCCCAGATCCCCCAGCGTGCACTGTGGTGCTTGGGGCTCCCTCTTCCCATTAAAGATCTGCTCAGTGCCTCAAAGGCAGTTACAACGTGGGGCATCTGTTTCCTCCCACAGCCCTCTTGTGTAGCTCAAGCTGCCAACATCGCTGAGCCTGAGCTTTGGTCAGGCACCTTTGAGAAGTGCTGTCCATTGTGCTGGATTTGAGTCATAGCCCTGGGTATGTGTGTATGTGGCTGTGGCAGAGGCAGCGGCAATGGAAGTCCCAGGAGGGAAAAGAGCCTGGGTGACATTAGAGACCGCCTGGGAGCTGTCATGGTTCCCTGGGCTCCTATTTGTGAATAAGGAACCCCTGAGGGCTGGCTGTGTTGTGCTGCTCGAGGCTGGAGTAGAGGCTGGGGCCAGTCCTGGAGCTGGAGCTGCCAGGGCTTTGAAATGGAGGCCACTAGGCTAGGTGGCTGCTCCATGCTGCTGCCTGTGCCTATCAATGGCCCCTGGTGTGGGTGGCTTGCTAGAGGCAGAGTTAATGCGATGTTTCCCTTGTGTGGCCTGGTTTAATGGTTCCCTTGTATGGCTGGGGTTCAGTGTGGGCAGGGTGGAGGCTGTGGCTGTGCTGCCACTGGGCAAGTCACAATAGCCTGTGCAGAGGGGAAGGAGTTCCCACTGGACCCAGTGGGAGGCCCCAGGAGGAGAGGCTCAGGGTGCGGGTGTGGTATCCATAGGGGTGACCCCGTCATCAGGCCCGGATGTACCCGTAGGGGTGACCCCTAACTGGGGAGCAGAGCCTTGGGCTTAGGAGGACGAGAGCAGGGCCCCAGGAGGTGCTGTGAGAGATGTGGCACCGGCTGCTGTGCTCTTAGCGGCCCTTGGATTCAAAGGGCCCGGGTCCTCCCCGTTCTCAGTGGGCCCCTGGGTGAGTTTCCTCTTTTCCTTCCTGTGAGGAAAGCGCTCCCCTACTGAAGGCCCAGGCAAAGCAGGAGGAGCAGTCCCTGGGGTGGTCTTGCTGACCTTGGCCTGTGACTTCCCCATCAGAATATTGTTCATGAGCCTCCATGAGGCCTCCTTCTCCCGAGCTATGTCTTCAGGGGTTACCTCATGGCATAGTTTGAGAGATGGTGGCAGGGGCAGAGGGACCCCTTGCCTAGGCCTCAGAAGGGGAGTCTTGCGTTTACCTCGCCCAGAACCCTCCACTGTGGCCACACAATTCCTCCTTGTTTCTGCCTGCCTCGATGTCACGTCTGCCACTTTGTTCCCAGCGTTCGGGGGAACTTGTGGGCCTGAACATGAATAATGGAAGCCTTTCTCCCTTGGATCTTTGGAGGGCCCCAGAAGTGGCCTAGTGCGAATTGAGGCTGGACCCCTCCTTCGCAGCCCTGGTAACCCTCCAGTGGAGCTGTAGGAGCTGCTGATGGCATTTCGCCGAGTCAACGAGCTCACACTGGAGGGCTGGGAGCAAGGGTCAGCTTTATCTCTGGAGGGCTGCCTGCAGAGGTTGCTAGGTAGAGGCCCAGGCCTTGGGACAAAAGGAATAACACCTTGCTGGCCTTCAACGGGCCCGAATGCAGACCGTAGCTTCCCAGGACCGTAAGTGCCCCTCCTGTGCTGTGCCCTGGTGTGAATTGAGGCTGGACCCCTCCTTCGCAGCCCTGGTAACCCTCCAGTGGAGCTGTAGGAGCTGCTGATGGCATTTCGCCGAATCAACGAGCTCACACTGGAGGGCTGGGAGCAAGGGTCAGCTTTATCTCTGGAGGGCTGCCTGCAGAGGTTGCTAGGTAGAGGCCCAGGCCTTGGGACAAAAGGAATAACACCTTGCTGGCCTTCAACGGGCCTGAATGCAGACCGTAGCTTCCCAGGACCGTAAGTGCCCCTCCTGTGCTGTGCCCTGGTGTGAATTGAGGCTGGACCCCTCCTTCGCAGCCCTGGTAACCCTCCAGTGGAGCTGTAGGAGCTGCTGATGGCATTTCGCCGAATCAACGAGCTCACACTGGAGGGCTGGGAGCAAGGGTCAGCTTTATCTCTGGAGGGCTGCCTGCAGAGGTTGCTAGGTAGAGGCCCAGGCCTTGGGACAAAAGGAATAACACCTTGCTGGCCTTCAACGGGCCTGAATGCAGACCGTAGCTTCCCAGGACCATAGATGCCCCTCCTGGGCTGAGCCTGTTGCTCCATGAGCCAAAGAGCCAGTCTGCTCCGTACTCGGGGATGAGCTACAGGGTATCTGAAAACCGTCTGCAGAAAGCGCCAGCTTCCTCTGAAGACAGCCTGCCGGATGCGGCAGACAAGGGTCTTCCAGGAACAGGACATGTTTGGAATCCTCTTTTCCCAAAGCTGATCTGAAGCCCAGAATGCTGTGGGACGTCTAGAAGTGGATCCACCAGAAAAGGTGGCTAAGCGGGATACACTCACCTAGGGTTCTTGGGCAGGTGTGGTGAGGGGTCCGGGAAATGAGCCCCAGGAGCAAGTTCCTGCCCCCCCCATGGGGGGGGCGTTGCAGGGCTGAGGGGCAAAGCTAGCCCAGGGAACTGCCCACCAGAGCTGTCGGGGAGTGTGGGATACTTCTTTTTCAAAAACCGGGGGAGCGTACCTCTTGGAGCGGCTAACTGCTCCACAGTCTCCACCGCAATGATACGTTGTTGCTGGGACCGCGCGCACAAATGGTAAGAAGCAGCGTGGGTGTTGGGATTGGAGCTCGAGAAGGAAGAACCTGCACGCGCACAAACGGTAAAAAGCACCTCTTGCGGACAGCAACTGTTACACCCAGCGAGAGAGAACCAACCAGAGACAGATATTAAATCCACACAGGAGTTTATTATCGGCCGGGACCTAGCCGAGCATCGGACTCGAGCCTCGGCTGGGGGTTGACAAACATGTTTTATACACCTTTGAGGCCAAAAGTTTCTAGGCCCCCCTATGGGATAGAACTAGTAAAGCAAGCAAAAGGTACAGAAGCAGAACGTCCTGCTGTTGGAACATTTGTAAAACAATAGTTGATTAATTGTTGTTTCTAAGAGACTCTCTAAGGGGAGGAGGTTTCTAAGCTTCCTCCTTCCGAGTTCATCTAAAGGGCAGGGAGGTGGGTCAAGCAGCAACATGGCGTCTGTCTTGCTAACAAGGGTCCTTCACAACAAAGTAACATTTCGCTTGAGACTGTGGAGGACCGCGCGCCCAAACGGTAAAAAGCAGCGGGGGTGGGGGGGTGTTAGCTCAGTGGTTTCGCCGCCTGTTGCGCAAGCGCAAGGACCAGAGTTGGATCCCCGGTACCAAAAAAAAAAAAAAAAAGGGACTTTCCTCCTCAGTAAATTGCAAAAAACTTTGCAAACACCCACGCTGCTTCTTACCGTTTGTGCGCCTGCGGGTTCTTCTTTCTCACGCTCCAATGCAAACACCCATGCTGTTTTTTACCCGTCTTGCCCGTGCTGGTTCTTCCCCCTAGCGCTCCAATGCTGTGTCCCAGCACCAAAGTACTGATTTTTGTGTGTTGACCTTGTATCCAGCTACTCTACTGAATTTGGTTTTTGGTTTTTTTTTTCATGCTAATGGTCTTTTAATTTAATTTTTTTGAATTTAATTTTATTGATACAGTTCAGGTATACAATATAATGACATTTATCATTGGGAATTTGCTCCTTTACATAATCTCTCTTGGTTCTTTTTTTTTTTCCCCCTTCCCCTCCCCTCCCTTCAACCTCCCCCATCCCTCCCTATTTACAAAAACTTTGTTTCCATTTTTACATTTTCTCATATTAATTCCATTCCCTTCTTTCCTTTCCCCTACCCCTCCCACTTCCTCTTCCCCTTTGCCTCTTTTCTTCCTATTTCACACTATCTATTATATCTGTTAGTCCTTATTTACCCTTTCAGTTTCTCATACTAGAGAAACTATTCGGTATTTACACGTGTGTCCTATTTATTTCAATTAAGAGTATCACCTCAATGTGCATTCATTTAGCTATAAATGTCTCTAATTTCTCATTTTTTACCGCTGAGTAGTACTCCATTTTATTTTAAAACAAAAACACATTTTCTTTATCCAGTCTCCAGTTGATGGGCATTTGGGCAGTTTCCAAATTTTAGCTATCACAAACCGCTCCTATGAACATGAGTGCACATATATCACTGTGGTATGATTCTTTTAATTCTTTGGGGAAGATCCCCAGCAGGGGAATAGCGGGGTCAAATGGAACTTCCAGTCCTAGTTCTTTGAGGTATCTCCATACTGATTTCCACAGTGGTTGCACCAGTCTACACTCCCACCAGCAGTGGAGCAGCATTCCTCTTTCCCCACAGCCCCAGCAGCATTTATTATTGGTTGACTGAATTTGGTTATTAAGTCTAGAAGACTTTTGGTGGAGTTCTTGGGGTCTTCTATATAGAGTATCATGTCATCTGCAAATAATGACAATTTTTCTTCGTTTCCTATCTTTATTCCTTTTCTTTTTGTCTCTCTTCTAATTGCTGTGGCTAATGTTTCCAATACTATATTGAACAGGAGTGGTGATAGTGGGCCTCCTTGTCTTGTTCCTGATTTTAGTGTGAAGGATTTCAGCTTTTGACCATTTAGTATGATACTGACTGTTGGTTTTTCATGGATGGCTCTTATCAGTTTGAGGTAGAGACTGTCGATTCCAATTTTCTGTAGGGTTTTTATCATGAATATGTGTTGGATTTTGCCAAATGCTTTTTCTGTGTCTATTGAGATGATCACATGGTTTTTGCCATTGGCTGTATTAATATTGTGTAGTACATTTATAGATTTGCATATGTTGAACCATCCCTGCATCCCTGGGATGAATCCCACTTGGTCAAGGTGTATGATCTTCCTGATGATCTTCTGGATTTTGTTCGCCAGTATCTTAGTAAGGATTTTTGCATCTATGTTCATTAGTGAGATTGGCCTGTAGTTCTCCTTTTCGGTTGGATCTTTCTCTGCTTTGGGGATCAAGGTGATGCTTGCTTCCAGGAATTAATTTGGGAGTATTGCTTCCCTTTCAACTTCATTGAAGAGTTTAAACAGTAGTGGCAATAGTTCTTCTTTCAATGTCTTCTAGGATTCAGCAGTGAAGCCATCAGGACCTGGACTTTTCTCTTTTTTTTTCTTTTTGTACCAAAAAAAAGAAATTTGGGAAAATCTTAAGTTTGAATTGTAACTATCAGGGAATAACAACACAAATGGTTTCATGCATGTACACATGTTAAGTAACAACAAGCAAATCCCAAGTCAGTACAGTACATACCAAAGGGGCAAAGCAGGCAGTCAAGTAAGGACATTGAGTCAGGTCTTAAAATGTCTGGGTTAGAATCTGGGGCTAAATAGAAACCAAGTAGTTACTTGCTGAGGTTGTGAACCAAAGGTTTGGGTTCCAATCCCTTTTCTGAACTTCGTAACTCTGTGACCCTCCCTGGGCTGAGGAAGGTTGTTGTTTTTTTTGTTTTGTTTTGTTTTGTTGGGGGGGGGTACCAGGGATTGAACTCAGGACCTTGTGCTTTCGAGGCAGGCAGCAGAACCACTGAGCTAAATCCCTGGCCCAGTGAGGAGAGGTTTTTTTTGTTGTTGGGGGGGGGGGTGTGATACCAGGGATTGAACTCGGTCCTTGCCCTTGTGAGGCAGGTGGTGGAACCACTGAGCTAAATCCCCAGCCCTTTTCTTTATTTTTTTAACCTGTAAAAGAGATAATCAGGGTACATCTGTTACTACTAAATTGGGAACAGGGCTGGGGATTTAGCTTAGTGGCACTGCGCCTGCCTGGAAAGTGCAAGGTCCTGAGTTCAATTCCCAATACAAACAACAACAAAAACCCTAAATTGGGAACAAACAAAGTACAAATACATATTTTCTGTTGCCCAAGAATTGATGGCCATTATTATCAGAAAGAAGCAGGAAGAGGCAGTCAGGCCTACTTCAGTGGTAGATCGTGTGCCTAGCATGCACAGGCCCTAGGTTTGAAAACCAGTGAAGAAGAAAAAGGAATCATTACACTGGAGGGAACCCTTTTCGACTAGCCCAAGAATTGTGAGGGGAATGCTACTTATACAGCAGCTGCAGGCCTGTGATTGGTTCAATTTCAGGTCTATAATTAGTTCAAATTCAGGCCTGCTGATTGGACCAAGTATAGACCTCTGATTGGTCCAAGCTTGTGTGGTGCTCCAGGACAGCAGCCACTGTCATGGAGGTGATTCATTGAGGCAGTAGCTGACATGAGCTGATTGATGGACAGCTGTTTCATGTCTGGGAAAAATGGCAGGGCTAGAACTAGGGAATCTTTGGGAAGGCTAGCTGTGTTCATCACAGCTGAGTGGGGTTCAGGGAGGTTGGGAGTGTAACAGTGGGCCCAGATCCCCCTCTCTGATCTTAGCCATGTTAGAGTGTACCCAGTTTCTGTGCAGTTTTCAGCTAGGAACCAAGGGTATTGGAGTCTTCATGGGTGTGAACAGGTGTGTGACTGGAGGGTGCAGGTGAGCACTTCTCTGAGTGCAGCCGCTGGGTGCTGTGCCTACGAGCCCCCCTGTACACACCTGTACATGTGTGTACTTGTGTGCAGGTGCAAGGCTTGTGCACATGCACACCTGTGTGTTCTCACAGGGGCTTGGGTCTGCGAGAGTCCCTGCTCTTCTGCAGGCAGCGGACCTGAGAGGACAATCAACAGCACAGCTCGTTCCTAGAACTTGGGGTTTTCCAGGGTAGAGGTGGCCCCAGGGCTCGGATCCCAGGACCTGCATCTGCCCTGTGCCCTGAGGCTGTGCCCAGGCTGTGTGGGGCTTGTCCCACCTTTGCCTGCTGCAGGATCCTGCTGAGTTGTGTGCTTTAAAGTAGGATGGGGACTTGTTGCTCTTTGTGGGGTCTGGGAGCAGGAAAAGCCAGCAGGGGGTTGAGGCCCAGCCAGGGGGAGGGCCACCGTTCTGGGCTTTGCCTGGATTGAGGTAGATGGGGCCTCCCTTGGCCCTGTGGTCACCTCTTATCATCCTGGGCTCTGCACATCCTCCTCCAGCAGGGGCCGTCCCTGCTCTCTTCCCTGCTCTCCCTGACTTCACAGCCTCCTCTTCACTTCTCCCTGAAGCCAGCTAAGCAGACGCTCGTCAGGGTCACTGCTGAGCTCTCTGCTGTCAATGCCAGTTTCACCTTCCAGTCTTCTCTTGCTTGAGGCTCAGTGTGCTGAGGAGTGAGGCCCCTCCCTGTCCTGCAAGTGCTCCTTCCCTTCCCCGGCTCTGGGACTCTGCTCTACCGGTTTTCCTCCTGAATCTCCCTCTGCCTCCATGGGGGTCTCTCTGACTTCTTAGTGCTCAGGTGCCCCAGGCCCCACATTCCTTGCTCCTGTTTGCCCACCCACTGCCTTGGTATCTCACCCAGGCTTGGGGTGGGGGTGTAGCTCAGTGGCACAGCACCTGCCTGGCAAGTGCGAGACCCTGAGTTCAATTCCTGGTACCAAAAAAAAAAAGACCGGTACTCACCCAGGCTCAAGGCTTTCAAATGACCACGCTTAGATAGCATTGAATCATTTATCATCTTTCTCTTCCCACCAAAAAGCAAGCTGCTCAGAGACAGGGCCTTTTTAAAGTCAGGTTTATTGAAGAATAATTTGTATAGAGTTTAGTTCACCTTTTTAGCACTCAGTTCGGTGAGTTTTTGACAAAAGTGTCCAGCTGTGTCACCACCTCCATAATCAATTACAGGACAGTTGCTAGCAGCTCTGAAAGGTGTCTGGGCCCCTCTGTGGTCAGCCCCAACCCCAAGTCCCACACCTGCCAGCCACTCATCTGTTTGGTGTCCCTGCAGTTTTGTCTCTTCTAAAAAGTCACATGAATGCAATTGTAGTGTATGTAACCTTTTGAATCCACCTGTCCTGTTCACTACTGTGCATCTGAAGATTTGTACATCTCGTTGCATTTTTGGGCAGTTTCTTCCTTTATTTTCCTATAGGGTGCCCTTGTTTGTGTGTTTGTTCGTAGGGTGACAGTTGTCCCGCTTTGCCCAGGATTGAGATGGTCTCTGAGGCCTGGCACTTGCAGTGCAGAACGCAGATGGTTGGTTTCCTTGGTTCACCAGTTGAAGGACATTCAGGTTGTTTCCAGTTTTGTACATTTGGTTTTGTATATTTATTTACTCTTTATAACCAGATTTTATAACAGAGCCCAGATTTCGATTTCTCTTGGTTAAGTCCCTGGAGCGGTTCTGGGGGTTGAGTAAGAAGCTGCCAGGCTGCGTGGAGAGTCTTGCAGGCCCGCCAGCATCGTCTGTGAATTCCTGTTGCTCCACATCCTCTCCAGGACCTGAGAGCGACTGGCAGTTTTTAAGCCATTGTTATAGATGTAGGAGGGTATCTCCTTGTGGTTGGCAGAGGTTTCCTTTATCCATTTTGCTGGCATTTTCAGGACCAGATGCTTGACTGCCACCTGCTGGGGAACCGCCCTAAAAAGTGTCCAATTCTGTGACACTATGATGTGACCAAGTGCACCTGTTGGATTTGGTGTCTATGTGCAGTGCACAGCCTGCTGAACTGTACAGGGGACCCAGCACATAATGACACACAGCCAGCCCAGCAGAGGGGAGAGTAAGCTATACATATGTACATAGTCAAATGTTCTTCAGAAAGTGCTGGCACATGAGCTGGGCATGGTAGTGCACATCTGTAATCCCAGCTCTCAGGAGGCTGAGGCAGGAGCATCTCCATGGGTTCAAGGCCAGCCAGGCCTACCTAGTGAGTTCGAGGCCAGTCCGAACTACCTAGTGAGACCCTGTCTAAACAAACAAACAAGTGGTGGCACAGCTGGTTAGAGAGGAGGCCCAGGAGGCATGCAGGAGCTATGATTTAGTTTTTCTTTTTTCTCTTTTTGCTACCAGGAATCAAACTCAGGGCCTCGTGCTTGCGAAGGCAGCTGCTGCACCACTGAGCTACATCCCCAGCAGGAGCTACGATTTGAATTAGTGAAAGAGCACCAATTAATAATGGTAATAATAATTACAATATTAATAACCATGAGAGTAAATACTTGCAGAAGACTTATGGGCCTGGCCCCATTCCTAGCATATGAACTTATTTATTATTTCAAAGAGGCCTAAAAGGTAGATATTATTACTTGAGTTTTACAGATGAGGGCATTGAGAACAGAGAGATTAACTTGCTCAAGATCACACAGCAAATCCACCCAAGATCTGAGATTTTACACCCAGGCAGTCTGGCTCTCGAGCGTAACTACTGGGCCACTGGTCTCACCTGTTTCTTTATGGTTGCCCCCTAAGGAACCTTTGTTGAGATTTTCCCCCAATCATCCCCCCCACCATGAGATATTAATACCGTAGATAAACCACAGATCCGCGTGTGTAGTGTGTATATATATCTCTCTGTGCTCTGCGCATTAAAAACTATCATTTTTAATGTCTCCAAGAACTGGCATTGCCCTGTATGGCCGCAGTGCCACCCACTGAAAACAACCTCTCCTCCTGCAGGATTGCATTTCTGATCCTAATGAATGCACTATACCTTCGGAGCACTTTCTAAGCGCTTTACATTATTGAATCATTTCGTGCTCATGACAGCCAGGCGAGGGAGGTACTTTCATCGTCCTCCTGTTAGCACTGGGCCACCCGAAGCACAGGAAGATTAATGAATGGTCCCCAAATGAGGTGACTAGTGAAGGGCAGAACCTGCACTGAATCTCTCCTAGACGCTGCATACTCTGCCTCCCTGCTGGGTTCTTCTAGTGCTTTCCCGAGCCCCTGCTCTGAGCCTGGCCCAAGTTA
Organism: Heterocephalus glaber; assembly: GCF_053883595.1. Classification (NCBI taxonomy): domain Eukaryota; kingdom Metazoa; phylum Chordata; class Mammalia; order Rodentia; family Bathyergidae; genus Heterocephalus; species Heterocephalus glaber. The sequence goes on along the minus strand of NW_028258467.1, from coordinate 5,734,161 downwards.
GGAGCTGGGATACAGTGGGAGAGGTGCCAGTCTCTGCCCTCCCAGAACTTGCTTCTGCAGTGTGTTTGAAGGTGGGAGTCAGGGTGGGCTGTATCTAGAGCCCCAGTACCGTGTGTGGTGTACAGTGGGCACCCAGTGAATCCTGAGGAGAGGCTATGGGGTTATTCTGGCCTGCTGCTAGGCCTGGGGTCCTGAAGGCAGCTCTGCGGTGTTAGCATTCACCCTCCTAGGCTCCTAGGGCAGCCCTGTCACTGGGCCACCTGCACCGGTGTTGGGGCTTTCTCCTTCTGGACCAAGTCTTGCTGGACCAAGTCTTGCTGCACCAAGACCAGTGCCCTGGTTGTGGTGCAGGGTGAAACCAGCAACTGGTGCTCAGCAAAGTGGCTGTGGTTTAGAGCAGAGTTAGAGACAGGGAGCCCAAGTGGAGCAGAGGACAGGCTGGGCCGGGCCAGAACTGGGGCTAGAGGGGAAGGAGGTCCCGTGTGATCTATGAGTGACACCCACCCCGTTCCCCCAGTGGAGAAGACCCAGGCCACCTTCCCCATCCTCTGGGACTCTGGCTTCCTGTGCATGGGCCACAGCCGCAGTGGCACGCGGCTGGCCATGGTGGTGTCACTGGACCTCAACGCCACCAGCCAAGTGATGGCTGTGCAACTCCAGGTGAGACTCTGGAGGATGCACAGGGCCCTCGGGGCTGCTTCTCCCCCACACTTCCAACTGGGACCTGGGATGTGTCTCAGATGGTCATCACTCCCCTAGCCCTTGCTCCACACACCACTCACTTGGTCCCTGCAGTCTCCTGTCCCTGCGCCACCAGCCCTGCTTGTCTGTGCCATGGCCTGTTGCAGAGAACATCATTTAGCTGTTCATTAGCCAGGTCTTACAAGCACAAGCTGAAAATAAATAGATACTCAGCAGCCCTCTGCAGTTTCCCCACGTGACGAACACATGGCCCGCTGACCCCATCCCAAACTCACCGCAGCCCTCCCCTCCTTGCACACATTCTGTTAGAACAGACAGTAGGACAGGGTGTGAGGCGCATGTTTGTGGGTAGAGCTGGGGTGGCAGCCAGGCTCCTGGAAAACTCTCTGGGGGCCGCTCAGTCCCTTTGCTGTCCTGGCCTGGCAGCCTGCTGGGAAGCACCACTTGGGTGGAGGTTCAAAGAGCTTTCATCACAGGACATGTGAGAGGGTGGCCCTGTCTGATCACTGTTGTCCTATGGTACCCAAGTTGGGACCAGTCTGTGGTATTAACAGACTTCCTGGGTGGCAGGTGGGTTGAGTCTGAGTCTCACCTGAGTCCTCGGCTTGTGGGCTGGGGTGGGGTGCAGGGCTGAGGGCTGGCAGCAGACAGTGCCATCCACCCCACAGACCATGCTCCTGGAGAAGAGCCGAGTGGTACAGCCACAGAAGCGGAAGGTGCTTCCCCCATCTTCTCCCAGACTTGGGCTCTCCTCTGTCCTCCCTGAAACCGGACCCCTCAGGAGTGCCTAACCCACCTCAATAACCTCCTTCACTGCTCTGGAAAATGAAAAAGGTTCCTTATGTTCCTTTTTATACTTTGTTCCTGTCCCTCTCTGTTCATCCTGGCCTACATACCACCTCTTCTCACTAGACCATTTTCACTAACACCCTGTTACCAGAAAAAGGAGAAAGGACATGGAGGGCAGCAGCACAGATGACAAGCGAGGCATGTCTTAGTTACTTTTCTTGTTGCTGAGACAAAATACCCAACACTCATAAGTTAAGGGAGGAAAGGCTTATATAGCTCAGTTTGTACAGGTTTCAGTTCATAGTTGGCTGGCTCCGACGTAAGGTGGCGTGGCAGAAGGGCATTGCAGAGGAGAAATGGTTCATCGTGGACAGAAGGCAGGAAGGGAGCAAAGCAGCGAGGAAGTAGTAAGGAAGGAAGAAGCAAGTGGCCACAGCAGCCCTCTTTCTGTCCCTTGTATCCAGGCTACACACCCTTAGGGCGGGTAGCACTCACACCGAGGCTGGGCCTTCCCACTATCCACACACAGAACTATGCCAAAGCAATCAGTGGACTGATTTAGTAATCACACACCCTTAATCCCAGCATCACACACTCTAGATCCAGCCACCTCTGCTTTTTTTGTTGTTTTTGGTACCAGGGATCGAACTTGAGACCTTGCGCTTGCAAGGCAGGCGCCGGAACCACTGAGCTAAATCCCCGACCCTCCAGCCACCTCTGAAAAGCCCCCCTACCTATGACTGAATGAGGCTTTGGGAGGACATCTAGACACAAGCCATAACAAGGCACGGGGTGCCTTTGCCATTGCTGTCCTTCCACACACCCGCCATCCGTTCTGGTCCAGACGGTCATCTCCCAAAAGTCAGGTAAGCTTCTAGATCTCCTTCAGACCATTCGTGATCCTTCCTGGCCTGGGGAACTGTCCCCTGGACATGGTCCCTCAGGAGCACTAGTCTCCTGCTAGTGGCCGCCATTCTCTTACTCATCCTTGGTCTTGGTCGATCTCCCCAGCTTTGGGAACTGTCCCTGTGACCTGGGCCCTCAGAAAACACTGGTCTCATGCTGGTGACCCCTGTTCTCTTGTTTGCCTACAGACAGACCTCACCCACTCCACTATGGATAGTTCCAGTCTGGCCCTCCGACTTGCCTTGCCTTTGTCTATTTCCTTTTTTTTTTTTTTTTGTTGAGACCGGGTCTCACTGTGTAGTTTGGGCTGGCCTTGAGCTATGTAGCCCAGGCTGGCCTCAAACTCACAGTGATCCTCCTGCCTCAACCTCCTGAGTGCTAGGATTATAGATGTGCTGTGTGTCACCATGCCCACCCTGTCTGTCTCCTTAAAAAAACCTAAAAATCCTCCATAATTTGATGCTCTTTCTGCCTTCTAACTCTTGTTCGTGTAACTCTATACTGTTAAAACAACAAAAATATTATAAGTGATCTCTTATGATTCACTTAAAAAGTACTGTGATGCCTAAGGGAAATAATTGTTTTATGTATCTTATTTTTGTTTTGTTTTCTTTAATAAATCTTATTTTATGTATCGTGTCTCCTTTGTCTGCCTGTTAATCTGTGTTTATAATAATCAACCTTAGATATGGGGGACTGTCAGATAGGACTCCCTCCACTGCTAAAGTAAAGATTTTTTTTTTGGTACCGGGAATCGAACTTGGGTCCTTGTGCTTGGGAGGCAGATGGCAGAACCACTGAGCTAAATCCCCAGCCCCAAGATAAAGATTTTTAAAAGAGTCTAAACCTCCAGACTGAGTTCAAACTCGTTGGTATAAAAAATAAGTCAAAGTACAGGCCAAATATCAGGTTTAAAAAAATGGCTCTTGGGTTACACACAGCCTACGCTGAGACCTGGCACATAATAAGCTAAGATTGACTCCTATCTCAGAATGCCAAAAGACAAAACAGCCTTCCTGAATATCCATAAAAGATAATGAGGGGCCATTTAAAAACATCTTAACTGATTAAGTTTATTTCAAATTCTGTGGTTCGAGTTGATATTTTTGTCTGATTAATGTGTCTAAAATATTTTTTATAAATGAATTGGCTTTGAGATGAATCTCAGACTACAATTACCAGGTTAACTTGCTTGGTGCTGCTTGCTGCTCGGGCTAAGATAAGGATGCTATTCAAGGCCACTTGGAGGTCTACTGGCAGCCAGCCTTAATTAAAATGTAGCCATCCAGGGCTGGGGATTTAGCTCAGTGGTTCCGCCGCCTGCCTCGCAAGCACAAGGTCCAGAGTTCGATCTCCAGTACCAAAAATTAAATGAATACAAAAGACCTTTCCTCCCCTGAGCCAAAGGAACAAACAGTTGTATTGTCCCCATACCTCTGGAAACAGGGCCAACCTTTCCAAATCCAAGGCCACCTGACTCCTAGTTTGCTGGGTCTTGCTGCTGACAACTAAACAGACCCCAGTTCTAAACCTCCTGTAACCTCCATCACCAAAATAAAACCCAGGGTTTGTCTAGAGGTAGCACTTAATGTGGAGAGTTTTTGTTTTTCATTTTTTTAGATTTACGACATTTTGAAAAAATTAGCAAACTGCAGTCTCGAAATATTGGAAAAACTAAAAAAAAAGTCAGCTATGTCATGAATGCATAAAATATATGCAGATAGTCATGTATTTTATTATTTAACTACACAAATGAATTATGAAAAGTTAGACTTTATCAAAACATATACATATAAATACTTAAAGACCATACATGTCATTGTTCTCAGTCAACAGAAATGTTAACAGGCAGGCGTGGTGGCACTCTCCTCTGATCCCAGCTACTCAGGAGGCTGAGGCAGGAGGATTGTGAGTTTGAGGCCAGCCTGGCTAGCCATTCAGTGAGACTCTGTCTCAAAATAAAAAAATAAGCTGGGTGTGGAGCACACATCTGTACTCCCAGCACCGTGGGGGCTAACCAGAAAGATTGCAAATTCCAGCCCAGCCTGGACAACTGAGCAAGAGCCTGTCTCAAAATGGAAAAGGGCTGGGGATGTAGCTCAGTGATGGAGTACTTGCTCAGCACACCTGAGGCCCTGGGCTCCATTCCCAGTAATAAGAGGGGAAAAGGAAGTTATACGTGGGTTTTAGATTGTGTGAGTGGCCGGCACACTACATCTTCCAAGGGCCAGCTACATACCTGTGAGCGGCATTGCTGGGTCATAATACTCTTAGTTTCTGAGGAATTACTAAATTTGATTCCTTTTTACAGAATTTTAAAGTTTATTTTATTTTTTAAAGTTTTTTTAATTAAAAAATTTTTATTAGTACATGTCTGCAGTACACAATGATCACATTCTTCATGAAGAGTTGGTACATGTGCATAACACATCTCAATTCTTTTTTTTTAATCCCCTTCCTCTCCCCTCCCTCCCAGTTTTACAGAATTTTAGCAACAGGCCCATGTTTCATCCTTTTCCCCATTTTATGACCCAGGGATTGAGGCTCAGTCAGTGCCACACTCATTGGCTTTCGGAAGGGTGGGTTGGGAACAGGAGGGGAGGCAGGGGCTGGACAGGGCTGTAATGTGGACATTTCCGGGGCAGTGGAAGGCTCTGCCCCGCCCCAGCAGTCAGGGTGTGCCTGCTGTGTGCACAGAGCTACTCAGAGGTCCTGCCTTGGTGGCATTTGCTCTCCCAGGCACCAGGTGCCCCAGTGTGCTTTGGGGCACAAGGTCCTCAGGCACGGTTAGCCTAGTGTACAGACAAGCAGACAAGTCATTTGGCCAGAGTCACAGAGCCTGAAAGGGACAGAGCTGTGTCAGTCGGGTCCTTTCACCCTGTTCATGTCACAGAGCTTTTGAACTTGGATCTGCAAAGACTCCTCAAGGGTGCTCCTGAGTATATAGGAAGAAGGGCTGACAGCTGGGACCCCAAGCCTCCTGTCCTGCCCCCACCCCCAGCAAAGCCTAGATCAGGGTTTCTCCCCTCTCCTGGCCCTGTTGCCATTTGGGAATGAGCCATCCTCAGTCGTGGGCATTTTGTGCACCAGAAGAAGTTTCCCTCTGCGCCTGGCCTGTACCCACTGGAGGCCATGCCAGCCCGTCCCAGTACTGGCAGAAGTGTCTCCCTGGGTTGCCCTGGCTGGGAACCCCTGGTCCACCGGTTGTAGCTGATTCAGAGCCACAGCAGGCCCTGCACCTTGCAGCCCGAAGACTCCAGGTTAAGTTCCTTAACCTCCCCCGGCTCTGTAGTGTGAGGAGCGAGCAGCACCAGTACCAGGGACGCTGGAGGTAGTGAACGAGTTCCTGTGTGTTCAGAAAGGACCGATCCAGATTCTGATGTCTTGTGCCAGTTCTGTTTTAACATGTCCCTACTCAGTGTTGTAAAAGGTGTCCAAGGAGCCGAGTAGCCCTTGCTACTTTCCAGCAGACCATGCTCTCTCTTCCTGCAGTCCGTCAGGGCTGCTTTCTGTGTCCCAGGTCTTGAGATCTAGCCAGAGAGTGATGGCCATAGCAGGGGAGATGCACTGCTGAGGACCAAGTGGTACCTGGTGCTCCACATTGCTGGGGGCTGGTCCTCAACAGCCTTGGCTGGGCCTGAGTGGCTCTGAAAGAAAAAAGGGGGCCATAAGGCTGGCAAGCTGCACACATACCCCACCTGTGCAAGGGCTTCAGTATAGCGCCCCACCTGTCCAGTCACTGGTGTCCGCACGACCTCGAGTGCCCTACATGTGTCCAGCCTGTGGGAAGGGCTCAGCCACTGCTCCAGCCTTAGTGCTCCCCACAGGATGTGCATGGGTACCCTACCCATGTTCTGGGTGCAGGAGGCACTTCCGCCAGAGCTCCAGCCTCTTACCCACTGCAGGATGCACTGACCTCCATCCACCCGAGCTACAGCTCCCCACCAGACAGCAGCAGGGCTATGAGGCATGAGTTTGAGATCCCGAGCCCTGCACATGGAGCTCTGTTCTGCCAGGAACCTCTTCAGAAGTTCCCTGTCCCAGGACCCATGACACTGCTAGAGGTGGTTCTGCTCCTGAAGCAGCCATCTTGATCTGAAGGGATCTTCAGGCCAATTCTGCCCATGGCCAACATGAAGACATGGTGGCAGGACCCTTGGGGTGCCCAGACGGAGGGAGGAAGTCGGGCACTGGGCATGGAGGGGAGCAGGTGCTGAGCTGCATGTGTGTCCCGGGGGCCAGAGCAGGCAATGTGAGCCTGGCAGCCTCTGCAACAGAAACTGTCTCTCATGTTCAAGAGCCACAAGTCAGAGTATCAGTAGAGGTGGCTCCCTCTGAAGGGTCTGGCAGAGAATCCAGCTGCAGGAGTCTGCCAGTGCTCCTTGGATGAGGCTTCTGTCATCACACTGCCTTCTCCCTTCTGCACCTCTGTAATTGTGTTCCTCTCTGTGACCTCTCCTCTTTTTATAGGACCCCAGCCTTTGGACTACCCTCCCTCCACTGTGGCCTCATTTTAACTGATTACAGCTGCAAAGACTTCTTTCTAATAAGGTCTCAGGCTGAGGCTCTGGGTGGGCAGGAACATGGGTGATGTTCTCAGCCTACCTGGGGCAGCCACATGACTGCAAGTGTTCACTGTGGTGCCTGGCTCAGCCTTTCCGGGCTGCTCTCCAGCCTTCCCTCCATCCTGCAAGACTTCCCAGCACCTTGTGTACCTGTCCAGGATTTCAGTGGGGAACTCGGGTGAGTTTGAGGTCACCTTTGCAGATTCATGTCTGCTGTGTGGGATGAAAATGCCTGGTAGAACACTTTTCTGAGATGCCATCTTCCTGACCTGCTGGTATTTGGCCTGGCACCTGTCCCCAGGGCGGGCCCAGGGTTGCCTCTGTTCCCAGCCCCATGCGTCTTTCCCAGGACATAGCTGCCTTGTGGTCCTGCTTCATCCTTCTAAAGCAGGAAACCTCGGCCTTCAGACTTAAGAGCCCATGAGGCAAGTGACCCTCTTGCATCCATCCACACGCATGTTGATGAGTGACCAACGGCAGCAGTAGAGTCCTTGGTGGGTTCAGTCATCATGGAAGTTGTGGGGCAGCTATTGAAACTGCTGGTTCTGGAATGTTTCATTCAGGCCATGTGGCCATTCCTTGGAGCTAGGTGGCCTTAGCCTTCCTACCAGCCTGTGACGCTCCATTCTGTTCTGCTGCCATTTGTTAGGTATTAGGTATTAGGTATTAGGTATTAGGTATTAGGTACACTTTTGCTCTGTGTTTGTTTGTTGCTATATAATTCAGTTTGGTCTTAAACTCACTATGTAGCCCAGGTTGGCCTTGAACTTGAAGCAATCATCCTGCCTCAGCCCCCCAAGTGCTGGGATTCCAGATGTGTGCCATTCTACCTGGCTACATTTTTGCCTTTCAACATGACTCAGGTTCCTGGGATCATAACCTGCTCTTTCTTCATTCCTTTAATAAATCACCTCTGTCTTGTCTCAACCCCTGTGTGCGCTGCCCATGTGCCCTCTGCACAATGTAGCTGCCTGTTTTCAGGATGGTTCTCTCCTTCTAGACCAGCATTGGTGATATCAGAGGACACATGGAACAAGCCAGAAGCAGCCATCTCCCTCCCACAAGCTCGCAGAACCCAGCATGGCTGCTCTCCCACTTCCCTGTTCAGTCTGGCTTTCTCCTGTCACCAGGCCAACATGAGTTCTTAGCCACTCAAAAGATGGAGATGAGATGTGGACCAGTTCTCCAGCCTGTGATAACCATCACTGTTGTTTGCCTTCTGAAAAGCAAGAGTTCCTAAATCAGCTTCCAAGATGTTACCAGGGCCAGGGATTTAGCTCAGTGGTTTTGCTGCCTGCGGTGCAAGTGCAAGGACTCAAGTTCGATCCCCGGTACCAAAAAAATAAAATAAAATGAATTGCTTGAAAAAAAAAAAAAATGATGTTACCAATCACCTGGAGGTCTTGCTTAATTCATGTAGAAACCACAAATTGGCAAAGTGTAACTCCTAGTGTTAAAAGCTGTGGGCTTGAATGCCAGCAGCTACCAACTCTTAGAGTTAGTGGCCCCCTTGCTGCTCAGCAAGCAGCTCCCAGCAGGCCTGGAGAATCCTTCCTGCTACCAAGTGGTTCCAGCACTTCTTTGTTGCCGTGTTACTCTCTGCTGTTAGCTGTTTGCAGTGTTAGGCCCACAACATCCCCTTCTTGAGACAGAAATCACCATCCAGAAGTTTTATTAGACTTAGGCTACAGCGTAAGGGGGAACAGTGCACGGGCTGAACCCCTAAGGGTATGGAGAGGGTATTTAAAAAGGAGAAAAGCTGAGCTTGTACATGTGTAGTCTCAGACTGTTTGGTCATAGGGTAGGAGAGGGCCCCTTGCAGACCTACTCAAAGAGGGCTGTACAGAGGTAAAATAATCTGTGATAGAACCAGGGATTTAGCTTAGTGGTGCTGCCGCCTGCCTCACAAGCACAAGGTCCTGAGTTTGATCCCTGATACAAAAAAACCCCAAAACAACAATCATCTGTGATAAGTCTGCAACTGAAGTCTGATACAGCCAAAGCAAATATCTCCCCAGAAGCTGGCCGTGGTGGTGTACATCTGTAGTCCCAGGACCCTAGGAGGCTGAGGGAGGAAGACTGTAAGTTTGAGCCCAGCTGGGCAATTTAGCATGACCTTATCTCAAAAAAAAAAAAGGGAGGGAGCTGGGGTGGGGACATAGTTTAGTTGAAAGGCCCTGGGTTGAATTCTCAATCTTGCAAAAAACAAAAACCTCCCTGATGCAGCTGGGCTGGCTGCAAGGTATTTAGAAAGCATCAGGCAGTCCTCTCCTGTCTCACCAGGGCCTGGGCTCATTTTTCTCGTGTCTGGGTGGTGCTGCAGGAGGCTGGCCACAGAGCCATTGCCCATCTCAGAGGCCTCCTGTCCACCCACTGCAGGGGCTCCCCCTTCTGCTGTTCCGGACTTGGCTGCTGCTGCTTACTCTCTGACCAGTGTCACCCTCTGATGATCCAAATGAAAGGGTTCGAGTTCTGGACACCCGTGATATGAGACAGGGTTTCCATGACTCCTTTTGTGGGAGGGGAAGCCGTGGCATGGAGAGCAGTAAACACCTTGTCCAGCTGGCTTTGAACGCAGGTCTGAACTCCCGCTGCCTCTTTCCTCCAACTTCCCTTGACAGTAGTTCACAGTCAGAGCTAAACGTGGAACAAAGTTTTTTTTTATTACTGTGAAACATTCTAAATGAACTTACTTCCAGGAAGAGGTGTGGAGATGGGAGAAAATGACAGTTAAACAGCTGTAGTAGGGTGGAGGGCAAGGAGAGCCGGCCTGGCCCAGGCCTGCAGAAGCAGCTTCCTGCAGGCCTTTGTGGAAGCCAATGGAGATGCCACTTGTGGCTGGGAGTAGGGCTGGTGGTGGGGTCTGCAGAGCTGGAGTCTGAGGCCCTGATTTTGGCTGCCTGTGGCTGGTGTTTATGAGATATTGCTATTGGCTCAGGCTGGGCAGAGTTGGGCAGAGTGCCTTTTGCCGGCTTAACACTTGCTACCGAGGAATCCGTGGGTACCCTCAGCATTGTGGCAGCTACAACCTGCAGTGCCCCCTGAGCCTGTGGCATGGAGGCATCCAGACGACAGTGATTTTTCTGCTATTCCATGGGGCAGACTGGGGCAGCATCCTGGAGACCAGTTAGCAAGAGATCAAAAGTGCCACTGATCAGGACTGACAAGGCAGGGACAGAAGGACTCTGTTAAGGTGGGGGTGAGGGGTAAGGCTTTTGGTAACAGGGTGGAGGGGGACAGGCATCTCCTGTCCAGGCAGGGCTGGTCTCACTGGTGCCTGAGGGTGGGCGCCTTCATCTTGTATGGGACGGTTTTCAGTGTTAGAGTGGCTAATCTGCAAAAGTCAACACCTCCTTCAGTCTAGAAGCCCCCCAGAAACTGTGTGCACCTTTATATCTTAGGTAAAGAAAAAAAGGAAAAAGCAAATTTCAGTTGATAGCCCCTTTTCAAAAGTGCATGTGTGGGGGGATGTATGTACATATGTTAATTTAATGCACAAAATAGCAAATACCCAGGGACCTAGAAAATCAGGCTGAAGTCTCCTTCAGTCTTGAAATTTGGCTGGATGTGGTGGCACAGACCTGTAATCCCAGCACTCTGAGAGGCTGAGGCAGAAGGATCGCAAGTTTGAGTCTAGCCTGGGCAATGTAGCAAGACCTTGTCTCAAAATAAAAAATTTAAAGTGGGCTAAGGATGTAGAGCAGTGCAAAGTCCCTAGGTTCAATCTGGAGTCATAAACGCGCGCACACACACACACACACACACACACACACACACCACTAGTTTTGTTTTCTTTTTTGGTACCAGGGATTGAACTTGGGACCTTATGCTTGCGAGGCAGGCAGCAGAACTACTGAGCTAAGTCCCCGGCCCTGCACACCACTAGCTTTTAAAAATACCTGGTATAATGGAAATAATATTTATTAAAGAAAAAAATATGTAGAAATGGAAAAAGATGAAGGTGTCGCATTGTCCCACTGTGAAAACGAATGACACTATGTCCCCATGTTTCCATCCAGCCTCTTCAGAGGACTGGGGCCACTCTGTTTCCCAGAGTTGTTATCATGGTATTTTGTTTGCTTTTGGTTTTGGAGACAAGGTCTCATTAATTCGCTGAGTTGCCAAAGCTGGGCTTGAACTTGCAATCCTCCTGCCTCAGCCTCCGAGTCCTGGGAATATAGGTGTACACCACCATGCCTAGCTTATTGGCATGTTTTATGTACAAATTTGTGTTTGCTCTTTGCTGTGGCTGAATGAAAATGAGGTGACCAAATTCTTTCTTTCTTTTGTGGTACTGGGGATTGAACATAGGGTCTTTGCACTGAGCTACATCCCCAGCCCTTTACTGTTTTTTATTTTGAGACCCCACTAAATTACTCAGCCTGTGCTTAATCTTGTGATCCTCCTAGGAGCTGGGGTTTGAGGACCAAACCAAGGCCTGTGTGGATGGAAAGTGAGGCCGCTCTAGCTTGCTGTCAGATCTCCTTACCTGAGGACCCTACAGCAGGCCCAGAGGAGGCACCAGGGCCTCCCTGGCTGACCTTGGCTCCAGGGGCCTGGGATGCCCCTCTGAGAGTCTGGGCTGGGCACTCGGCCCTTCTGTGCAGAGTTTCACATCTTCCTTGCTCTCACTTCTGGATCTGGCCGCATCCTCAGTGACCGGCGCTCTCTGGCCACAGCTGCCCTCGCTGGCAGGAGGCTGGGGCAGAGCTGTTCCCTTCCGAAATGCCCTCAGCTGCTGGAGAAGCTGACTCTTCCCAGTGCAGCCCCTGAAATGCAGTGAAACCAACCTCAGTCCAAACCCCACAGAGGCCCAGCCTCCCAACTCGGCAGTGGAACCAGGCAGGGCTTCATGATCTCTGACAACTGCAGGGATCCAGTCTGGCAGCAGTGGGATGACAGGTGCTGTGGCATCTCCTCCAGGGAGGGTGCAGCAAGACTTTGCCACACAGAGGTGGGGTGTTTCTCTCCCGCCCACAAGGGCCTCCCAACTAGAAAAACGTTACCATCTGCCCTGAGTTCCATCTCCAAGTTTAGGTTTTAGCTGGTTAAACCCAACTGAGAGGTAAGTCTAGAAAGAACATGCAGACCATGGGCATTCTTATGGGAAGAGCTTCCAGGGGAGCAGGGCTCCTTCCCCAGTCAGCGCTGGAGGAAACACTTGATGTCTCAAGCCTGGGCCAACAAGATCACAGGGACTAACAGTACTTTCTAGGTGCCGACTCCGGAATCCTTCAAGTGGGAATGCAAACCTTCTCCCAGTCCCGGATGAAGACCAGGAGGTTTGGTGATGTGAAGCCATTTGCTGAAGAAGCAGCCTGGGCATAGGCATGGATGACCTGACTCAGAACTGCAGACCAGGAAGGAGATGCTCAGTTCAGGGGCTGTGCAGTGAGACCAGCAGGAGCATGCAGACCTTTGCCCAGACACTGACCCTTGCCGAGGAAGCATGGCCTTGTGCAGGGCCACTGGCGAGGGGAGGAGAGACACCTCCAGGAAAAGCGAGGGTGAGCTCCAAGTGTGTCCTTGGGTCTCAGCACGCACAGCGGGAGGCTGCAGCTCCTGCCCTGTGGTCTTGCTGCATATTAATTATGTCACCGGCTTCCGGCAGGGGACCTGTTTACTGCTGCACCTGTTTTCTTCCTGCTTTTTTTTTTTTCTGCGATGCCTAATCAATCGCACAGTGCATGGGGGTAAGGCCACATGAGGCCGGACATTCCAGTGCTAGTCACTGCCACAGTCAGTGATTTTCATTCGCCTCTAGGTCACAGTGGAGCCTCCTCACTTCCCTGAACCTGACACTTTAATTCACCCAAGCCTTTCATTCTTGGCTAACAACCACCACTTCATTCCATTGCCACACTTCCTCTTCGCTTCCACTGCCACTGGGACAGGGAGCAAGAGCACATGGGGAGCTGGTTTTTGGAAAGAGAATGTACTAAGCCATCCTCAAGAGGTGCTGGGGTGTCCTCAATGATGCCCAAGGCCCAGCAGGCCAGGTTGGGACAGAGCTAGGCGCAATGGGACTCCCACAGGTCCCAGGCCCCACCCACCCTCACAGGCAGGTCCTTAGGGTGCAGGACAGGGTTGAGAGCCCAGAGGGCCAGGATGCCAGGGCAGCAGAGGCAGGTGGGGGGCCTGTGGTTACCTTAGGCCCCAGGAGGAAAGAGATGCCTGCTGTGCTGGGCCCTGATGGTCTCCTAGAGCTTCTGTGTCCTCTTCCTCATATTCATCTTCATCCTCCTCCTCTCCACTGTCAGAGGAGCTGTGGCTGGAGCTGGGGAGGAGAGGAAATGGGTTCTTTGCATGTATCCCAGTGCACCAAGGGGGATCTAAGGCCTGGGGTGGCAGGCAGCCAGCTAAAGTGCAACAGCCAAAACCACTGGGCCACTGGACTTCCTGCTGAGTGATGGAGGGAGGGTATAGGTGGACTCCAGCCTAGATGAGGTTTGCCCTCTTCCCCTCTCCTTCCCTCTGCAGGGGACCAAGTGGGACTGGCCATGCTCAGTTCCTAGCTTAATGCGCTTGTCAAATAAGCGATATTCCAACTCTTTCCAAGTTCCTGCTGCTCCCTGTTGGAACTGCCAAGGCCTCATGGGGCCAGTGGGTGACCTCTGTCAAGCAGAGAGCTGCAGGCAGACTCTGCTCTGTACCTTTCTGGGGACTGGTCTTGTGGCTCCAGTGGCTCTGTCCGCCGCAGGTCAATGAAGATGGTAGGAGGCTCTGTCTTCGGCCTCACGCCCCCAGCAAGCTTCTGGCCCTGTGCAGCCTGAAAGCCCAGCTTTATAGAAGCACATCTGAGATGAAAAAAGCAGGGTGGGCCATTACTTCCTCTGTGACAAGGACCTGCTGGGCTTGACCAACCACAGTGCTCATGGTGGCCCTGAATGGTTACCCACCATGTATTGGTAGGCACTTCAAACCCACCTGGGTTTGTTTTTTATGTATTGGGAATTGAACTCAGGACCTTGTGCTTGCAAGGCAGGCGCAGTGGCACTGAGCTAAATCCCCAGCCCTGGTTTTGGTATTTTAAAATGAGGTCTTGCTACGTAGTTTAGACTAGTCTTGAACTTGCTATGCAGCCCGGGCTGGCCTCAAACTCATGGTGATCCTCCTGCCTCAGCCTCCCAAGTACTGGGATTACAGGCATGTGCCACCATGCTCAGCTCCAACCCCATTTCTTGAGATAGGGTGGCTACCATATTGGATGGGACACATGTGGCTATGTCTGTTAGATACTTTTGCTCATTGGGCACATCAAAGGCAAAACCACTGGGTCAGGAGAGGAGATGGAAGCATTGGCTCCGAGGTTCCCAAAGGGGTGGAACAACCAAAGTGTAGGATGGGAGAAGTACACCTAGGTCTCCAGAGACCCCAGGGCTCTTTCTCTACTTCTGCTTCCCCCATCTCCACTCCATCACTGCAGCCTGCCTTTCTCCATGTGGAACCTCAGGTGGCTGCCAACAGCCCTTTAGCCCTTCACAGGGACACACAAGTGATCAAATCCCAGGGAAAGCTCTGACTGACCTGGCTGGGGACACATCCCCAGGGCCGGACCCATTGGTGTGGTGTGAGGGGAAGGTGCTGCTTCCCGGGAGACCAAATGGACAGTGGAAGGAGGTTCCCATAGGTTTGGGGCAGGTGCTTTGGGGAAGCAATTCTCAGCTATGCCATTTATAGCCTAAGAAAGGTAACTTCTCTCGGCCTCAGATTTAGGGCTGTGTGCCTGATCCAATTCTTTTTTTTCCAAGGGGGGAGTTTGGTACTGGGGATTGAACTCGGGACCTTGGACTTGTGAGTCAGGCGATGGAACCACTGAGCTAAATCCCTGGCCCTTGATCCAATTCTTGAGATTAAATGAGAAAGTGGCACATTAAGTGCCCCACGCATAGTAGGCCCAATCAGTGCTGCCTGATGTGGACCGGTCTTCAGACAACAGGCCATGGCTGGCACCAAGTCTCACCTGCTTCCGGCCTCCTTTTCCTTGGTGTCTTTGGGCATCTGGGCAGGCACCTTCTGGGCAGAGGTGGAGGCTCTGTGCTGCATGGGACACAGAAGGACTAGCTGCTCCAGAAGTCTGTCCTGGGATCGTGGCACAGTGTGGTCTGGGGTTGCAGAGGAGAGGAGGCTTCTTAGTAGGGACTCGGCCCCTCTTGATTTATAGCAGCTTGAGTCTCAGGAGCCGAATCTCCTCCTGCAGTGCATGTATCTCAGGCTTAACCATATCTGTCCCACCCCAGCCTTTTACAAGGCTCCTCTGCCCAAGGGGAGCAGTGTCTACGAGTAGGGATTGAGCTCCGTGAAGTAGGGATGCCTTACTGTTTTGTTTTGAAACAGAGTCTCGCTATGTTTCACCACCATGCCCAGCTTCCCGGTTTTCTTAGTTTTTTTTTTTTTTTGGTACAGGGGATCAAACTCAGCACCTTGCGCTTTCGAGGCAGGCGCCGGAACTACTGAGCTAAATCCCCGGCCCCAGTTTTCTTAATTTTAAAGAACACTGCAACCAGCATCCTTGAATACACACCCTTACCCACTAGGGTATATGTTTAGGAGAGATGTTTCAAAATGGAATAGCATGACCTGGGTGTGACACACACCTGTAGTCCTAGCATTCAGGAAACTGAGGCAGAAAGATTGTGAGTTCAAAGCCAACCTGGGCTACATAGTGAGTTTATGACCAGGCTGAGCTGTATTGTCTCAAAAAAACCAAAACCAAGCAAACAGAACGTGATACAAAATAAAACAGCTTGATTAAAGGGTTACATGCCTTTAAAATAGGGACTAGTGCTGAGCATGGTGGCACACATGTGTAATTCTAGCACTCAAGAGACTGAGGCAGGAAGATTGCTGCAAGTTCAAGCCCAGCTTGGGCTATATAGTGAATCTAAGGCCAGCCTGAACTACATAGTGAGACCATGCTTCAAATAAATAAGTAAATAAATAAATAAGGAACGAGACTCTGCCACACCCTTCTTCAGAAAGAGTGTGCCTATTATACCTACATCTGCCCACCATAGAGGAGGATCTATCTCTCTACATCCTGCAAGAGGGGTGTGAATTACCTACAAAACTATGCAGAAAACATCCCAGGCGCTGTGGGATTTTGCTGTGGAACTGGAGCTGGAACCCTGGCACCTGCCTTGCTCCTTGGCCACAGCCCTGGCCTGCTGTTGTGGGCCCCAGTGAGTCGGGAGGGGTGGGGGGATTTCACGTTGTCCGAACAACTGCCCAGAGCCAGCCCACAAGTGTTGTGACAGAGAGGCCATCCTTAGCCCTCCTGTGAGCCAGGGGAGCAGGACTGTGCAAAAGAGCTGGCTGAAGGACTGAAAGCGCTAGGAGTGGCCTTCCTCTGAGTAACCTTCCCCAGGAAGAAAGGGAGGAAGCTCTAGGAGGGGAGGGGAGGAAAAGGTCCTGAGGCCAGGACACACCTGGCACATGGCAGGAAACCATATGTATGTTGAGTGAATGCATGGAGTCTTGCAAGGACAGGCAACACAAGGCTTAGGGCAGCAAGGGGCTGAGCAAGCAGAAAGAAAACATGACCACGGGGCTGATCGTGTCTAGACCACAGCCCTCCGTCACTGAGCCCTTAGAAGGAGCTGCTTGGGTTCACTTGGGCTGCGGTGTTCAGAGTCAGACCTTCGCCTCGGCAGGAGTCAGCTGCCCACCACGCGGTTCTGGGTGCACAATTTCCCTGGTTGTCTTCTCGCTCTGGCAGACTCTGAAGGATGTAATCCAAATCCCACTCTTCAAGTTGCTGAAACAATGAAGCTGGTGATTATGAGGCTGCCCCAGGGTCCCAGAGGCAGGGGCATCTGCTTTTATAGCTGCTGCAACCAGGGGCGCGTGTCATGGGTGTTGTAGGGTAGAAATTGGGGATCAAATGCATCCCACAAATGCACACATCCTTCCTTGTGATGATTGCAGCCAAACCCCTCCTGCAAGGCAGAACCTGCATGTCTTGAGGCTTCCTTCTCATGCCTGTTTTACGTCACTGCTTTTTGTTTGGGGGCACAAAGATGTTGTTTGAACTGGAAGAAACCCTGTGTTGTTTTATAACTGTTCAGGTTCATACAAGTATGGGATGTCTGGAGCTTTAACAAGTTTGGCTCTCTTAAGAAACATATCCAAGTGGAGAACTGGGCCAGGAGGGCTTTGAAGATAGGATGCTATAAAAGGAGGGAGAAAGTTAGCTGAGAATGATTCTTCTTTTGGGGTACTGGGAATGAGACCCAGGGCCTCATGTATACTAGGCAAGCGTTCTACCAATGAGCTATACATGTAGCCAAAATGAAAGTTTATTATACAGGACCTTACTTCTTGGAGCTCTATAGATGAGGAAAAATAAAAGTTGTCAGGGGTGAACAGAAAGGAAAGGATGGCTTACGTAAATAGTAATGAAAAGAATGTAATCCTTGGTACTAGTTTTCTCTATGTTAAGAAAATTATCTGAGTCACGCCTGTAATCCCAGCACTCTGGGAGGCTGAGGCAGGAGGATTACAAATTCAAACCCACCCTGGCCAACTAAGCAAGGCCCTGTCTCAAAGTGAAAAATTAGGGCTGGGGATTTAGCTCAGTGGCACTGCACCTGCCTCAAAAGCACAAAGTCCTGAGTTCAATCCCTGGTACTGGAAAAAGAAAAGAAAAGAAAAAAAATCAAAGTAAAAAATTAAAACTAATAGGAAAAGCAAAATGCTCTAATGTACGCATGCCATGTTGGAGCCTCTTCCTGCAGGCCCACCTGTGCAAGGAAGGTGAACCGGTTTGTACCTAGTTTATAACCCTGTGGCCCCCTACTCTGCACAGGGTGCAGCAATCATCTCTTTGCATTTCCTTTTTGTTTTATTTCACAAAATCCATCTCTCCTAGCCTGCCTCCCCTTTTTGGTACTGCAGATTGAACCTAGGGCCCTTCCACTGAACTACATTTCCAGCCTCTTTTCAAATTTTGAGACAAGGTCTCACTAAAGGTAAACTGCCTCAGGTGGCCTCTAATTTACAATCTCACCTCAGCCTCCCAGAGTGCTGGGATTACACGTATGCACCACCACATCTAGTTTCCTAATTCCTCTAAACTGACTTTGTCACCTTGCTGGTTCCCTCATTTGCCTGCTGACCCCAACTTGAACAAGTGCTTCTGCTGCATGAGAATGAGGGCTTCCCCATCTGGAGAATTTCGCTTTGATAGCATCTGGCTCTTTACATGTGGCTGTAGGCATTTAAAAATATACACTTGGGATCAGCATACTTTTTGTTTTCTCTCTAAAGAAGGCTGGAGTCTGCTTGCTCCTGGCCCAGATCACCCACTCTCTGAGATGAGCAGGCTGCCCTCGGTTGGTGGACTCAGGACTCTTAAGCCGCCCTGAGGTGAGCCAGCTGGTTCTAGCCTCAGTAGGCCGGGAGGGAGGCTATGCTGGGGGGGATAGGTCTGAGGGAGGGCTGGGCAGTGGAGACACCCACCTGGAGCGAGAGTACCAGCCGGTCTTCCCAAGGCCCCTTCAAGTGTGCCGCTAGCCTGGGACCTGACTCCGCAGCCTGGGCTCGGTCACCACAGGCTGGGTCCCAGGCACCCCAGGTTACTTTCTGGAGCACATCCTTCTCTATCATCCTCCTCCTCTCCTGGCGGAGGGCTCTGCGGTTGGCACAGTCTTGCCAGGCAGAGCCCGAGGGCTCTGTCTTCGGCTGTCCCTCAGGGGCAAAAGCAGCTTCTCCCTGCAGACCCCAGGGAGGATTCTGGAATCCTTTGGTGTTGAAGGACAGGGTCCCAAGGTCATCTTCCCGCCATGCAGGGGTCTCCTTGGCTATCCCAGGAAGAGTGTGGATCTCAGCACAGCTCCCGATCAGCTGGCCAGGGCTCCTTCCTTCCCAAGGGGCCCAATCCTTCATCCTTGCATTCTGTTCACTCCCGGGTTCTCCACTGAGTCCCAGAGGCACCGCAACTGGCTGCTGAGAAAACATATGTCCTCTGCTAGCATCTACAAAAACACACCTCAGGGCTGCAGATTTAGCTCAGAAGTACTACACCTGCCTTGCAAGTGCAAGGTCCTGAGTTCAACCCCTGTACCAGAAAAAAAAAATACTCAAGGAATTGTTCTTTCATGGCAAAATATGTATACAACATACAACTTCCCATTTTAACCACTTTAAATATAGTTTCATGGCTGTTCCTACTATTTCCAAAACTCTTCTGTTTCCCCAAACAGAAACCCTGTATCCACCAGTAGTACTCCTTCTGCCCAAATTTTAAAAAAAAAAAATGCCCAGAAGAGTTGCCAAAGTAACTCTAGAAATGAAAAAGACTCAAAACATGAAAACTGTCACCTGAACTAACCCAGGGTCCTAGCAGCCCTGGAAATGTCTCGCTTGGGGTTATTTCAGACCTGGTCCTAGGCATAGCTGTCATGTGATTTGGTTAAGCTATCGTGCACCCCATTCACCTGGTTAATGATGCTGGGCAGAACTAAGCTGAGGGTCAACCCAGAGCCTGGTGCTCCTGAAGCTTCCCACCCTCATTCCCCTGCCCCCCCCCATTATGGAAGCAAGGGCATTTACAGTGTTTTCATTGGAAACAGGACATTTAACCACAACCACATCATAGCTGACTGACTGGGGCTGCCCAGGGATGATAGCTGTTGGATGGGTTCTATTTATAAAGGAAACAGTTCATTTTCAGCACCAAGCCATTAAGTTTAGATAGAGTTCTTGGTCTTACCTGGGGTCCTGGGAAGTGGGGAGACAGAGATAGAAACTGGATCTGATGTTGGCAGTTACTGTGACTAAGAGGCTTGAGAGGGTGCTATGGCCTTCCCTAATTGTGTCCTGAGTAGCAGCTTGCATGTCTGCTGAGGGATTAATGGAGGACCTTCTGCCCTCTGGAGCCTCTCACAGTTAAACGAATGTTTAGGAAGCTTCTGCTTACTTGCCAGGCTCCGTGCCAGGTAGCTGTGGAGCCAGGCAGGTTATGGAGAGACATTTATGACAGGCAGCTGTGACAATGGCCAGACAGTGTGGTGTGTCTTGGTAGAAAACAGGAAAGGAGGGGACTAGAGGGAGAGCAGAGGGCAAAATCAGACAGAGAAGTGTGCTGGGCGTCTTAGGGAAAAGAGATGCACATGCTTAGCAGTTGGGCCCCTGAATACTTTGGTTTGTCCCTGAAGGTGGAAGGACTGAGTGTACCACATGCTAGACCAGCAGTTTTAGGCACTGTGGACCCATACTGATGTTTAGAGTCCCGAGAGCTGCGGACAGACACATACTCCCTTCTGCCAGCAAGGTGCCAGACATCATGGGTTCCCTTAGCCTGCGTCCCACAGACCTCAGGCGGAGGTTTTTTAGCTCCAGGGACCCAGGTCCCAGATTTGTCTCTACCAGCAGGGTCTTCAGCCAGCTCCTCAGCCAGGTCTGGAATCAGGACAGGTTGGTTTCGCTGGAAGATGAATGGTTCCTCTTCGTCAAAGTCTGACTGTGGGCAGACAAGGGGGCTTTGGGTGACATGGCAGCACCTGTGCCCCCCCACCCCTGCTACCCAGGGGCATCAAGAGAGATCCCTGCCTTCTGCTGCTTCCTGCCACTGATCCAGACACGAGCTTGGCAATTCCACCTTGTGGGGGTGAGATCCATGGTTCCCTGTTCTATAAGTGCCCGCCACCCCCCAGACCTCACATACAGCAAGTGCTGCATTAATGCCTGGTGCTGAATAACAGCATTTAGGAGTGGGGGTGCTGTTGAGGGAGTAGCAGGGGGTGGTGGTGGCTAAGAGCACAGCCTAGCTGCCTCCCTACCTTGAGCCACCACCTAATGATGTGATATGATATAAAGCCTTGGTGTGCTATTGCTAAAGAAGGGAGCCTTATATGTGCCCTCCATCTTACAGGGACATCATAAGACACGAAGTGTTCTGTACACTGAGGCACTGGGATTGCCTTACCCATTGCTTGATCTCACTGTGCCTAGTTAAGCCCTGAGCACCCAGAAGCTCTTGGCACATTCATATTTGCCCAGGTATAACACCAACCTTGCCTCTTCTAAAACCCTTGCCTTTGCTGTAAATGCCCAGTGCCAGCCTATGTGCTGAGAACCCCTGCCAGTGCACTGTCACATAAGGTGAGGTATCACTGCCCATAGACATGTGAACATATGGTTACTGGTGTCAAGGATCCTCAAGGGCCACCTCAGGTGACCCAAACCACAACTGCAGAAACCCTCCAGGGGCTTATCACAATGCACTGGTATGGTCACCACTCCAAGTGGTGGGGCTGGCCTTGTCTTGTCAAGAACAGCACAGCAAGGCTAGGGGTGTAGTTCTGTGGTAGACAGACACACACAAAAATTCAAGAACTTAGCAGCAGAGCTCACCTGGCTTACAGGTGGAGCCCAGAACCACCACTGAAATGGTGGATGCTGAGGACCAATACATGTATTCAGAGATACTGACAAATGCAGAAGGAAAGATAAAGAAGGAAGTGGGTACTAGAAAACACCTTTAAGGCCAGAAGAGTGAAAGGAAAAGGAAAACAAATCCCATAGAGTGGAGGGAGGTCTTCAGAGAGGAGTGCTCCAAAGCTGTCCTTGGCCGGTGTCATGCACATCATGGGAAGGTCACTTGATGCTTAGGAGAAAGCTCTTGCTCACCAAGGAGGAGTCGGAGTCCAGGGACGGGAGCTGGTCTTTGGCAGCCTGGAGGATGGCGTCCCAGGGGGAGCCCAGTGAGGGCACTATGTCTTTGTCTTTGGATGCCATGGGAGCCCAGGCTCATGGGATGCTCTCTTTGTGCACAATCATCTGAGGAGCCCTGCAGAGCACACAGAGTGAGGTAGAAGGGCCAGGCAGCCAAAATCAACAGATCGGGGGCTGCCCTTCCAAAGCCTCAACCACTGCAGGATATGAAAACTGACTCAAAGACCACCACCTCCCACCTGTTTCCTTCAGGTTCTGCAAGCTGCTGTTACTGGTGCCAGGACTGTGTGTGTGTGTGTGATGTGCACATGCGTGTTTGTGCACCTATGTGTACTAGTGTTGAGCCTGAAGAAACATCATCTGTGTATGAAAATACAGAATATGCATATGTTGTATAGATATATGTACTTGATATGCAGATTGATATATGTGTGATACACAATTCATATATGTGATATATAATGGCATGCAGGTATATATCATGTGTCCTATATAACATAGATACTATTAGTATAGAGAACTAAGTTAATTACATATGTTGTAGGCAGTCACACAGGGCCAGGCCCTTGAGGGAGTCAATACAGAAGAAAATCCAGGCCCATTTACTCAAGACCAGGATCCAAGAGGAACAACTGCATCTACATACTTCCCCTAGGGCTGAACAGCGGTAACTGACATTCTAAATAGGTATTGATCACCCGGCTGGGGGCCCAAGACCTTACCCCTCCCTTTCTGGAAATTCTTGTTCCTTCCATACATGCTTGCTATGTGACTTGTTTCCCTATTTGATCCCCATTTAATCAATATTTCCTAAGCAACTGTACTTGTAATCTTACTGGTTGATCATAGTTTTGTCCTACCTCATACACACCTTCTGATTTTCCATTGGATCTTATTAGTTGACTATAGCTTTGTCCCACTTTGTACCCGCCTCACCTCAGGCTTTGCTCCATAAAAAACTCTTAAAACGCTGGTCCTAGGCAATCCACTTTCTGGGTGCCCCCTCCTGTCTCTCAGGCAGGAGCTGTCTTCCCCTCAATAAATTCTTCCTACTTTTAACCTCTGTTTTCCTAGAGTACTTTCTTTGATTTCAGAGAACACGAACTCGGTGGTTTGGATACCTAGAAGGTTGGGATACCTAGAAGGTTGGGAGTTATATTTCCCTTACATAATTTGGATTATTTGGAGGTCCTATATCATACACCCTGTATCACTATTATGTCCATTTTACAGACTTGGAGAGGCTTATAAATGATGGAAAGAATTTGAGTCAAACTGGGAATTTGAAGCCCTATTACTTTTTTTTTTTTTTTTTTTTTTGGTACTGGGATCGAATTCGGGTCCTTCCGCTTGTGAGGCAGGCGGCGGAACCACTGAGCTAAATCCCCGGCCCTACTTTTTTTTTTTTTTTTTTATGGTACTTGAGGTGGAACCCAGGGCCTCACTCATCTACCGCTGGGCTATACTCCCATCCCAAGCCTCATAGCAAGCGATAGACTAAAGCAATTTTGGGGTCTCCAAGAGATTTTGTATGGAGTTGCCACTCAGATCAGTCCCCAACCTCTTGTAACCCACAGTCTAAAAAGAACGCTGGGCCCTGGGAGACAGAGCAAGAGGGCTTTAGGATTGTGGGGCAGAGGTCTGGAGAACCCTGTGGCTAAGAGGCCACTGTGTCCGAGAAGGATGGCAGTCCGTGCCCTCATCGGGGCCGCGGCAGGTGACATGAGCGGGGGTTTCTTGCCTCTTCTATGCTTCTGTGAGCTTGAGCTGTTGCTTAGTGCGTCCCGAAAGGGGAGCAGCAGGGTGGGGACACTTCTGGTACACGACTCAGGGAGTGTATTGGGGCCGGGGGCCCTGCTTTGCAAATTCAGGGCACAGCATTGTATATCTCGGGGCAACTAAATCACCGAGGTGAGGGGGGCCGCCAGAGACTGAGGGGAGGGAAAGACATAACCGGCAAAAAGAGCATGTGCTGTAGCTTAGGAGTGGGTAATGCCCAAAATGTTCGGGGAAACTGCGGAAGCTGTTCATATCTAGCAGAAGCACTCGCTCCGCTTCACCTCTGAGTCCCACCCAGACACCCTCTACCCCTTAGCCCGTTAACCCCGCCCACACCGCCGGTTGCCAAGGCAACTGGACGCCGCCGGACCTCCGGTCCAGCCTTTGAATTCCAACGCGAGAAAAGAGGAATGTTATCCCCTAGACCCGTTCCTGCTCCTCAAGTCCATCTCCGCGATCGTGCAGGCCCACCGTCACTCGCCTGGGTCAGGGTCCACCTCCACCTTCCCTCCCCGGGTCCTGACCCGGCTGACAGACTCCAAAGAGTCCCGAGGTCCCTTTAGTCCCTGGGACCCGCCCTTCAACGCTCTCCCCAGCGTCTTCCGAGATGGGCGTGGCCGCCTATCTGCAACAGGATTGGCTCCCCCGCCCATGGAGGTAGTGGCTGGACGAGCTGCCCGCTCATTGGTTCTTGTAGGTGTCAGCCGCCAGCTGGGCGAACTGACTGGAAGACTCGGGCTCCCGACGATCCAATTCCATCGCGTTCGTAGCATCCCGGTGTGCTCCGCGCGCTCCTGAAGCTTACTTCCGGGGAGGGTCGAGGTCCGCAAAGGTGCTGGGCGGCGACAGCGGCAGCTGGAGGGCGGCCCAAGGCTGAGGCCGGCGCAGGTAGGCCCGAGGCGTGCCGGCCCTGCCTAGTGTCGGCACCTGGTGCCTCTGCGGTGCAGCACTGGCGGGGTGCGGACTGTGAGGCGCAGGACTGCAGGCTGCTCTAGGGTGCTACCCGGGAAGTTGCAGGGGCAGCCCTGGACTTGACGGCGCTCCACTCGTTGAAGCGACCGCCACCAGCAGCAGCAGCAGCAGCAGCAGTATCATCATTATTATTATTATTATTATTATTATTATTATTATTATTATTATTATTTGGTACCGGGGATCGAACTCGGGACCTTCCACTTGCGAGGCAGGCGGCGGCACCACTGAGCTAAATCCTCGGCCATTATTTTTGTTCAGTTACACGTTTCTACTTTAAAAGTAACAGATGCTTAGCATTTTTATGAAATGCACAGGACTGAAAGGGAGAGTGAAAATTAAAAGGTCCCGGGCTGGGGATATGGCTTAGTGGCAGAGCGCTTGCCTAGCGTGCGCGGGGCCCTGGATTCCATTCTCAGCACCGGGGGGAAAAATTAAAAGGTCCTATTCTCTAGTGCTACCTCCTGAAGTTCTGGAAGAGGTGCAAATGACACTTTCTGGGCGTGTACAAATAAGCGCACGAATGTTTTCTGTGTTGCTGGGGAACGTTCGTCATATGTCACGGAGATAAATTATAGTAGATTTGTGGTTTCGTGCCATGTGTGTTCTGTCCTTATAGTTTTCTGGAGCCTGGTTCTGCTTCTGATTGTCAGTCAGTGTTCAGTACTTTAGGGGTGTCAGATGTGAATGTGCAACAAATGGAGAGAGAAGGCGTTTGAAGTGGAAAAAAATACTTAGAAGAAGACTGGAGGAGCTGTTGGGAGCTTATCTGGATTCTTATCCAGGCTGTGTTGCCCAGGACTGTTCAGGGTAGTGATTCTCACCTGCCAAATGAGGGTGCTGCTTGATCTCAGACTGGCAGGTATGAAGAGAACCACCAGGAAGCATTAACAGGTGGTTCAGGGCTTGTTACTTACTGCCTTGTCACACCTGCCCTATCTCACCAACAGCTGCAAAGTCTCAGGTTGGTGGCTGGTTTGTTTGGCCATCTTAGCTGTCACCAGCACTTGGAAATATTCTGTAGTAGAAACTGAGGTCCAAGGGGACTCCAAGAACTGTCATTGTTTGTTCAGGCCATCTGAACATGATATGGATCTTTCTTCTTTTCTCCCTCTTTTACACTTATTTCCTGTCACTCCCAAACTCAAGATTCTACTAAGAAGCTAATGAGCTGGCCTTGGGTCAGGTGTAAGTCCCAGGAAAAAGCACTTAGAATCACAGACTTATCATCCGGGTGTGTCATTACTGGTGTCACGTTTTGAGGATCCTTTCTACCCACCAGTGGACCAGCCTGTCACATTTCCCCTTATATCTCTTTCACTTTCAGGGGATGCATAGGTAGATTCTTGCTTAATTAATATTTTCTGAGCATTACAGATTGCATCCTAGTGTCTGTGCTCGGAGCTTTCCTTCCATTTATTTTAGAAAAAATTTTTTTTCCAGTACAGAGAATTGAACTCAGGACCTTGTGCTTGCCAGGCAGGCATGGCCCCCCTGAGCTACATCCCTGGCAAGAAAAATAATTTATATTTAATATTTACTTAACAGTTAAATTCATTTTGGGGTTCAAGTCTGTCAGTTTTGGTTATTTTTTTTTGGTAGTGGGGATCAAACTCGGGACCTTGCGCTTTCCTGGCAGGCACTGGAACCACTGAGCCGAATCCCAGGCCCAGGACTATGAGTTTTGACAAATACAAGCCAGGGATTTAGCTCAGTGGTTCCGCCATCTGCCTCAAAAGCACAAGGTCCCGAGTTTGATCCCCGATACCAAAAAAAAACCCAAATACATAAAGTCATATAGTTAAGGTACAGAATAGATCCACTGCCCCTCAAATTCTCTCTTGCTCCTGCTTTAGGACCTCTTGCCACTACTGATGTGGCCTCAACCTTCAGTTTTGTCTTTCCCAGAATGTCCTATAAATGAATTATACAACAGGCAGCCTTTGGAGAGGCTTCTTTCATTTAGCATAATAGATCTGAGATCCCTAGGAGTAGGATCAGCTGTTTCATTCCCTGGAACAGCCAAGAAGAAAGACCTAACCCCTGGGCCTTCCTCTGCAGCCATGTCTGAGCTCAGCGATGAAGCCAGTGAGCCGGAGCTCCTGAACAGCAGTTTGTCCATGTGGCACGGGCTGGGGACTCAGGTCAGCCGGGAGGAGCTGGACGTCCCCCTGGATCTTCACACAGCGGCTTCCATTGGCCAGTATGAGGTGGTGAAGGAATGTGTGCAGCGGTAAGAGGTCCTGGGGAGCGTCCCTTTGTCTCACATTTTTAATAACATCTCAGTGGCTTCAGAGCCCATGAGATGGACCTTGCATATAGTTGTAGACATCTGATACCCATGGATGGGCAAGCCCTGGTGGTTGGGCCCATTATCAGTGATGACTTATGTTGGCAGTAACAAAGAAGACAGTTTTGCTGGGTGTGATGGTGCATGCCTGTAATCCCAGCTACTCTGGAGACTGAGTCAGGAGGATCACAGGTTCCAGCCCACATGAGCTACATGGTGAGACCTCATGTCAACAGTAAAAAGGCTGGGGATGTCACTCAATTACAGCACTTGCCTAGCATGTGAACAGTTCTGAGTACAATCTATGGTCAAAAAAAAAGAAAGAGAGAGAGAGAAACTTTGATTTTAAGACAGAAAAAGATGGCTTAACCTTTTCCTCCTCAGTTCCGGGAATGGTACCCAGGGCCTCATACATGGTAGACCAGAACTGTACCACTGAGTTACATCTTCAGACCCAAGATAATTTAAACTTTATCATAGACTCTCTTTGATCATAGGCTTATAAACATTAATCTATACTTTTACTAGTATAGCTGTAGGGATTCACTGACTGCAAACCGCACCCCCCCCCCGAAAAAGAAGAAAACAAAAATGAAGATAGAAAGCAGTACCCATTGGCCTTCTTTGCCCAGAGAGTTCATTTTTATCCCCTGGGGGCCTCCTCTCCTCTCTTACCTTCTATGCAGAAAAGAGAGGCTAGGTTTTTGGCTCTCCTTAGAGAGTGGCCTCCTGCCCTCATGGTCCACCTGCCAGTGTTACTAATCTACATAGCAGTATTTAGTCCCAATACCATAAAAAGCCACGGCAGGGCCCAGGGCTATGTTTTACTCATAGTATAGTATGATTCTTCAAGTAACTTGGGGAGAAGAATTTGTGTCCAGCCCCTTGTGTGTTTCACCATACTTTACACTCACACTGCTTGCCATTTCTCATTTGGTAACTTGGTGACATGATGTTTGTCTACATCTCTGATGCCTTCTCTAGTTCCTGGTGAGCCAGAGCAAAGCCTCGTTGAAGCACCAGGTCTCCAGTTCCCAAGTTGTTGCCATCACTCATAAATCCCTAGCCAAGGCAGTACCAGTGTCTGGTCCAGGGCAGTCTGTAGTACTCCTTTACCAGGAGGCTTAGGGATAGCCAGCTTGGTATGCAGTCCCATGTCTCCTTGAAGGGTCACCAAGACCCCCGGTATAATTCTCTTCTGGAAATCTCAGGCTCTGAGGTCTTCGAGTGGCCTGTGAAAAATGTAGCCCAGAATGGCTCCACAGAGAAGAGGAGCGGGGTTTGTACTCTGCCTGGGATTCAACATTAGCTGAGAAGGAGGCTTCTCTGGACGGAAACGAGGCTTGACAAACATAAGTGTTTTGCCCAGGAGCAGGCTCCTCCCAGTCCTTGTGGAATTGCTGCTCATAAAGGATGGAAGTGCAAGGATGATGAATGGGGTCATTGAAGCCATCTGCAGAGCCCCCTCTGTATGCTCTTGGCAGGGCTGCCACTGTATTCCTGTGATCAGGACCTTTCAGGATGGCTGCCTGGGTGTGCATCCCAGGGTGTGCAAGATGCTAGTGAATGGCGAGTAATTGCCCGGTGTAGCTTAGCATGTGGATCCTAAGAGAGGCACAAGACATGTGGACAGATTGTTGTTCCTGCCACTGGAAGCCCAAATTGTGGAAGGGGAAAGGTTGGTGGGGCCTTCACCGTGCAACTGCTCCTGGGAGTGGGTGTTATCTTAAACTATGACTCCCATACCCCAGTTTCAAAGTCTGAGCCAGGAAACCTGCATTTTTTTCCTGTTGGAAAATGCATTTCCAGAATTGTAATGGAAATCAGTGAGAAAAAATAGGATTCTCTGGTCACAGATTTTTCAAGAATGTTTCTATAGTGTGGTAACAAAGTCAGTGGCAGTGGTTCTTGTGCGAGGTCTGAGTCCCTTTCTCCATCCTTGATGTCCCTTTCTCCTTCATTGTTGACCCTCTACAGCCAGCTCTGCATTAACACACCAGACACTTATCCAGTGGTAGGTGGTCAGGGTGTCTCAGCCTCTGCTCTGCTGACAAACCAGGCCAGCTCAGTCTTTGCCAAGGTGCATCTTGTATACTGCATGTTCACATCCTCCCCCCTCCACCTGCATCATGCCAGTGGCTCCTTGCCCAGTCATGATAACCCAAAAATGACCCCAAACCTTGCTGAATGTCCCGTGGTTGAGCAACATGTATCTCACTGATAGTACGAAAGAAAGGAATCGATGGTCCAGGCTAGGAGGAGGGGCAGCTGAGAATATGACATTAGAGAAGGGAGACAAGGACTTTTTAAAGGTGGGTGTCTAAGCAAGTGGAAACATTTCCCTACCTGCCTTACCATGACCCTGGGGACATTTGGAATGGCAGCTCCTCCAGCCTGGCCTGGCCTTGCCGACAGCTCTGGTGAACCCCACAAGAGACAGTGGGGCGCGTCTAGTGTATCTTGCATTTGTTTAGGAGAGAGTTAGATTTGAATAAGAAGAATGGTGGTGGCTGGACCCCGCTGATGTATGCCTCCTACATTGGACACGATACCATCGTGCACCTGCTGCTCGAGGCAGGGGTGAGTGTGAATGTGCCGACCCCGGAAGGGCAGACTCCACTGATGCTGGCCTCCAGCTGTGGCAACGAGAGCATCGCCTACTTTCTCCTCCAGGTGAGCTATGAGGGGGCAAAGGCCCAGCAACCCAAGGGGCTCCCTGGCTGCCCTGACAGGACATGAGGCGCTGCAGGCCAGGGTGTGTGTGTGAGCACACCATCACTTCCAGTTCTTTCAGCTGAGGGCCTGGAGGGTGCTGCCTGCCCATCTGCTCACATCAGAGAGTTGGGCTTTAACCTGTGCTCTGTGTTTTCTTGAAGCAAGGTGCGGAGCTTGAGATGAAAGACATTCAAGGCTGGACTGCGCTCTTCCACTGCACCAGTGCCGGGCACCAGCAGATGGTCAAATTCCTCCTGGACAGTGGGGCGAATGCCAATGTGAGGTGATTGCCACGGGAGTGGGCTAGGTCTTGTCTGACCTAGGGAGGATGGCTATAGAAGCCACTAGCCAGAGGTCAGCACCACCCCGCCTTGGTATGAGAGGTGAAGATGAAGGGGTGGAATGGACAGGCCCACCCAGGTGTGAACTGTCTGCCCTCCTGTCAAGACATCCACTGCATCTTCCTAGGGCTCTGAGCTTCATTTTCTTTATCTGAAAATGGGATAGCAAGTCCTGTGTCAGAGTGTTGTTGGAAGAATCACATGTTACAGCCAGGTGTGGTGGTGCACACCTGTAGTCCCAGCTCTCTCGGAGGCTAAGGCAGGAGGATCACAAATTCGAGCCCAACGTGGACAACTTAGCAACATAGTGAGACCCTGTCTTAAAATAATTTTTTAAAGAGGCTGGTGTGAAGACCCTGGCTTCAATCCTCAGTACTACAAAAAGAAAAAAGAGAATTACAGTGGTACCTCATGAACTTAATTTGTTCCACAATTTTGGAAAAGTTGGCCGCATTTGTGTTTGTCACCCGACGTAGAGTTTGCATACAAAAGCAAAATTTTGCCAAACGCTCTTCACAAGAATGTCAAACTCAAAAGATGGAATTTGTGTAGAGAAGTAGGACACATTAGCTTTCTGTGAGAAATGAAGAGTAGTAGCTGCTTTTGAGCATGATTAAAGTGGGGATTTAGGAGAAGCAGGTACAAACAGCCTTGAAGGAGGGGAGGAGGCCCTCTCCGTCTTTAGGACAGGAGGCCAGCACTGGGGATGGGCCCAGAGGGAGAGTGAGCATACACTACACTCTGCGCTTAGGGGTCTTGGTGTGGTTTGTCTTCGGCAGGGCAGCTGTCGCATGACAGGACTTGTCTCTGCCAATCACCTGACCGGCCTGTCTTGCAGGGAGCCTGTATATGGATTTACTCCTTTGATGGAAGCTGCTGCTGCTGGCCATGAGATAATTGTGCAGTATTTTCTGAATCATGTAAGTGACCCTATTGATTAATTTATAATGTAGTTACAACAAATGAGGTGCCATATCACTGAAATATGAACTGTAACAGAATTTTCTTTTACACATTCTTACACATTCTGCTTTTCATTCATTTATTCAGTACATTTTCTTTGAAAATCTATTGATGCCAGGTGTTTTGGTTCCTCGGCACTAGGGGTACTGTGGTGAGTAGAATATGACCTGTGATGATCTTGAAAATGCTCTTTAAAAATAGCAGTTCACCCCTGTAATCCCAGCTTGGAGGGAATAGGTATTGGTGAGGAAGATTTCAAGTTCAAGGCCAGCCTGGGTGACTTAGGCTGGGGATGTAGCTCAGTACTCTCTGAGTTCAATCCCAGTACCACAAATAAATAAGTAAAAAGAGACAGTATCAAGTGTTAGTGAGGATGTAGAGAAATTGGTACCCTCATACACAGCTGATGGGGATGTAAAATGGCCCACTCTTTGGAAAACAGTCTGGAGATTTCTCAGACAATTACATACACCTAGGGTTACCATAGGACACATCATTTCTACAAGACTCGAAGATCGGTGTCCTCACAGAATCTTGCATGTGAATATCCATAGCAGTAATATTTATAATAGCCAAAAAGTAGAAACAACCTAGATGTTTTGTAATCTGTGTCTTTTTTCTTAGTGATGTTTTGTGCATGACTATGCAGTCACTGGACCTGCGCGCACACACACACACACACACACACACACACACACTCTTTCTGGTGTGAATGGGCAGGAAGGAGGAGCTTGACTGTTTGCTATGACTTAGTTCACTGGCCCCCTATTGTAGGTTCTTTCTGGTTCTCATTATGCTGAATGCTGCAGTGAAAATCCTACATGTTTTGAGTATGTCCTTAATTATTCCCTTAAGCTGAATTCCTAGAAGTGCAATTGGCTGGGTGGCAGGTTTTGACACATTTAATGTTCTACATTCAAGTTCCTCCTGCTGATTCCCCCTCCAGAGACTTGGGGAAGTGCTTGCCACCATCAGATGTGATGTGTATGGCTGCAGCTTTTAAAATTAAAAACCTTATCGGGCTTTTCCACTTTCAAAAGTAAACAGGCTTGGGCTAGGAATTTAGCTCAGTGGTTTCGCCGCCTACTGCACAAGCACAAGGACCCAAGTTCGATCTCCGGTACCAAGAAAAAAAAAAGTGAACAGGCTTATGCTAGTAGATACAGAAAATACAGAAGGTCAGAAAGACTGGAAAAATGCCCATCGTTGTACTGCTTAAAATACTGTTAGCATTTGGAGCATGTTTCCTTCTGATACTGCTTTTTTTGTGTATGTACTCCACCACCACCCTGTACTAGGAATTGAGCCCGTGGCCTCTGCACCGAGCTACGCACCTAGCCCTTTTTCATTTATTTATTTTTTCTTTCTTTCTTTTCTTTCTTATTTATTTATTTTTTTAGTGCCAGGGATCAAACTCGGAACCTTGAGCTTGCAAGGCAGGCAGCAGAACCACTGAGCTAAATCCCTGGCCCTGTTTTTATTTTTTTGAGACAGGGTGTCACTAAATAAATTGCCAGGGCTGGGCTTGAACTTGGGATCCTTCTGCCTCAGCTTTCCAGAGTGCTCGGATTACAGGTGTGCTCCACTAAACCTGGCTTCTGTGCACTTCTTGTTTCATCCTGTTTGGCTGGAATTATGATTTTGGGGGTTTTTTGCCTTCTAAACATTTTTTAAATGTTTATTTTCAAAATATATAAATATATATGTACATATTTGGCAAGTTTACTGCTCAAGTTAAGATTGTAACATCTTTGGGCTGGGGATTTAGCTCAGTGGTTCTGGCGCCTGGTGCACAAGCGCAAGGTCCCGAGTTCAATCTCGGTACCAAAAACACCCCGAAAAACCCAAAACAAAAAGATTGTAACATCTTTGCTTATGCTTTTCAGGTCTTATGTTGTGGTTTCTCTCTTCTTCTAGGTGACTGATAATTATTACTTTTTGAAAAAGAATGCTTTTCTTTCGAGAAACCTGAGGCTGTAGATCCCTAATCATGAGGCTTCAAAATACCAAAATAGTTCTATGCTACAGATTAAGAGATCAGTTCCATAAATGTATTGTATCAGAGCAGATTTCAGCATTCTTTTCAATAAATTTAGATATGGCATAATAAATATTAAGTATGTAGATATTAAGTGTGTTAGTGAACACAGTATGCTTGTTTTGCTCTTCTGACTCTGCAATCATAATGACCTCCCTATCTCCGTAATTTTTTTAATCAATTGAAGCAACAGCATAAGCTGCACTTTCAAACAAGCTCTCTAGCCATATAAGATTTTTTAAAACTCATTTAGTAATGAATAACTACAGCAGCAGTCTCCTGCTTTAAAAAAAAAGTTTGCAAGTTAGAAGTACTTATTACCATTTTATAGGTCACCATTAAAATCTAGTTGTGATACTGAAGCAGTGCTTGAAAAATTTGATACTGTGAAATACTTCTCACCTTCACCTGCCCTCTCCCAACGTTGTGTTGACCAGCTCACTCTCTTCACAAGAAGCCAAGAGTGCTACTTTTAGTCTTAACTGCATTTTTTAAAAAACAAAGATAACATTTTTTCAGTGCATGAATATCTGAATATCCTTCTTTGTACAAGTACTTTTTTTAAGAGGAAAAGTAAGAGAGAGAGAAAAGCAACAAGAACCCCGCTCTCACCCTTCCCGTCATACTTTTCCTGGTGGATAAAAATAAAATTTACTTTTAAAAGTTCATAATGGGCTCTTCATGAATGCAAGTTTCTCCACAAAACAGCATACTGTTAACAAAGTGTGCAACATGAAGGGAATGCCATCATGCTAACTAGCGTGACTGGTAAAACAGACTGGTTCTGTAAATATAAGGCAGAGATTTGAATATTTATGCAATCAAAGTCCAAATAAACCTTTCTCCAGCTCAAACTGTGACAACTTTCTGCCCAAGCACTCCAAAATCCCCATTCTTAGTAGGGTCCATGATATTCAAAATATGCCATATATATGAAAGTGATGATATCAGATTCATCTTTTCTGATGTATTTGTGCCCTATTAGCCATTCTATTTGCTCTTTTATCATTTTCTTTTGTGGTAAGAACATAGTTTTCGAAATTTCTATTAATTCAGTCTGCAGCTGAGTATTACTAATTTTCTTTCTCATTTTCATTATTTGTATTATAGCTTCCTGGGTTCTCAATATTCTACGTTGAGCTATTCCTTTATTCTCTTCTTCCCTCATCCTTTCTGTAGTGATTGCAAGTGTCCAATCAAGTTGATTTTACCCTTTTCTGAACTTCTGCATTTTTTATTAAACTGAACTCCTGGTTCACTGAGAAGAGGGTACCTTCTGTGAAGTCTTCGGGTGAGCTTACTTGAGGTTCATACAATAAAACTTAAAATTTGAGCTTTGGGAAAGCTACTAAAGACCATAAAGTCCTTCTAAGTTCAGCATCTGGGAGTTCAGTTGCAAGTTTTAGATTTTCAAAGCTAATTTTTTTCTCTGGGTCTTTGGTTCCATGCAAAAAGTGCAGCCAGATGAAACGTGGTTACCTCCAAATCATATTGACCTACTTCATTCTTAAATGTTATAATTCCATTTGACATGAGATGATGGCAGTGTAATTTTCTACCACTATGATTTTTTTGGTAAAATTCTACTTCAGGAATCAAATCCTTCACTTCAATAGGAAGTGAAACAAAGACTTTCTCAGAGCTTCTTGACCAGGCACCAGCATTCAGAATTTTTATGTTAACAGAATCAGCTGGTCAAGCCAACTTATTATTTTTGTGCATTTCCTTAAAAGCTTGGTTCAAATCTTCAGATACTTTTATGTCCTGAAACATCCTAGCAAGCTTGTTTACATAATCTGCTGGCATACCAACTTCTCTTAACCATTCTACTTTCCAATTTCATTATCAGCAGAGATGTCTGATACAAGATGTGTCAAATGAGCTTTGTGATACCTCATAAAAACATCTTTGTTTTGTACATATTTAAGTATCAGGAGCACTTCTTTAAGCTTTGCTTCAATCTCTTCAGAGGTTAGTTTTTTACTCAATGGTGTTTTTCTCAGCAACATGTCACAGTAATTGGCAAGCAACTCAGGGCACTTTGGTTCAGGCTGAGTTTTCAACCCCACTCCTTTCTGCTTCAAAGGTAATTCAAGTTTAAATATGGTAGCATCATTAACAACAGCTTTATATGCCTTATCTCATGCAGTAAGAAATCGTGGATCATCCTGAAAAGCTTCTTTGACGAGTTTACTAGATCTATTAAATAATGTAAGTAACTGCTCAACATATTTCTCAGAGTCAATGGTAATAGTTTCAGCAGCTGCTACCATATCTGCCAGGCCAGCACTTATAATGTATTCCTCCAAGTCTTTCAGCATTGGCTCTATCCCATTAGGAACTTTGTCCATCAATGAACACATTAAATGTAACTTTTCAGTTTCATTTCGCTTGGCACTCCACTAAGATAGTCTCTTTGAATGATGTTACCGAGGCATTCACACAGTATTCCATGAGAGCTTCAACAGAGGTACATTCTCGTCTTGTTTCTAAATAATGTGCTAGGTTTTCTTCTTTTAATTTAGCATCTGCATATTTCATATAATTCTGTACACCATTTTGCTGTAAATATGAGGGTGCCTGTGTTCTATAAAATTTCTCTGTTGAATCCAAGTATGCCTTCTCAGACTTGTTCCTATAAATCTGAAGCTTATCCTCAGGATTAGAACAAAGGTTAACATAGGATTCTCTTACTCCAGTGACCAGCTGAGGATCAAAAGCTTCTCATCTTTCAGCGTGTACCAGCTTCATTGCACTTATAGTCTGTCTTTAATATTTGAAGAAATGGATTCATTCCATGAATCAAGCATGAGCATGTATCTAGGACTCTTCTATGTATTTTTCACATGAAACTCATTTAATCCTCACAAACTTGACATAGGATTGCCACAAGTTCAAGGCCAGCCTGGAATACATAGTGAGACTGTCTCAGAGGAGAGGAGGAAGGGGAGGAAAAGAGGAGGAAAAAGAGGAGGAGGAGGAGTTGGAGGAGGAAGAGAAAGAGAAGAAGAACAAAGGGAGAGTGAGGAGGAAAAAGCGGAGGAAGAATGCGATGATGATTTATATTCTGTAGTTTGTTTCCCTTTTTTCTTTTCTTTTAAATCATGATCCTTTTTCAGCTTGGCTATACCAACTGTGAATGTCAGCACTTAGGTCAGAATCGTGGCTGACTGTCCACAGGGCATTTGTATCTTCGCTGGGTTCCTGTTGCAGATATGCTGTGCTAAGCATCTGTATGCATGAAAGCTTCGTTTGTATTCAGGGTTTTTCCTTCACGTAGATTCCACGGATGTGGAATTGGGCTTACAGAGTGTAAATGCATTTTAGGGCTTTGGATAAAAGGTGCCACCCTGTTTCAGAGAGTGACATCTTCATTCTGAGGTCAGGCTCTGAGTTGCCTCTCTGGCAAGCCAGCACTCCCTGTGCAGAGGGAGCCAGGCATGGCTGGTTGTAAAACTGGTGGAGAGGGGTCCTCCTTGTGCTGCAAGATCCCACGCCTGGCAGGGACCGTGTGTATGGACAGTTGCTCAGGCTTGGGGACTGCTGGTGGCGTGGCTACGGAGCCCATCCCGTCATTAAGAACAGAGTTAGAGCAAAACTCTGTCAAGCAGGCCTGCACTGCTTTCTCCCTATGATGTGGTGTTTCCACCTTGGGGAAAGCCTGTACTCCTCCCAGGCCAGCTGCCCAGGAAGCCCCAAGGCTGTGGATGGAGAGCTTCCTAACTCTTCTTTCACGGACTTTTACAGGGAGTCAAAGTAGACACAAGAGACCACAGTGGAGCTACAGCCAGGATGCTGGCCAAACAGTATGGACACATGAAGATTGTGGCGATGATAGACACTCACTCACCTACTCTGCCCAGGAACCTCTACCGGAGCCCAGGTAACCTGTCTGCCATTGCCTTCTGGTGAAGTCGGGTTGCCCTGGACATTAGGGGCATCCAGGAAGAAAGACGGCTGCCCTGCCAGATGCCCACTGCTTTTCTGAGATTGGCCTCTGTGTCCCTGCCTGGAGACCCTCTCTGGCTTCCCTCACCAGCTCCGTTGTGTAGTTGAGATTGAGAGCCCTGGACTGAGATAGTCAGATACTGCCCTGGAGACTAGCCCTGACCAGCCTGGAAATGCCCCCAGCATGCAAGTGTGGAGCCCCAGGAGGTGGGTATAGGAGGGAAGTGTCACAGAAGTTAGGCTGTGCTCGACTCATGATCCCCGTGACTCAGCCTCCCGGACTTCAGGGATTACAAAGCTGTATCACCACACCTGGCATGGTTTTTACTTTTTGACTTTGTGAATGGTGTCTGATGCCCTAGGTTTTAATTTTATATAGTCAAATGTATTTATCTTTATTGCCCCTGGTCTCATAGAAAATGTTTTCCTAGACCCTGGTTGTGTAAGAATTCACTCATGTTTTTTTCAAGTGCTTGTATGGTTTCATTTTTTACATTTAGTTTGCTGATGTGCTTTTTTTCAAATGTGATGTGAGGTATGGATCCAATTTTATCTTTTTCCAAATGGTTACACATGTGTCCCAGCATCGTCTATGTAAAAGTACATCTTTGACCTGGGACTGAGGTACGTCTTTCTTGTACACTGGCTCTTTTCCCATTTCACTTGGCTCCTTTCCTGCACTCTGTTGGTGTCTCTGTGCATCAAAACCGCACTGATCCAAAGCTTGTTGTTGAAGATTTTATTTCTGAGTAGTGCTGATACCCTCACAATTTTCAGTATTTCCCCCATGGTTGCTTGTTTCATTTTCTTTATGAACTTGAGATCAACTTGTCTAGCTCCTTAAGAATAGAATGTTGGGAGCCGGGGGTTTAGCTCAGTGGTGCCGCTGCCTGCCTCGCAAGCACAAGCTCCTGAATTCAATCCCCAGTGCCAAAACAAAAAAAACCAAAAAAAACAGAATAGTGTTGGCGTGTTTATTGAGAGTGTAGTAAATGCATAAATTTGTTGTCCTCAGTTGCTGGGTGGTCCCATCCCAGAGTGACAGAAGTGTTTTTGTTCCAATGTACTTTTGGGATTTGCAGGAAAGTTACATTTTTCCTCATATACCTTTTGCTTGTAACTTGTTTATTATGAAGTATTTGATCATCTTTGTTGCTCTTGTAAATGAGGTTTTCTCTATGTTATATATATATTTTTCCTTTTACTTGTACCTGAGGGTTGAACTCAGGACCTCACTGAGCACTCTGCCACTGATATACATCGCCACCCCTCTTAAAAATGTTTTTTTTTTTTTTTTTTTTTCCGCAATACTGGGGCTTGCACCCAGGGCCTTTGCACTGAGCTATATATCTCCTGTCAGGTAAAAGGGCCGAAGACCAAGACCAGACCAGGCCACAACAAGCCTTTATTAGGGGAATAGATCTGCCGGGCTGTCTCTGAACAAAGGAGAGACAAAAGCAATATGGCTGGGGCAGGGAGAGTCTTTTATAGAGACTGGGGTGGGGTTTGTAGGGGCTGAGGCGGGGTTGACTGAGGTAGTGACTAGGGAATGGAGGAGCCGGTGATGTCACTAGGTGGTAGGAGGTGAGCGAGTATTAGGTTACTCTCTAGGTGGGAC
Source organism: Heterocephalus glaber (assembly GCF_053883595.1). Lineage (NCBI taxonomy): Eukaryota > Metazoa > Chordata > Mammalia > Rodentia > Bathyergidae > Heterocephalus > Heterocephalus glaber. The sequence goes on along the minus strand of NW_028258467.1, from coordinate 5,695,859 downwards.
CAGGGGCATGCTGGGAAGAAGGGTTTGTTCTTTGGTGGGAGCAACCATCTTGGCATGATGTCACACAGGGGAAGGGGCAAGGCACCATAGGAAGAGGGCAGCAACTATACATAATAGCTGCTGAGGTGGTGGGAGACCTATCATCTCCAGCCCCTTTTTTATATTTTTTATTTTGAGACAAGGTCTCCCTGTTGTCCAAGATGTACTGGAACTTGAGATCCTCCTGACTCAGCCTCCCAGAGTGCTGGAATTACAGGTGTGCACCATGATGCCCAGCTTAAATTTACTTTATTCTTGACACTGGCTCTTACTAAGTTGCTCAGACTGGGCTTCAACTTGGGATCCTCCTGCCTCAGCCTCCCAGGTAGCTGGGATTGGAAGTGTGTGTCACCATGCCTGCTTTACCATTATATTCTTTGTTTATTATCAGTGAGTATGAAGGCAGTTGATTTCTGTATAGTAATGCCATACTCTGTTCTTGCTGAATTCTTTTTTTGTTTGTTTGTTTTTTGAGACAGGGTCTCACTTTGTAGTTCAGGCTGGCCCTGAACTCACTATGTAGCCTAGGCTACCCTGGTGTAAGACCGCTGGCCTTACCAAACGCTCCGAGGAGCTGACTGTAGTGAAGCACACCCAGGGATCCCAGCAGTGCCTCCAAAATGTAAGACCAAGGGTCTTACCAAATGCTCCGAGGAACTGACTGCAGCGAAGAACACCCACACCCGGGAAGGAACACACCGGACAAGTTGGAAAGTGAAACAGACCTTAGTCTGGCCAGACGGCACTCCCAAAGCAAAGTAGCTTAGAGAGGCAATCAGCCCAGAGGCTCTTTTTATAGGGGGTTGCAGGGAAGTTAATAGGCGAAATTTACAGAAGAGGGAACAAAGGTTAGTGGTCTTACATTTGTATGTTAATTAGCCTGAGGTGTACTGATGGTCAGCAGATGTTTTGTAGATTGTTCTATAGATAGCGGTGTGCTTTGGAACAAAGAGTTGAATAATTTACTTTGGGACCTTATGGCTGATACAGATCTTATCTAGTGTCCCGGAACTAACAAGCATCTTTATCTATTTACTCACATTCAATCACAATTGGGGCTAGGGGAGTTTTCTGATTACAAAGTTATGCAGTCCCACACTGGAACTCTCAGTGATCCTCCTGCTTCTGCCTCCCGAGTGCTGGGATTATAGGCGTGCAGTACCACACCTGGCCTTGCTGAAATCTTTATTGTTTTAGGTAATTTCATTATTCTCTAGAACTTCCCCGGTGTACCACGTATAATCTGCAAGTCAAGATGACTCACTACTTCTGACTTTTATGCCTTACTTCCTTGTTTAGTTGCTAACATCTCTGGTGCAGTGTCAAACACGATGGAAATAGTGTATGTCCTTAGCTTGGTGCTGATCCAAGTGGAAATGCTGGGTTGAGTAAAAGGCTGTCATTTAGGTCTTTACATTATTTTTTATCATATTAAGAAAGTCTCTGACAGTTTCTATATTCTTTCAGGCTCTTTAATAGGAATAGCCAATCCTTCCAGTACTGGGGATCAAACCCAGAGCCTCATACATGCAAGGCAACTGTTTTACCACTGAGCTACATCCCCAGCCCTGCTGTTGAATTTCTTCCAGGACGTTTTCTACATTTTTGGAGATGTTAATGAATTTTCTCTAGCTCTCTTCATATATTGATGAATTTCCTAGTAATGAACTAACCTCACATATTTGGCATAAATCTCACTTGGTAAATTATTTCCTTAATGTGTTTTGGATTCTATTAACATTTTTTTAAATATTTTTACGTGGACATTCATTCACAAATGGTACTGTTCTGTGGTTTTCTTTTTTGTTCTGTCTTTACCAGGTATAGGTGTTGATATTATACTCATTTCATAAAAAGAATTTGGAAGATGGGCCGGGGATTTAGCTCAGTGGTTCCGCTGCCTACCTCGCAAGCACAGGGTCCCAAGTTCGATCCCCAGTACCAAAAAAAAAAAAGAATTTGGAAGCTTTCCTTCCTTGTCTGTGCTCTAGGACAGTAAGTGCAACGTTGGTGCCACCTGGTCTTAGGTTTGATAGAACTCCTCCATGACTCCACCTGGGCTTCAGCTTTTTATGAGATTGTGCCTTGATAAGTCTTTGTATTCATCCTACAGAATTGGTCTAACTTTTCTGCTTTTACTAAGCTCAATTTTTGTAAACTGTATTTTCCTAAGAAATCATTTCCTCTAGGATTTCGGACTTATTTGTAGAGGTCTTCAAAATAGCCTTTGTTGGGCCAGGGATTTAGCTCAGTGGTGATGCCGCCTGCCTCGAAAGCGAAGGTCCTGAGTTTGATCCCTGGTACCAAAAAAAAAAATCCCATCTGGGCCAGGGGTGGTGCCACATGTAATCTTAACACTCTGGGAGGCTGAGGCAGGAGGAGCTCAAGCTTAATTGGGCAATTTAAAGAGACCCTGTCTCAGAATTTTAAAAAAGGACCAGGGAAATGGTCCTGGGTTCAGTCCTTAGCACTGCAAAAGCAAGACAAACCCATAAGAAAAAATAAAAAATCTTCCTTCTGTTATAATGGTTCTTTATATATTTGTGTTTGATGTCTTTTTTGTCTTAAAATTAGATAATGCTTTGTCTACTTAGTGAAAAAAACAAAAATCATAGCATGATGATTTTCAGTTGTGTGCCTCATTAATTTACTTTTCCTTGGTTTACATTGGGGTTTTTTTTTCCTATTTTTCTGACTTGGGAATTTATTTTCATTTTATTGTTTGTCTTTTATCGATATGTTTAAGGCTGTGTTTTTTTGCTAATTGCAGCTTTAAATGTATCCCAGGAATTCTGATATGTAGTGCTTTTGTTACTCTTTTTCAGAAATTCTGCACTTTATATTTTCCTTTTTATCCGAGAGTAGTTCAATTGAAGTTCAGTGCCTTTTTTTTTTTAAACCTGTACTGGAGATTTGTACGACCGCTGTCCTTACCAAAGGCTCTGAGGAGCTTACTATAGTGAAGCACACACCCAGGTATCCCAGCGGTGCCTCCAGAATGTAAGGCCAAGGGCCTTACCAAATGCTCCAAGGAGCTGGAGGAGTGGAGCACACCCGGGGATCCCAGCGGTGCCTCCAGAATGTAAGACCAAGGGCCTTACCAAATGCTCCAAGGAGCTGGAGTGGAGCACACCCGAGGATCCCAGCGGTGCCTCCAGAATGTAAGATCAAGGGCCTTACCAAATGCTCCAAGGAGCTGGAGTGGAGCACGGGATCCTAGCGGTACCTCCAGAATGTAAGACCAAAGGCCTTGCCAAATGCTCCAAGGAGCTGACTGCAGCGAAGAACACCCAGGGAAGGAACACACCGGACAAGTTGGAAAGTGACACAGACCTTAGTCTGGCCAGAAACTGACCTTAGTTTGGCACTCCCAAAGCAAAGTAGTTTAGAGAGGTGATCAGCCCAGTCCGAGGCTCTTTTTATAGGGGGTTGCAGGGAAGTTAACAGGCGAAATTTACAGAAGAGGGAACAAAGGTTAGTGGTCTTACATTTGCATGTTAATTAGCCTGACATGTACTGATAGTCAGCAGATGCTTTGTAGATTGTTCTATAGATAGTGGTGTCCGAACAAAGAGTTGGATAATTATGGCTGATATGGATCTTATCTAGTGTCCTGGAACTAAGAAGCATCTTTATCTATTTACTCACATTCAATCACAGTTGGGGCTAGGGGAGTTTTATGATTACAGAGTTATGCAGTCCTACAGATTGAACCCAGTATTTTCACACTGAGCTATATTCCAGGTCCTTTATTTTAATTGTAGTTTTTAAAAATTTGAGACATGGTCTTGCTGAGTTGCCCAGGCTGGGCTTAAATTTACTATCCTGCCTCAGCCTCCTTGAGTGCTGGTAGCACAGGTGTGCGACACCACACCCAGCTTGGTTTTCTTTCAGATTTCTAGGTGGGAGGGCTTTTTTGTTTTTTGAAATAGGGTCTCGCTATGTAGTTCATCCCTGAACCCATAGTGATCTTCCTGCCTCAGCTTCCCAAATGCTGGTATTACAGGTATGTGCTACCACATCCAGCAGAAGAGCCTTTAAGAGTTATGATCGATTTCTCCTTTTATTCTGTTCAATTTTATTCTGCTTTATCTAATCAGGGTATTTACAAAACAAACAACACTTTGTTTTGTTGATGTGGGGATCTAACTTGGGTCCTTGCGCCTTCAAGGCAGGTGGTGGAACTGCTGAGCTAAATCCCTGGCCCTAATCAGGGTATTTATAGTTCTTCTGGATTATTTGCCTTGTCCTTGTCATCTAATTATCTGTAGTTTAAATGCTCATATGTCCCTGAAAAGAAATTGTATTCTCTATTATCTGAGTGTAAAACTCTGTACATATCTGTAAATTTACTTGATTACAAAGGACTTCTGAATCTTTTTCCATCAAATCACCTATTCATGCTTCTTTTTTCCTTGCATGTACTGTAGTTTCTGATACTTAAATGTAGTTGGTATCTTTTTTGGTGACACTCAAACTACTTAGAGGCTCATTGTGAACTGTGACTTGTAATACTAGCTGTGTCCTTCTGTGTCACACTGGATGCTCCTCAGCCTAGGTTCTCCCTCAGTGGCAGGGGAGCAGCCCTGGCTTTGCGTGTTTATTTGAAAGCACACGGAGGACATGTAAAGGCAGCCACCTTTACCTCGCTCACCTCCTCCTCTGTACCTTTGTTTCTATAACTTCCTGCATCTTCTGCTTGGACAGAGCCAAGACCTCTGGGGGTCCCCAGCTCACTTGTGGCTGCCTGGCAGTGTTGTGCCCAGATCGCGATGTCCCAAAGACCACCAGGAGACCGTTTCCGATGTAAGCACACGAGGGTCGTTTATTCAAACTTAAGCAGGGACTCTCAATTGTCACCGACGCAGCGGATCGAGATTGAGAGCCCTGAGTCCCTAACTAGCAGGGTTTTTATTGAGAATACAACAAGCTTTGGTTGTTAGTAGCCAGGTGATTGGTTAATACTAAATACATATGAAGTGTAGGGTTTTGATTGGTTAGGCTTAGGGGGGGTTAAGGGGGTTACGTATAGATTTTTGCAAGGGAGAAGGGGGCAAAGGTTAGTGGTGGACTGTCATAAGCTGATGGTTAGCAGATCCACTGACTAATGGTCACATCTATCTTTTGTGGGCAGTTAGCCATTAACTGTTTACCTTATAGGTAGTGTGTCCGGAATGTCCTTCCTGAGGACACAGATGGCTGGGTAATAAACTTAGGAATTTTGAGTGGATAGGCACAAATTTGAGAGAACAAAGGAGACAGCCCCAAAATGGAGTCACTCTGAGAGAACAAAGGAGACAGCTCCAAAATGGAGTCACTCTGGCTCCACATTCCCCCCTTCTCATGGTGCTATAGAGGGCCAATCATGGGCCTCTGGGGGTTAATTCTGTCAAATCAATAGGTATTGGCTGGTATTGGGACCTGAGTACCATTAACTGAACAGCGTTAATTCGCTTTTTAATGAACGAAACTAGTCTATTAAGTATGCAAGGTCCAAAGGTTAATAGTAGCAACACGATAAGCAAGGGGCCCAACAGGGTAGAAATTAGGGTGGTGAGCCAAGGGGAAGAATTAAACCAAGATTCGAACCAGGTTTGAGATTGTTCTCTTTCTCGTTTACGTTTGGCGATGCCCTCCCTAACTTTAGCCATGGACTCTTTGACCACTCCTGAATGATCTACATAGAAGCAACATTTTTTACCTAAGGCAACGCAGAGTCCTCCCTGTAGAAGGGGGTGTCTCGTAATATTGCCCTGCGAATTACATGGTTGTAACCCGGTGTTTGTGAATCGACCGGGGGGAGGGTACACCCCTTTTTTGTTTCCCCACATTCAGGCCTTCCCCGTGACTCTAGGCTCCAGTGTCCGATATCCCAGCTGCCAGTGGCTAGCCGACAGAGATCAAACTCTAGAGCAGGCCACCAGGTTAATGGTGGGCTCACTTTGGACGAGCTGTTAATAATGTCACCTGTGGCGGTATTGATGATCATCCAGGTTAAATTTAGGGGAGCATGTGGGTTCTGTCCTCTTAAAATCGGTGTCAAAAGTATAGTTATCACAATCATGACCGTCGACGACGCAGCTTGAGTTTGAGGGGATTGTCTTGGTCTTTGGACACCTGTCATGATGGAACGAAGTCCTCTAGGACAGCGTGAGGATCTGCAAGGCGAACGTGGGTGTAGTGCACCCACGAGGCAATCCCGTCGACCTTGAGAGTGGTGGGCGTGGTCAGGACTGTGTCATAGGGTCCTTTTTAACGGGGCTCAAGGTCCTTTTGTCGGTGTCTCCGGACGAAGACTCAGTCTCCTGGTCGATAGCGATGGGGCTCGGGAGGCGGTCCAGTTTGATATAAGGCTTTTAATTTAGGCCAGATATCCTCATGTACACTTTGGAGGCTTTTTAAAGAAAGTAACAACTTTTGGTCATCAAATTCAACAAGTACATTTGAGTGAAGGTTGGGGATAATGGGAGGGGGAATTTCAAACATGATTTCAAAGGGGGTCAACCCCATTTTATAGGGTGAATTGCGCACCCTATAAAGGACGAAGGGAAGGAGAGTCACCCAGTCACCGCCAGTCTCTAAGGTTAATTTAGTTAAGGTCTCTTTTAAGGTTCTATTTATCCTTTCTACCTGTCCTGAGCTTTGGGGTCTGTATGTACAATGTAATTTCCAATCTGTTTTCAACACCTGTGCTAGGGTTTGACTCACCTTGGAAATGAAGGCGGGTCCATTATCTGATCTTAGCATTACTGGAAAACCGTACCTTGGCAGGATGTCTTTTAGCAGCTTTTTAGTCACACTCTGCGCTGTCTCGTGTTTGGTAGGAAACGCTTCTATCCATCCTGAAAAAGTATCTACGAAAACTAACAAGTATTTATAACCGTACTTTTTAGGTTTTACCTTGGTGAAGTCCAATTCCCAATAGGCTCCAGGTCGGCTTCCCCTCAGCCTATTTCCTGGGTTGGCCCTATTGTGGGTGGCATTTGTCAATTGACAGGCTTTGCAGGTAGCAACAATATGTTCAATTGTAGAATTAGCATCACGGATCTTAATTTCAGCATGTCTCAGGAGATCTTGCATTTTCCGAGTGTCCATGTGGGTGGTCCGGTGTATCTTGGAGAGAACTTGTTCTCCCAGTGTTTTAGGCAGGATGACTTTACAATCAGAAGATTTCTATCACCCGTTGAGGCACTGGGGCATAGGTAATTGTTTTATCCAATTTAAGTCCTTTTCAGTGTACTGGGGTTTTTCTGGTAGGGCTGCACTTTCCGGATCGGGCAGCTGAGTGGCCAGTGTCAGATTAATCTTTAAGGCTATTTTTCGGGCTGTCTGGTCAGCTAAATTATTTCCTCTGGCAATTGGAGTGTCGCCTTTTTGGTGTCCTGGGCAATGGATAATGGCTAATTTTTTAGGTAGCCAGAGGGCTGTTAAGAGGGCAAGGATCTCCTCTTTGTTTTTAATAGTCTTTTCTTCAGCTGTCAGGAGTCTCCTTTCTTTGTAGATGGCCCCATGGACGTGTGCAGTGGCAAAGGCATACCGGCTATCTGTGTATATATTTAACTTTTGGCCCCGTCCTAAAGTCAATGTCTTGGTCAGGGCTACGAGCTCTGCCCGTTGTGCTGAGGTCCCGGTGGGCAATGGTTCTGCCCAAATGACCTCAGTTTCTGTCACCACAGCTGCCCCAGCATACCTGTGGCCCTCAAGAACAAAGCTGCTCCCATCAGTGTACCAGGTGTTTTCTGCATCTGGCCATGGTTGGTCACTCAGATCTGCTCGAATTCCGTGTACCTGGGCCAGGATGTCTGTGTAGTCGTGAAGCGGAGCCTCTAAGTTCGGGTCTGGCAACAGTGTGGCTGGGTTTAAAGCAGCCGGGGCCTGAAAGACAACTCGGGTTGGATTTAGGAGTAAGCTCTGGTAGTGGGTCAGGCGAGCATTACTGAGCCATCGATCCGGAGGCTGTTTTAGGACTCCCTCAATGGCGTGAGGGGTGGTCACGCATAGTTCTTGGCCTAATGTCAACTTGTCAGCGTCTTTGACCATTAGAGCTACTGCTGTAATCATTCTTAGGCACGGGGGCCATCCTGACGCAACTGGATCAAGTCTTTTTGATAAGTACGCCACTGGGCGGCGCCATGGCCCTAGATGCTGGACCAGGACGCCCTTAGCGACTCTTTTGTTTTTATCAATGTAAAGGTGGAATGGCTTAGTAATATCGGGCAAGCCCAAGGCTGGTGCCGTCAGCAAGGCTGTTTTAATTTGATCGAAAGATTTTTGTAGCTTTTCTGTCCATTGAAAAGCCTGATTGTCTTTGGTTGTCTCGTAAAGGGGCCTTGTGAGCTCTGTGAACCCCGGTATCCATAGGCGGCAGAAGCCCGCCTATCCCAAGAATTCTCTGACTTTTCGAGGGGAATCTGGTGTGGGTATCTTAAGAACTGTCTCTTTTCTAGCATCCGACAGCCATCTCTGCCCTTCTCTAAGCACGTACCCCAGGTAGCTTACCTCGGGTTTGCAGATCTGGGCCTTTTTAGCGGACACCCGATACCCCAGCTCTCCTATGACCATCAAGAGTCTCTTGGTTCCATTTAAGCAGTCTTCTTGTGTCTCAGCTGCCACAAGAAGGTCATCTACATATTGTAACAGAGTTAGTTGGGGGTTCTGGAGGCAAAACTCACCCAGGTCTTCATGTAGGGCCTCGTCAAAGATGGTGGGAGAGTTTTTGAATCCTTGAGGTAATCGGGTCCACGTCAGCTGTCCGTTGATGCCTTGCTCCGGATCACTCCATTTAAACGCAAAGATGTGTTGGCTTTTAGGTGCCAGTGGAAGGCTAAAAAAAGCATCTTTGAGATCTAAGACTGTGTACCAGCGATGGCTCGGGGGAAGAGAACTCAATAGGGTGTATGGATTAGGCACTGTGGGGTGGATGTCCATAACCCTCTTGTTTACCTCCCGGAGGTCCTGCACTGGCCGATAGTCATTAGAATGAGGTTTTCGTACTGGCAACAAGGGGGTGTTCCAGGCCGATTGGCAAGGTCTGAGAATCCCCTGAGCAAGCAACCTCTTGATGTGTGGAGTTATTCCTTTCTGGGCCTCCAGGGGCATAGGATATTGGCGAACTCGTACCGGATCTGCTCCAGGTTTTATTTCTATAAACACCGGTGTCCTGTGTATAGCTAGCCCCATGCCTCCAGTTTCCGCCCATGCTTGTGGGAACATGGAGAGCCATTGTTCCATATCAGGATCAGGAGGGGCCCTCTTCTGATGTAGCAGATATTTATCTTCTAGGTTTATGGTTAGTACGTGAATGGGCCTTCCCTCTTGATTAAGGACTTTTGTGCCCCCGGGTTGGAAATGAATTTGAGCCCCTAATTTAGTCAGTAAGTCTCTTCCCAATAAGGGGTAGGGGCAGTCTGGTATAATCATAAATGAGTGGGTTACTTGGCCCACTCCCAAGTCTACTGTTTTTTGGGTTGTCCATGAATACTTTTTCATGCCTGTAGCTCCTTGAACCCAGGAGGTCTTATCAGAAACATGGCCACATGGTTTAAGTAGGACCGAATGTTGAGCCCCTGTATCCACTAGGAACTCGATAGGTCTCCCCTCCACTTTTAGGGTTACCCTGGGCTCAGGGAGGGGTGCCGAACCCCGTCCCCCCAATCATTTAATTTATCCATAGCCAGGATAGGGGCCTTGGGGCGTCCTTCCTGTTGTTTCTTTTTGGGACAGTCTCTGGCCCAGTGTCCATACTCTTTGCAATGAGCACATTGATTTTTCTCCAACTGGGGGCGCTCTCTGCGTCTCTCTTTGTTTTTTCCTTCCACCACAATCTTTTTTAGTCTACGTTCACGTTCCTTCTGTTCTCCCGCAGTGGCAGCCAGAAGGATCCGAGCTAAGTCTCGGGTCTGGCGGTCATCAGCTTTTTTTCGTTTTTCCTCTGCGGTTTCTCTATTGTTATACACTTTCTCTGCCACTGCCACTAAGTCCTGAATACTCTTTTTTCCTAACCTATCTACTTTTTGTAACTTTTTCTTAATGTCTGGCGCCGCCTGGTTGACAAAATGTATTATTACAGCTGCCTTTGTCTCAATTGCTTCTGGGTCCATAGGAGTGTACCTATGAAAAGCTTCCTGAATTTTTTTCTAGGAAAGCAGCAGGGCTTTCATCTAACTTTTGTTGTACATCCCCTACCTTAGCCAAATTTGTAGGCTTCCTCGCTGCTGCTTTCAGACCTTTTAATAGAGCCTGGCGATAGACCCAAAGCCTCTCCTTACCTTCTGCCGTGTTGAAGTCCCAGTTGGGTCGGGACAGAGGAAAAGAAGTGTTGATAGTGTCAGCATTGGTGGTGGGTTGACCATTGTCACCAGGAACCAATTTCCTGGCCTCATTCTGGATCCTCTCTCGTTCCTCAGTGATGAACAGGACCTGCAGAAGCTGTTGACAGTCATCCCAAGTGGGCTGATGGGTAAACAAAACGGTTTTTAACAGGTTAATCAAATCTCTAGGGTTATCAGAAAAATTGGCGTGTTGTCGGCGCCAGTTATAAAGATCGCTGGTAGCAAAGGGCCAGTAATGATGAGGCTGGTTTTCATGTTCATCAGGGGGCCCTATTGCTCGCAGCGGGCAGACAGTTGAGTCTGCCGGTCCTGCCGGCGAGGCGGCGCGCCGGTGACGAGTATTTTGGGCGGGACCATCACGGTTGTCGGCGGCGCCCGGGGCGGGCTCCCTAGCCCCGGCTGGGACTGGGTCACCTCCTCCAGCCTGCTGTGGCGGAAGAAAGGGGAGGGAATAGGGGGGAGGAAATATAAGATCTTCTTCGGTCCCTCCCTGGAGGACAGGGTAAAGTGGCGCGGTTGGCTTGGTTTTGGTTTGTTTTTCATCCGCGCGCTTTTTAGGAGCCTTTTCATTGGCCGTCAGGATTAACTCCGGTTGCTGCTGCTGTGAAGGCAAAAAGAGCTTAACCCATGGGGGCGGGTTAGAAATCAGAAATTCCCAAACGGCGATGTAGGGTATCTGATGGGGGGGAGGATGGCTTTACGAACTCTGCGAATAATCTGCAAATCAAAAGTTCCCTCGGGGGGCCATCCTACCCCAAGGGTGGGCCACTCCGAGCTACAGAGGGTGATGAACTTAGCCTTTTTAATTTTTAAACTTAGGTTACGAGCGCTCTCCCTAACTTCCTTGAAATGATCTTTCATGAGGGAAAGGGGGTAGTCACAGTCTGTCCCATCGTCTCAGTCCAAGTCAGTACAACACACAGACAAACACAACAGAAAAACACGAGAGACAAAATCGTCCTCCGCCTGATCGGAGGCAATGCAAATGGGACGACGGCCTCCTGCCGTGCCGCGGGAGCGACCCGCACCGTCCCTCCAGGAGTCTCACTGACTCGTACTCTTGGGGCACTCCGTCCCCACCAGCGGAATCCGGAACGTCTTCCAGGACTCCGGGTCGGCGGCCCTTGTAGCGCGTCCGCCTAGACCGTCTGCCGACCTTCCCAGATAATAGGCCCAGACTTTTTTTTAAACGCACAAAAAGAAACACAAAACACTCACCAGCCGGCGCTGACCCTCCGGCACGGGAGTCCTGAAGGTCTTGGGATCCCGGACGAGCCCCCAAATGTTGTGCCCAGATCGCGATGTCCCAAAGACCACCAGGAGACCGTTTCCGATGTAAGCACACGAGGGTCGTTTATTCAAGCTTAAGCAGGGACTCTCAATTGTCACCGACGCAGCGGATCGAGATTGAGAGCCCTGAGTCCCTAACTAGCAGGGTTTTTATTGAGAATACAACAAGCTTTGGTTGTTAGTAGCCAGGTGATTGGTTAATACTAAATACATATGAAGTGTAGGGTTTTGATTGGTTAGGCTTAGGGGGGGTTAAGGGGGTTACGTATAGATTTTTGCAAGGGAGAAGGGGGCAAAGGTTAGTGGTGGACTGTCATAAGCTGATGGTTAGCAGATCCACTGACTAATGGTCACATCTATCTTTTGTGGGCAGTTAGCCATTAACTGTTTACCTTATAGGTAGTGTGTCCGGAATGTCCTTCCTGAGGACACAGATGGCTGGGTAATAAACTTAGGAATTTTGAGTGGATAGGCACAAATTTGAGAGAACAAAGGAGACAGCCCCAAAATGGAGTCACTCTGAGAGAACAAAGGAGACAGCTCCAAAATGGAGTCACTCTGGCTCCACAGCAGTTGCTGGGCTGTGCTGTGAGGCCACATGTGAGCCAGCCAGGCCACCACCTGGGGCCAGATAGTCAGCTCCCTTCCTGCTCCGAGAGTGGGGTGGTCCTGTATGTCCACGCCCCATTTACCAACACAAAAGATTTCCCCTAGCCCTCCTTTATATCCCTCCTTGTCTATTAAAAGTAGAATCAAGGGGCTGGGGATTTAGCTCAGGGGTCACACCACCTGCCTTGCAAGCACAAGGATCCAAGTTTGATCCCCGGTACCAAAAAAAAAAGTAGAATCAGATGGAGTCTTGTACAAATAAATCCCTGAATTTTGCCTTATAGTTTACAACCAGTTATGACAATTTGAAAAGCTACTAAATGGTAAAAGCTGTGGGTGTGTTGAGCTCTTCAAGCTGAACTAGTGTAGGGATTTGAAGTACTTTATGAACACAGCAAGCCTGTGGAGTTCAGCTCCCAAGAAGTCATTCAGGTTGAAAATACACAATTGCTTAAGCAGTTGTTGCCGCAGACCAGCTGCAGTCGATGTCGATGTAGGGTAGGAAGGGGAGATGTCCTGCGCCGGCGATGAGAAAAGAACCTTCTCAAGCATTGTTCAGGTTCCCTCTGATAAGTCTCAGGGTCTGATTTATTTTTATATCTTTAAGCAATAGCTAGGAGGCATTGGGTGGAACATGTTTACATTTTAGGTTGCCGTAGCAATTTCTATTGAAGTAAAGGTTATTTTTTGCTAAACAGAGTATATTTTTTCTAAGCTGATTCATTTCATTGAACATCATGAATACATTTTAAAAATTACAATTGTCCCCTTATTTACCCACACCTAAGCAGAACAGAAGGTAACGTAATCAAAATCTCTATATCAGTGGGGGTACAAGCAAGATTTAATTAATTAAATGTCAAACTTGTGGTCGTCAGCTGGCCCTTGAGAGACTGCACAATGGTTAATATAGTTTGCTATTAGCTCTCTATTTTTCTATACCTCTGTTCATCTTAACTAAATGTCATTTGGGTTCATAGTCCATGAGCAGGAGATATTTACAGCACTTTGAGAAATATTGAGTAACTTCCCTCCTTAATGCATTTACCTGTCTTAACGTTCTTTCTTTTTCCCATTTTCCACTATTTCTTACAGCTAAAGTCTGTCCTTTCAATCTCTTCATAAGACCCCTTTAGTAAAAAGAATGTCAGCAATAAGAGGGGGAGTCATAGTAGTGGGGGAAACAGAGGGGGTTTTAGGAGAGGTTTCTTTAGAAGTGGATGTGGCAATAGAACTAAGAGAAACTGGAATTTGGGACTTGTGAGCCAGATCAGATTTTAATATATCATTGCCAATTTGCCTCATGGAGAGTTTGTTGTTAGTCACAAACACAGTGACTCCTGTGATCAGAGTAACAATTATAAACATTATGGCAAGAAAAAATAAAACATGAGGGTACGATGTGTTCCACCCTTTCTTTCCCCCAGCTGGAACTTTGTCAAGCAGCAATGGAGGTCGGTTGGGCTTCGCCAAGTTGTGACTAATATTACCATATTTCATGAAAATTGGCACAGTCATTCCTCCAATTTACAACAAAATTTGCATGATTATAAACAATACAGCCAGGGATTTAGCTCAGTGGTTCCGGCACCTGCCTTGAAAGTGCAAGGTCCCAAGTTTGATCCCTGGTACCAAAAAGAAACAAAAAAACAACAACAGTACAGGATTATTACAAAAATGTTTAGAAACCCAAAGAGGAATAAGCATTTAAATCCTTCATTCTAACTGACTTTTCAGTTTCTGTACCCTGAGCAGTGGACTGCCAATTGTGGCCTTCTCACAAGTCAAGTCCTGGGGAACATACTTGTTAATTTAAGAATACCCGTTCTTTTTTCCAGTTATTATAAGGATTAGTAAATCAGTCCATCACTGAACAGACCACCTTAATTTTGGTGTTTGGCTTGCAGAAAAATATGAAGATCTGAGCTCTTCAGACGAGTCCTACCCTGCTGCTCAGAGGCAGAGGCCTTGTCGGAAGAAGGGCCTCAGCATCCATGAGGGGCCGCGAGCCTTGGCCAGGATCACAGCCATCGGTCTTGGAGGCCAGACCCCACAGCCTCATTATGGTGAGCATGCCACACTCCTGTGGGCTCTCTGCATCATACCTCAAGAGCTTGTCTTGAGAGCAGAACCACTCTCTTGCCCTGAAACGTGGGTCCCTGAGCCTCAGGCTGCAGTGGGACAACAGCAAGGCTCCACAGAAATGAAGCTAGACTCAGATCTCATTTGCCACACAATGTGCCTGTGTGAAGGCTGTTCCTGGGCTCTACCTGTGCCCTCTCATCCGGAAGTGCTAGATTTGAGATGGGGTCACTGTGCTGCCTGGGCTGGCTTTGAACTCCTGGTCTCAAGGGATTCTCCTGTTTCTCAAATGTTGGAATAACAGGCATGTGTCAGGGTACCCTCTTTTTAAAAAAAAAAACTACAGGGGAGTGAGCCCAGAGTCTTTGCACTGAGCTACATCCTCAGCAATCCCCAACCCCCATGCTCTTTTTTAGAATTTGCTAAATTGCCCAGGCTGGACTCAAATTAGCAGTCCTCCTGTCTCAGCTTCCAAGAGTGCTAGAATTACAGGTGTGTACTGCCACTCTCAAATCCACTTGTTTTTTCATTAAGGATTACATAATTTTTTAATTGATGTTCATTTTTAGCCCAGGGCCTTTTTTTCATTCTTGATCAGCCAGATCTTTTGGCTGGGCTTGACACAATAAGGACTGATCACCTCTAAATGCCCAGGTTTAAAAAGGAGATCTGGCAGATGTGTGTGTGTGGGTGTGTACACGGTCATACATGTGTGTGGTTTTCCACTGGCTCAGGAGTCTGTAGCCCAGCATGCCACTGTCCTTCTGCCTTTGAGTAAGCAGCAGCCAGTGTCCTGAGGTGGCCAGGCTTGCCCTGAGCACTGCTCCACCAGGCTCTTCCAGCCTAGAGCAGCTTACTGTACAAACAGATGAGGTGGCAGCCACCAGGCTCCCTGCCTGCCTGGGCCATGTACCCTCTCACCCTAAAAAGCCTTCAGAGGGGATGGTCACATTCGTGTTCTTGGGGGTTCATATGCCCCATTCTGTACACAGAACAGGTGCCTCCACGGGATTATGTGACCTTCACCAGCAGTGATGAGAACCCCCTGGAAGGCGAGGGCCTCTGCTACCGGGATGTTACCTCCCCCATCAATGAGCAAGATGTGGAGAGCAGCAGCAGCAGCAGCCGGGGTACGCCCCACCTCCTGCCAGGCTCCCTGAGAGAATGAGAGGTCTAGAAGGCCCCAGTTCTTGTGAGGAAAACCAGAGTCTGCCATGGGGCAGGTGAGGGGAAGCATCTGGTCCAGTCCCCATGTAGGCTGGGAAGCCACTGCAAATCCAGGGCTCAGCTCCTTGCTAGCAGGCCCTTTTCAGCCTGCACAGCTGCCATCCTAGGCATGCGGGGGGGGGGGGGTACTCACTTTGGCAGCCACCCACCACACCTAGCCAGCCTGTGTGGGGTGGGACAGGAAGTCAGCATGGAATCAGTAGCAGGGCTTGGCTACTGAGAGGCAGCTGACTGCACAGGGCTCTGGGGAATAACCCCCCCATCCACTTGAGTGAGGCTGGTGGTCAGGTATCCTGTCTTCCCTGTTACCAGAGGAGCCTGCTTTCTGTGCCAGCTTTGGGGCCGTATGGAGCAGCAGCAGCGAGGGCCTGGCAAAGGCCCAGGGGCTCAGCAGCGAAGCCTCCTTGGAGAGCAATGAGGTGAAGTCTCTCCCTGGATTTCCCATTGGCATCCCCTCCCTTGGTGTCTGGGCGACACCTGATAGATTTGGGATAAGCCCCGCTCTCTTGGAACACTGCCTGAGCTCAGGTGGCACAGGCTATGAGAGAGTCACCAGGGAGGCCTCTGGGTGGCAAAGGGGGTTTCATAAAGGGCTTTCAAATCCCACCGACTCTAAAAGACAGCACAAGGACAGATGGCAAAGCTAGAGGCATGAGGCTGGAAGCAGGTTTGGCCACTGCCATGTAGGCTGCGACTACCAAGTTGCTCCCAACACATGCCTCCTATGCAGGACTCAGATCATGCCCGCAAAAGCTCCGTTCGCAAACAAACCAAAAGTTACATGAAGACCAAGAGTCGTCACAGCAACAATGATACCCAGTGGCCTCCAAGCACCACAACTTCAGGGACAGCCTGTTCCCCAGGATCTGTCCTCCACACGGAGCTGTCCCCCTATTCTGGACCCCAGGTAAGCCCCTTTGTGAAGCTGGTGGTTACATTCTTAGAAAGATGGTGCCTCAGAAATTTGAGGGGCATTTTCTGTGCATATGTGCCAGAGAGGGGCTTTGAGAGAATAGCATGGTAATGACTTTTTGCCAAGTAATCCCAAAACCTACTTGGGCTCAGAGATGATTCCTGATGGTCAGGGGCACAGCTACAGTGTTGGTATTCTGTCCCTCCCTATGGAAAGCAGCCGTCTGTCCCTTCATTGTCCATATTGGATTTGGCCTCCACAAGTTTAGGGAGGAGAAAAACAGGAATGATTTCAGAGCTGCTTCCAATTGGTGACAAGATGCTTGTGAAGTAGAGACCCTGTGAAGGCACGTAGCACACACGTAACCAAAGCCAAGGCAGCTTCCTTCCTCATGGGGGTCACCCTGGCTGAGCACCTTAGAATCACAGGTGTGACTCAGCAGCTCAGCAGTCTCATATATATGAACATGTGTGTGTTAAGTTCTCCTGATCTGTATGGGCATAAGTGTTAAGGTGTAAGCATTTGCCACTGACTTGTTAAAGGAGCAGTTAGGCTATTCACTAAGCCTGTGGACTCTGGCTTCCACCTGCAGCCCCCTGCTCTATGAGTAGGTGCTGCACTTGACTCCTCAAACACATGTTGATTGGAATTTATGGTGGTGGTGATCTTAAGGTGGTTCCTTTAAAAAAAAGTAGTGGTTGGGCCGGGGATTTAGCTCAGTGGTTTCACCACATGCTGTGCGGAGCGCAAGGACCGGAGTTCGATCCCCAGTACCAAATAAATAAACAAATAAAAAATTTAAAAAAGTAGTGGCGTAACAAGCTTTTAAAATGTTTTCCTACATTCAAAGCAACAAAAAACTTGCAAAAAATAGAAACTCCGGAGTTGAAAAGTACAACTAAAATGAAAGTTTCACTAGATGAGCTCAAAAGCAGGCAAAAGAGTGAGGAAATCTGACACAGACTGGCAGATGGCTGCTATCTGAGAAACAGAAGAATGAAGAAAAACAAAGAAAGCTGTGCCACACCATCAGGCTTATGGAGTGGTGTGCCACTGAGCAGCTGCCCATTATCCCCAAAAGTAAGAGGCACGGTCTGCACATGCAGTGTACTGCGAACACCAGCTGCATAAATCCAAGGAGATACACGTGTAGACGTGGAAATCAAACCATCAGCTAAAGGGAACTGAAAAGAACCATAGAGAAAAGTGACTCATCACAAGATTAACAACTTCCTGACATCCCTCATAGCACCAAGCATCCACAAGAAGGATCACGCATGTCCAAGAGCATGTGCTGCAGATCTAGGCTCCTTGCTCTGCCTACAGCACTGAGCGCACAGGGGCAATGTGGGACCTCCTCCCACAGACAAGTCCTTGTCTTGGAGCTGAGCTTAGGGCATCTGTGGGGCTCACAACTTCAGAAAAACCTGTTTGACATCCCACACCTCTCGTCCTGTGGTGCTCCTGCTCCTGCTTGTTATTACCCTTCAGGACCTTGCCACACTGCTGGAGCAAATTGGGTGTCTAAAGTACCTGCAGGTGTTTGAGGAGCAGGACGTGGACCTCCGCATCTTCCTGACCCTCACGGAGAGTGACCTGAAGGAAATTGGCATCACGTGAGTGCTCACTCCATGTCCTGCTTTGCAGCACTCATCCCAGCAGGTAGCAAGGGCTGTCCTGGCTATGTGGAACCTTTCTTGGGCTGTCTTGCTAAAAAGGACAGAGGGGCCCATGATGGCCTGGCTGACACTATCACAATTCAAGGCCCTTGGATGTTTCTGCCAGTTTATTTTTTGGTGGTTTATATGTACGATTTTATTACTTTTATTCATGATTAGAACATAAACATTCTACAAATGATAATTATCAGTTTTACTACAGGTACTAGAATACTTTTGTAACATAATTTATAGTATTTAGTGGTATTAATTTATATCCAAGCTCTCAAGAGCATGTGTTTTATGTTTTCACATAAAATCCAAGTAATTGAAGCCTTTCGTCCTGAATGCATAGTCAGTCTGTGCCTCTAATCCTGATTCCTTGTGAGTACGGTAATGCCTCGAAGTGCACTGCATGTAGCTATTTCCTCATGTGGCTCCAGTTGCTGCCTGGATGCTTTCCTCTCCCTTCAGAACTCCTGTGAGCACTTCTTGGAGGGCAGGTCTGGGGTCATAAACTCCATGGGCTTTTGCCTGTCTGAGAATGTCTGGATTCTCCCTCACTTTGGAAGGACGATTTAACTAGATTAAGGGTTCTTGGTTGATGGATTTTCCATGTTCTGTGCATTTTTCTTCAGTCTTTTTTTCTTTTGTTCCTCAGACTCAAGTTTTTGTTGTCTTCAAATTTGCGGATTCAGTCTTCTGCCCGCTTATTTCTGGCTTTGAATTAGTCTAATCTTCTATATTTGTGCTACTGGGGATGGAATCCAAGGCCTCACACATGCCAACCAATCACTCTGCTACTGAGTAACACATCCAGTCCCTTTTAATTTTGAGACAGGGTCTCCTTAAGTTGCACAGGCTGGCTTCAAACTCATCACCCTCCTGCCTCAGGCTCCCAAGTAGCTGGGATTACATTTGTGTGCCACCATGCCTGGCTGAGAGCTGAACTTAACCTAAACTAATGGTACTTACCCTCCAAGCCTTCAGTAGACTCGAGTGCCAAGATCCACATTTCTCTTAAGTGCAGTTTTGAAGGTGGGAAATAGTTCCCAGCGAGCTTCCGAGAATCCCCTGTGGGTGGTTTCCCTTTGAGGACCTTCTGTGTCAGCAGACCTGGCTGTCCACAGCCTAGAGCAAGTGGCAGGGGAGTGGAATAGCAGGGCAGGCTTTTGGCAGTCTTTGGTCTTCTGCCTGAGGATCCCAGCTATCCTTCTCATAGATGGGAGTTTCCTAGAGGACAAGGGTGGCTGGGTGAGCTGTGGAGGCTCCATGTATGTGGCCTGATGCACTCCTTCTCTGATTGTGCCCTCAGATTGTTTGGGCCCAAAAGGAAGATGACCTCAGCCATTGCACGGTGGCATAGTGGTGCCCGTCCCCCCAGTGATGCCCTGGAGCTGGCCTATGCTGACCGGCTGGAGGCGGAGATGCAGGAACTTGCCATCCAGCTGCACAAAGCAAGTGGGAGCAGGGAGCATGCGGAGGGCCCCAGTGGCAGGGAATGGGGGGAAGACACCTGGAGCCAATAAGGGAAGCTCCCAGAGACACAGGTGGGCACTGCCTCACTGGAGGGGGTGGGGTGGGGGGAGGACATTGGAGCCATTGAAGGCAAGGGCCAGAGAGTAACTGGGGCTATGGGATGGAGCCGAGGAAGCCCACCAGTGGCAGGCTCTGAGAAAGATGGGCATGGGAGAGACAGGGTCAGGGACAGAGTAGCAGACTCAAGGCCCCTGTGGGGAAGACTTAGCCCAAGCCACCAGGGCCTCAGCCCACAACCAGCCTGGTCCCTCCCCGTGCAGCGCTGTGAGGAGGTGGAGGCCATGCGTGGCCAGGTGTCTCAGGAGCAGGAGCTTCGGGCTGTGGTGGAGAGCTGCCTGCTGGAGCAGGATGGAGCCCGCAAGGACGTGCACACCCAATTGCAAGAGACCTGGGCCCTGGCCCAGGATGCTGCCCTCATCTTGGAGCAGCTCCGGTGAGCTCTGGGGGGCTACACTGCAGGAGTGCTAGCTTTCACTGTGCCTGGCACCAGCCATCGATGCTCCTGCTTCTTAGGCCCAGAGTCCCTTCAGTGCCCCCTACCTTTTCACTCAGGGCAGACCCAGCAGCAGAGGCCTGTGGGGTCAGTATGGGTTTCTCTCCTATTCACCCGCAAAGCTTCCTAGGATGCTTGTCAGGACCATGGAGGCCAGCTGTGGGGACAGGGCCAGTGTCCTTTGCCCTTGGGGGTTCTGGTTGAGGGGCTTGGCAGCACGGTCTTTGCCTCACCAGCACTTGGTCTTCTGTCTGGCAGAGCCTGTCAAATTGAGCTGTCCACCCGAATGAGGCAGGACCAGTCTCCCAGCACAGCTGCCTTGAGCCCAGCACTACTCCCAGAAGGTAAGGACAGCCGCAGCCTAGTTCTGTAGGGGTAGAGGACTTCATCTGGTTGTCTTTGTGACCGTCACCCCACCCTCGCCAGTGTCCCAGCAAGGTACCCAGGGAACCAAACTCCCTCACCTGAGAGAGAAGGCACACTGAACCCTGGTGGTGGGAGGCATGGCCACCATGCCATAAAGGCCATGCTGAGACCTCCAGCAATTGCCCTCCAGTTGGGGCCCAGGGAGCCTCACTCTCCTGGGTCTGAGCCTGGTTGGCAGTCAGTGCTTTGGCTGCATGTGAGGGAGAAGACACACTGTCACAGGTCTTTCTAACCTCAGACTCCAGCTGGGGAGGAGTGCGACACAGGACCCCTACCTTGGCCCTTGGAGGTCACTCGTACACCCATAGTTGGGCAGGGGGGATCACCTGGCCCCAGGGCTCAGGACAAGAGGCAGGGCCTGTGCGGACACACCCAGGCCAACCCCACCTTCTGTCCCACAGACTCCAAAAGCTGGCATGCAGCACTGCAGGCCATGAGCCTCCTGGAGCTTTCTGTAGTCCTGGAAGACCAAGTCCGCGAGATGGGTGAGTCTCTGGGAGGGCGGCAAGGCCCCAGGCTGGGGCAGCAGGGACACCGCTCTAGGAAAGCAGGTTTGAGTCCTTTTTGCTGCAAGGGTGGCCTGTGGCTGGAGTCATGACCACTGTGGGGCAGGCCCCAGCCTAAGCCTGACAAGAGGTTTAAGGTCATCCATTCCTAGTGCCTCATACCCCCCTCTTTTCTTGCTGCTGTCCAGCCTTGCCATAGAACACTGTCCCTCTGTGTCCCCAGGTCAAGCACTGTGCTCAGTGACCCAGAGCCTGGAGAAGCTGCAGGTGCTAAATGGGAAGAAGTGGCGGGAGCCCTAGCCAGGAGGAACGGTGAGTGTCCGCCAGCCTGGGGCCTGCTTGGGCAGCTGCATATGCAGGGTGGGTTCCCTTGACCCTCCTCAGTCTTATTCTCCCTTCTCACCAGGACCTTGTCTTTTACAGAATCTGACGTTGGGTGATCGATCCACCCTGAATCTATATGCCAGGAAGACAAGAGGGCAGTGAGCAGGCAGCTGCCACAGCCCAAGCCTCAGATGGGGCTAAGGATCGGCCCCAGGGAGCAGCCTGCACAGAGGCAAGACGCGGCCTGTGGCCCCTGCCAGGGCAGTAACGCCAGCAGTGGAACAGATGTGGGCCTGATGGTTAAGACCCCAAGCTTATGGAATGTCTGACCCAGACCAGACAAGGCATGGGGAGAGTATGTGTGTCCCTAAATACAGGTAGCACACTTAAGTTTGACCTTACAGGTGAGGACCACCACTTAAAAAATGTGCCATTTGTTTTAGAAAATAAAATTTAACATCAGCAATTCTGGCCCTATGATGTGTGGCACAACATGCCAGCAGGCCATAGGAAGGGGAAAGCCGTGCCAAGACCCTAGCTCAGTGACAAAGGGTGTTGGGTGGATAGCCTGGTTGCTTGGCCCACACAGCACCACCTCCTGCCCTGGCCCTCTGCCTGAGCTGTCAGGTGGAAGCTGGCAATACCACCTTCCTTACAATATAGTTTTCCAACCATGTAACTGGAAGTCTTTCCAGAGGTGGATTTCAGTGGTGGACTTCCTATCCCACAGCGGCTCTGCTGTTGTCCCTCTGCACTCTTTAAAACTGTGCTTCTAGACCATGCCCAGGAGCCACCCAAAGACTACTGCTGAGAATAGAGGCAGGCTCCCCCCAGTACAGCTGGAGCCACCAGATCAGGAAAGGGAGCCTGATGCTCAGGACAAGCTAGGCTGGTGGCTGGCAGAGCACTGGAAGACAAAGGGGACAGATGCCTGGGGACTCAGCCCCCACTGGACCTGGTCTCCACATTCAAGAGAAGCATGAGCCAAAAAAAAAAAAAAAAAAAAAAGAGAAGCATGAGCTCTAAGGTAAGAGGGCTGGAGAGGCATCTCCTAAAGCTAGTGCTGGGCCTCGGTCCAGAAGTGAACACCTAGCAGAAGAGGAGCAACTTTATTGACTTTCAACACACACGCACGCACACACACACACAGTCAGCAACCAAGCCACGGAGAGTGAAGCCACTTTAAAGCCCCACCAAAGTTCACACCATGAAAAAGAAAAGTTAAAAGCACTGAATCCAGTGAAAACCAGAATTAACGGTACAATACTCTA
The DNA here is from genome assembly GCF_053883595.1 of Heterocephalus glaber. Lineage (NCBI taxonomy): Eukaryota > Metazoa > Chordata > Mammalia > Rodentia > Bathyergidae > Heterocephalus > Heterocephalus glaber. Next base: position 5,673,151 of record NW_028258467.1, on the reverse strand, counting down.
CCCAAAACTGGCTCTCCTCCAGGCCCTGGGGCTGACTCGGAAAAGGAGGCAGGAACAAGTCCACCAGGACAAAGGCCACCTCCGCCAGAACTAACTTTCCTGAATGGCCCCAGAGCTGTGCTGCGAGCTGGGGGCCCCACTAGGCCACAATGAAGCTCCAAGGGGCAGGTCTGAGCCTGAAAAAGTAGGCCCAGGCCACCCACTAGAAACCTGAGATGGGAGCTGGGTCCCAGGGATTGCTTCGGACAGTGGAGATAAGCAGCTGCCCACTCATGCCATGCACTCACCAAAGGGGTGCAGATACTCCCTGGGAATTCCAGGGGCCCTGAGCACAGAGCCAGGTAGGGGAGGGTGGCAGCCAGCTTCCACAGAGATCACCTCAGGAGGAAGGAGGGCGCATCTTCTCCAGGGCCACCTTCTGCTTTTCTGTGGCTGAGGCCAATGCCTCACCCAGCTTCTCCTAGGGCATTATATTGAGCACCATGAGGGCAAACAGGAGGTGGCACTTGGCGGTGCTGACAAACGCGTTGCTCAGGAAGTTGGGAAAGCCTCCGACTCGATCCTTTTGGGTGTAGAGAGGAACACGAACAAGGCCCGGCACCTGCAGGGCAGGAGACCAGAGTTGAGGCCAGGCCCTCACAGAAGCAGAGAGCCCTGGCAGGAGGAGCCTAGCAGCAGAGGAAGAACAACCAATCTTGCCAAGGTCAATGCAAGCAAATTTCTAGGCTTAATCCCATGCACACCTCACCCTCTCCCTGTCCACCAGAAAGCCTCAGATGCTGCTCCTCCCGCCCACACCCATGCTCCCTGAGTCTCCAAACCCTTCCAGACTGAGAAAGTGGCGAATCAGAGATTTTGGACTCCCTTTCATCAGTTTCCCATCTCCCCGGTCCCATCCTCACACTGATCCCACTCCCCACGCCCCATTCCCAGGATTGGCAAAGGAGGCCAGGCGGATGGAACACAGCCCTGGGGAGCCCCAGTCCCACCCCACCAGACCAGGGTACCCTGGGGAGGATGTTACCCATTGGTGCCTTCCGCGAGGCCAGAGCCAAATCCTGGGGCGGGGGCGGGGGCTCCACCTCCAAGCCGTGGTCCCACGAGTGCACCGCGCTGATCTCCACCGCATGCAGTTGCTCCAGCGTCAGCTGCTGAGCGTACAGATGCGCCACTTCGCGGTGCGGGCCCTCTGTCAGGTGTGAGCTCAGATAGTCGGCCTCGGTGAGACGCAGGCGGCCCAGGCCCAGCTCGGTTCAGTCCGTCCTCCAGCGACCAGAAGCGCCAGTCCACGAAGCCCCCGGGGAAGCCCAGCAGCCCGTCGAAGCGTATCTGCATCTGCAAGAGGAGCGTGGGTCACGGACCGCAAGAGACTGTGCGGCGCCCTGCCTGCACCCCCCCCCCGCGGCCTCACCAGCAGCGAGAAGCGCAAGGGGATGCGCCTGAAGAGCTGCCCGGGGTTGGCGGCGTACAGCATGGCGTGGCACGAGTGGCTCCAGCTTGGCCCCAGACGCATCGCCTCTTCCCGGCTGATCCGCTTCAGCTCCGGAACCGCGCAGCCGACATGTTGGACATCGACACACCCCGCCCCGCCGTCTAGGTGCATGCGTGGCCCCGCCCTCGGCGCGCTCCGCCAATTCGAGTGCGGGTAGCCACGCACGCACGCCCGCCCGCCCGCCCACCCACCCACCACCAATCGCTGACTCGTCCCAGGACTGGCCCAAGGGGTAGCCTAACACCTTGCTGAGAGGTGGAGTAGGTAGTGCTCAAAGTAGGCCCCGCCCCTGCCCAAACCCTTCAAGCATACATCTCCCGAAGTGCAACGGGGCGAGTAGGTTCCGCCCCGGCGGGGCGCGAGCCTTGCGGCCGGGAGTGATCTAGGCAAGCAAGAGTACAGCTGGCAATCCCAACAGTCTCCTCACCTTCAGGATACGGATTTCTCCCTGGGTCGCTACCCTGCTTGTGCGAGTCCGTCCACACGTGATGGCGCCCTCTGGGCGGCCACTCGACTTAGCCTCTAGATCCAGAGCTCGCTCCTGAGCTGGGACTTCAGGGCAATGCCTCCCCTGACAACTCTCCCGTCCTGGGAGGCTCCGCCTGCCCTGGGACAGCAGGACGCGCCAGAGCTCCCACCCCCATCCCCTAGCCCCTGGTGTCTGAGCGCATGCCAGCCCTGGTAGATTGGGGTGGCTGGCAAGGTGTCTCAGTGACTTAAACTGGGGGCTGGAGACTTGCCAACCTACTGTAACCCAAGTGTTCTCCAGGCTTTGTCAAAGGCACCCAGCAGTTAGTGACAGAGGCAGGACCCCTCTCCCACCCAGTATCCACAACAGAAAGCTGCTGGATTCTACAGGGAAGAAGGGCCTTTAGTACTTAGCCTGTGTGGCTGCTGGATAAGTCCTCGGGCCTCAAAAGCATTGGAAAAAAGCGGTTCAAAGGAGAAGGATGGGGTCTCACCAGGCTCACCTCACTACCAGCAGGGCCCAAGGGCTGCTTTCTTCCCCCACAAGGCGCATGGCTTTGCTGAGGAGCCCTCATCTGCACTAGTAGGCTGGGTGCCCAGGGCTGGGCCCATAGCCGCGGAGGAGCCGAGCAGTCAGGCCTACCCGAGCGAGTAGCACAGGAAGTAATACTGCCCTCAGCAAGGCTGAATGGGTGAGAAGTGGGAGAGCAATGGCAAGATCTGCTGGAAACTCAGGACCCAGACAAGGAGCTTCTCCCCTGCTGTGGCCAATCAATCAGGGCTCACAAGGGGCAGCTGCAGAGGGAAGTCCAGGTTCCAAGGATGTGACTATGTCTGAAGGGGACAGGGCATTCAGCACCTCATGAGCCTAGGTCACAAGGGGGAAAAGGTTCCTGACCCCCACCCCTCCCCAATACCAGACATTAGCCAAGGGGCTGGGACTGTTGCTCGAGTGAGGAAGGAATCCAATCTGGCTCACTCCTCACATTACACCCACACTGGGGCTGCGTGAGGCCCAGGTGTCCCAGAGCAGCTGCAGGGCAGTGGAAAACAAGCATTCCCAGGAGCAGGCAAGGGCCCAGAACACTGGTTTCCTCTGATCTTAAGGATTGCAGTCAGAAAGGGACCAGGGAGGCAGCTTCAGCTGTTTGCCAGGGAGCTGTGGGCCCAGTGTGGTGGTGAGTAACCTAGTGCGGTGGTGAGTAACCTAGTGCACTGCACAGCCCCTGCTGGGGGTGGGTGGGCAGGGGTTCCAGCCTCCAAACACACCATCTTGGTACAAGCCAACCTGCTGCTCCAGTCCATCCCTACAGCACAGCCACAGGGTGTTGCTCCTCGCCTTAAAAAACTGATTAAAGCCAGGTGTAGTGGGGCACATCTGTGATCTCAGCACTCAGGAGGCTCAGGTAGGAGAGCTGCCACAAGTTCAAAGCCACACTGGAATATACAGCGAGACCCTGTCTCAACAAACAACCTGACTAGTCTCAGCTGAGGCATGGTGGAGCATGCCTATAATCCCCGACACCCAGGAGGCTGAAGCAGAAAGATCAAGAGTTCAAGGCTGGCCTGGACTACATAGTAACACCCAGTTTCAAAAACCCTATTTTCAAAACTATCCCTTACAAACAAAACAAAACAAAACAAACACTCCAACCATTCTACAAGGTATCCCAATACCCCCTGCTCCTATTATCCAGCCAATGAGTTTCTCTCCACTAGGGGCACACTAAGTTCACTCCTGCCACCTGGCCTTTGCACTTACTGTTCCAACTGTTTAGAGGACTCATCTTTCAGGGACCAAAAAAGCCTGCTTGATTACCTGGTTAAACTAAGTCTTTAGGACTTCATCTGATCACACAATTGATCTTACCTAAAAGACTGATTTATCTCCTTGGTGTGTCTCACTGATTCCGATGCAAATGCCAGGAGCCTGGACCTTTTCTATTTTGCCCTCCTCTAGCACACAGCTGATGCTCAGTAAACACTGGTGGCAGGAATCCGAGATGGGAGTGGAGCAACAAAGCACACACCTGACAGCCAGCTCCTCCACCACTCAGGAGTCTGAGCCAGCCCAAGTCTGGCGTCACACCAGAGTGTGAGCAATGACAAAGACAAAAATGGTTAAACCCTCACCAGTGCTGGGGACTGATGCTGTCACTGCCATCTTATATGAGGAAACTGAGGCAGAGGCCCCAGGTTATCAGGAACCACAACGTGCCACTCAGTATTTTGCCTGTGCACCAAGAAACAGTCACTGCCCCAGACAGGATATTGCTGTGTGATTTTATTACTATAAATATACAGTAAAAACAAAAACACTAGCCAGTCAGAGTACATCAAATTATAGCACGTGAGAGTCCAAGGTAAACTAATCTGCATCCTGTCCTTCAAAGTACTGCCACCAACCTGTCCAGGAGAGGGGCATGCATGTGTGAACCTATGGCAGGCAGAGGGAAGCAGGATATGAAGACAGCGCTTTGCATACAGGCTGACCCAAGAACAAGGTGGCCACTGGGCAAAGCCGGGGCTCCAGCAACACCGAGCCCTAGGGCAGGCTCTACCTCTCTGCCATCCTCCCCCAGGAGTCAGGGCATTGAAGCTCCCCAGGCTGGGGCCCTCCACCCTCCCTGCCCAGGGGGGCTGCACACACCACAGGCAGCAGGCTCTGCAGAGGCACAAGCATCTAGAGCCCTTGTGCTTCTCTCCTAAGACTGCCTTAGAAGCATCACAGCTGGGGTTCTGCCCCATGTGGGCTTTTGGTCCCCTCTCCCCCCAGGCAGGTTCCACTCAGAATAAGAGAAAAGCAAAAGGACATAGAAAACAATAGGGGAACTAAAGAAGCCACAGCACATGGTTGGGCAGCAGCAGCAGCAGTGGCTGAGGCAAAATGCCACCACTATAGAAGCATCTGAAGAGGATGCAGAGCAGTGCCTGTGAGAAAGCACAGGGCATGGGTACCAGGCCAGAGGACACCAACCACTGCAGATGGCCTGTGCTGCCCCAGCTGCCAGGGAAAGGGCTGCTAAAGGGCACGGAGCAAAGAGCAGAGCAGGTGAGCCCTCTGGCACTAGAGAAGGCCACCCATGGCCACAACAAACACCAGGGAGCAAAAGCAGCAGCAAGGGCCAGTCTGCCACAAGGAACACGCAAGTGGGGTGGGCAGACAGGCACTATTTCCTTCATTGGCCGGGACTCTGGCCCCCTCACCCATTTAGAAGGTCTGTGCAAACAGCACATCGGAGATCAGTAACTCCTCTTCTGCCAGTTTTCTGAGTATGGACACTGGCATCTGGGGGAACCCCAGGGTCCAGGGCCCAGGGTAAAAGCTGCTGCCCTTCATCTTGTACCATTTACAAATATATCGATCATAGAAAAAGAGGGTTTGTAGAGTGGACAATCCACTGTGCTCTTTGATTGAGGGCCACCTGGCCCCTCAGAGGCTGGTCCCACACAGGGCGTGCAGACAGGAGAGGCTGGGGTCATGCTGAAGTCCAGGGAAGTCCTTCAGCAGAGTCTGGGGGGCTGAGGGGTCCATGCTGCTAGCCAAACCAGGCTCTCAGAGTGGGGTCAGGTCAGAAGTCCCAGGGTCAGGACTGGAGCCCCCAAGAGGAGGCCAGGGGGGCCCAGCGGTGCTGAGGCTGTGAGGCGACTCCATGGAGGTGGGCCATCCTGTGGGTGGAGGCAGAGGGAGGGTCATGCTCAGCTGGTGCCCTCCTCACCTGCTCCCATCAACTCAGAGCCCTGAAACAGGCAGGGCCACCCAGCACCCTCACTGGCTGTCTGGCAGGAGCAGCAGACTTGCTCTTACGTAACCACATGGAAGGTGAGGTCCGTGTCCCTTGGGACAGATCATCTCGGGAGCCTGGCAGGGAAGCTGCAGGCCCCACAGGCTGCTGGCCCCTCCCTCAGCCAGATCTGTGCTGCCGTGAGCTTTATCACCTAGGCCAGTGATGGCAAACCTTGTAGAGGTTTCAATGATACAAACGGCCCACTGCAGCACGTGTATCCTATGTTTGCCACCACTGACCTAGGCTGCACACCCCCAGTCAATCTGCAGGACAGGAAAAGGGAGCAGTTTGAGAACAAGGTGGTACTTAGAGCCACCCCAGGGAGCAGCTTTACTGAGACACAGGGCCTTAGCAACCTACCCACCTCCCTCAAAGGCCTGCTTTGCTCATTCCAGGACTGTCACTTCCACGCCCCCTGCAAGGACTGTGCTAGATCATAGAAGACCCAGGCCTCACACAGCCAGAGTGTATCTGCATTGTCGCTTAAAGCCATGGGCAGAGAGCAGGGAGCCTGCTGGATGCCCCATGTGTCTACTATGGACCACTGGGATTCGGCTCTGTGACTACCTAGAGTGAGTCTTGGTGAGGGCTGGAGACGGCCCTGCCTAGTGTCTTCCTGAGGCTCCCTTGTCGGGAGCACTGCTACATAATTTTAGGGAAAAATCATTTGATTGGGTTTAGTTCTCCTGCCCACAGCCCAGCTATGGAATTCCAAGACATAATTCCATTTTGGCCTCCAGTCACAACTAAGACCTCAATGATCTGGTGTTGCTGTGATTCTCCAGGACAAGAGTATACCAGCTGAAGACATCCTGGGAGGAACAAAATCTTTATCTACTCAGTTCCTCATTGTTCTCGGATTGTTACATCTTGTTTACTGGGATGTACTGAACTCTGCACAAGTCATTTGTTACATTTGTTTCTCCCAATGTACTGAATAAAAGGTGTGGTGAGCTGGGGGCTTTTGTCTTTGCCGCCCAGAGCAGTACTGACCAGTCCCAAAGCTCAGCTTCTTAGTCTCATTTTTCTACCTTTCTTATAATTCGCCTTGTGCTGCTGTGGCTCCAAGGAGACTAGGACTTACTGCAGAGGTTCTAGTAATGTCCCCTTTCCCTGTTTCCTACACTCCCTGATCTTCCAGGCCCTGGCTCTTGGAGACAGCAGCTATATATACCTGGGCCAAGCCCACACTGCTCTGGGGACCCTAATCACTAGGAGCCTGATCACGCTGCCCAGTCTAGGGAGAAAACCTCCAGCTCAAGCCAGGCCTGCTGGAGGCCACCTTTCAGGGGCAAAGGTTCAGTAGCTGTGGGAGGCCCTGGAAGACATGGAAGTGGATGAAGATGAAAAACAGAGGGAAGCCCTGCAGGGCTGGAGGGCTCCTCGCCCCAAGGCTGCCCAGCAGAGCTACCCACAGCAGGCAGCTTATTCCTCTACACTGAGAGAGGTCCCCAGACCCCAGTGCTGGGCAGGGAGGAGGGAGATAAGCCAGTGCACTCCCCAGCAAAGGCACTGGCGTTAGTACAACAGGGGCTCTAGAAACAATGTATACACATCCATCTGCTGCCACCAAGGAAGAGCTACAAATCACACCTCAGCCAGACTTCCATGAAGAGGGGCACAGCAGTTCTGCCTTGTCCTCCCTACCCCGACTCCAGCTGCCACATCCTGGGAAGGGCATGTGGAGGAGGCATTGGGTGAGCAGAGCGCTACTTTTGGCTTTAAAAGCCAGGCTCCTGGGCCAGGGCTGGACCCCCTGGCACCCAGTATGACCCTAGGCCTGTTTTCTATTTGCAGCTCCAGGGGTAGAGGCCCTGCTGTGCTCTTGGTAAGGACCAGGGATGAAAGACAGCAATCCCAGTAGGGACCAAACTGGCCCACCTGGCCCCCAGCAGGAGGTGGTGGGGGATAAACCATATCCTTCTACACATAGCCTCTTCTTCCTTCTCAAGGCTGAGCACACTGAGGTAGGAAGGGGCCTGCAGAAGGGCACCAAGCAGATCTAGGCCTAGCCCAAGTCTTGCTTTGGGGGTTGAAAGGATGGCAAGTAGCTTGGCTAACAGCTAAAGCCAGGCACTTAGCTCCAGAGGAGCCAGCCCCTTCTGCCACTCACAAGGCATCAGAGTAAGCCCCATCCTCAGGCCTAGGTGGGCCCCTTGTGCCATTACCTGGCAGGCAGATGTCAGCAGGAGGACCTGACTGGGCATAGGCTTGGTGCTCGGGGCTGCCATCCTGCAGGACCTCCTCGATGGATGCCACTTGGCTCCCTGCACCAGGTGGGAGAGGGGAACAAGGTCAGGACCAACAGGCAGGAGCAGGTTCTGGCTCCATTGATTCCACCAGTTCTCCAGTGGACCCAAAGGTAGATACTCTGTTTTCTCTCTCCTTCTTTCCTCCAGAGTGGGCTTTTTCTGTTTGTATTACAAAAACGTTAAATTGTTCCCTGCTCATTTCTGCCTGGCCTGTGGCCCTGCTGTCCTGTATGGCCAGCTACACAGCCTGCTTCTTTCTACCCACACACATCCTCCTCAGCTTGGGACCTGCTCTTCTCAGTGCTGCTCACAGCATCCTCTGGCAGAAGAATGGCCCAAACAAGCCAGGGCCCGCTGTCCCTGCATGTGCTTCTGCCCAGGCAGAGGTGTGCAGACAGTGGAGGAAGGGTCCAAGCTCAAAGTTGGAAAGCTGAGGCCTGGAGAGGCAGAGGGACTCCCTGAGTGTCTCACTGTCGAAGTAACACAGCTGGGACTCTGACTCCAAATTCTCTACTCACAGACCCAGGTCCTAAAACAGAAACCCAAGAGGTGAGATCTAGAAGGGTGGGGTGCAGCACCATTTCCAGGACACACCCATATCCACAGCCCAGCCCGGGGCCAGGTCCTCCTGTGTCTGAAGAGCCTGGCCCAGTGGCTAGCACAGCTGGTGAGGGACTCTTCCTGGGAGGGATGTGGGTCCCCACAACAGAGTGGCTTCAATTTATTTGGGGGCCTTTACCATACTACTGGTCTACCACCAGCCAGGATCACATTGTGGCTCTGTCACCTCTGATAAGTGGCCCTGGGCTTCCCCTTGATGCCAGCCCTGAACCTACTTTCCTCAACTGTCCAGCAAGGATGCCTGTGAGGAAGGACTGAGATGGTAGAGGGAGGCTTGGGGAGGGTGGCACCTCAGCACATGCCACAGCCTCCTGGGGTGGACAGGCCATCCCCACTGGGGCCCAGGTCATGCCCTCTTGCTAAGGCAAGGGGTGAAGAGATTCAAGTCATCCTCATTTTCATTTCAGCCAGGAGAGAGATGACAACTCACAAAAACAGCACACAAACCCTTGGCCCCGCTCAAGCTACCCTGTCCTGGTCCGGCAGCACAGCCAGTGAACAAGACCCTCCACCAACCGAACACTGTGGATTGATGACCCAAGGCCAATGACCGTTCCTTGGAAATGTGGAGGAGTAGTCAGGAGAACCCAACAGCAGCAGGGCTGGCCCGGCCTGTGTCCAAAGCTCAACCAGAGTAATGTCCTTCCAGGAAGGCTCTGGAATCAGGCTTCACAGGGTTGAGGGGCTCACCTTGCTTCAGCGATGGCTCATCAACCTCTTCCGTTAGGAAACTCTAGGAGACAAGAGGAAAGGCCACTTGGAGTTTTGCGGCAGATCTAGTGCTAAGCTCCTAAGACCAGGCAGAGGGCAATGGCAGGAGCCACCACCACAGGACACAAAGATGCTACTGGGCGGTCAGCTTCACACACTGGCTCTCCTACAGCCCTCAGTGACTTCACCATATGGCACCCCAACCCCTAGGTGAGGACACCAAGACTGGGGTCACACAACCAGGGGACTATGGGGCAGGGGCCGAGAGGCAGCAGGATGGGGCCTAACCTGGGGTAAGTCTCACCTCAGGCGAGCTGCTCTCCCCCAGGGCCAGCTCCGGGGCACCTGGTGGGGGAGGAACTTCCAAGTCCTCAGAGAGTTTCTCCTCATCCTCCTCATGGATGGGGGATGACGGGGACAGCAGTGTGCTGAGGATAGAAGGGGAGGGCATGTGGGCTGGAGGATGGCTGGGCCAGCAGCACCAGTCCCACCCAAGCATATCCACCTTTCCTGTCCACCAGGAGCCAAGAAAAGATACTCTCAGGGGACTGGAGCCACCTCAGACTGTGTGTGGCCCTGACTAGCTACTCAGAGCTGCCAACAGAGGCCCTCTAAGGGACACAAGCACAGCCCCAAGATCCTCTCATTTCTAGAAGAGAAAATGCCAACAGCAGAGACACAGGTAGGAAGCAGCAGGGACTGCTGTACATCTTTTTGTATCTCCAGAGTCGCTCTGCCACATGGGTTCAGTGCAGGAACCAGGGTGGTGGCACCGGACATGAGCTTTTCCATGGAAGAAACAGTTGGGTATGGAGGTCCACAATTGTAATCTCAGCACTATGGAAGGCTGAGGCAGGAGGATTGTAAATTTGAGCCTAACCTGGACAACTTAGTGAATTAAGTGATACCCTGTCTCAAAATAAAATAAAAAAGGGGCTGGGGACCTTTGAATCAAAGGTCCTGGATTCAATCACCAGTACCGCAAAAACAAAACAAAATGAAATAAAAAACAAAACAAAACAAAACACCATCCCACCATAAGGGAGGCAACCGAGCAGGCTGGCTGGCCACTCCCTGCAGTCCTGCAAAACAGCCACAACTAATCCCTACCCAGCTGAGGAGTGTGGTCCTTGGGAGGCCCATGGTGTCTGTTACTGATGCTCTTGTCAAAGCCTGGAAAGAACCATGCCCCAGGTTCGGCAGGTGCCAGTGTGTACCTGCTTTCTTCTTGGGGCTTGAGTTCTGAGTGACATCACTGGCCACATGGTGCGACATGCGTATGTGACTAGCTGCCACGAATTCCTAGAACCCTGAGGCTCAAACGGGCCCCACTGCACAGACATGGCCCAGGCCCCTGCATCCGCCAAGAATGAGCAGCAGTCCCACCAGTGTGGTGTGGGACTGGGACAGGGAGGCGGGAGCTGCTGCCTCTGCTGTCCTGCCATAAACAGACCTGCTACTGGGTCTTATGTGTCCTTCTGGACTGAATCACTGAAAAAAAACGTGTTAGGAAATTACATCAAGCCATAGATACACCTTGTACTTCTTATATTCCCTCGCCCCCATATACACACCCTCCCCAAGGCCAGGTGCTGGGCTCTGGGCCTCACCTGTCAGGAGATTTGCTCCGTTGCCTGCTCTGGTGGCTGGTTTCTAGGACCTGGTCAATTCCAGCAAGTGGACAGCTGGCCTGGGAAAGGCCATCCGAGACCCCCGAGTAGGTGATTTCCTCATAAAGGGGGGCTGAAGGGATGGCCGGGGAGACGGCCCGCAGGCCATTGAGTGCTTCAAGCAGGGAGATGGGCTCATAGCCAGGTGGGATGCTGTCGGAGCTCTGCAGGTGGACAAAGGCAGGTGAAAAGAGGCCAGCCGAAAACTGGGCTCAGGTCCCAGGGACATTCTACCACCCACACCTTTTCTGCTGAGCATCCTGTGTCCACTCCACCTTCCAGGGACTTAAAGTCCCCTTCCCTTGGAAGATGGCCATCTTGGCACTGAAGCCATCCTGATCAAGGCTCCCTCATCCATCAACTCCAGCACCCATCCCCAGATCCCCAGGATGATGGGTGAGGGGCATCTGCAAGAGCAGTCCCACACCCATCCTCAGCCAGCCCTCACCTGGCTCTCTGTTCCTGCCTTGAGGGGGTGGAGAGTCAGGGGGATTAGTGACTGAAAGGAGCACTCAGGAGCAGGGGGAGAGGAGCCATGCCAGAGGCAAGAGAACCACTGCAAATGCATGCCCTAGACCAGGGGAAGTCTGGCCTCAGGAGTCCTGACCTGAAAGGGGAAACGATGTGGGGAAGAGCCACTGCTGCCTAATTTGGGGAGGATGGAATTGACAAAGGGGGCGGGGAAGGTCTGGGTGCCAGGGAGCAGTAGTCAGGCCACGGGGCACTAAAGAGGGTTGTGCAGCCCCTATCTCCCTCTCTTGAACCAGGTAAAGGGGCAAAGTGCTCCCAAGTTCTCCCTACGTGAGGTTCCAGCCTGCCCTACAGAGGCTCTGGAAGGAACAGGGCTTGAGAAGCATCCCTGGAGACTACAGATGGGCACTGAGCTTGGGGTGCATCCTGGACCTGTGTCCATCCCTCACCTGCTCCTGCCTTCAATTTAAAGGTGAAAAACTGTTCTGAGTCCGTCACCCTTCTGAAAAGGAAAGCTCTGAGTTGTTTCTTTAGCAACTTCTGCCTCTCTGTTACAGCAAGAGGCATGGGGTTCTAGCTGGGGATGCAGGGAAAATGCCAGATAACCAGATTCCTCCACCCAAAGAGCCCAAATCCAAAGGGCAGAGAGCACGGGATGCAAGACCAGTGAGCATGCATGAGGAATGCTGTTTGCAAAAAAAAAATAGCAGCAACATTAGTTCCACCTTCATCATCCACTCCACTGCCAGCAAGAAAAAAAAAAGGGAAACAAGGGCATTGGAGGAGCCATGGGCAAGGCAAAGCTGGCGAAAAGGGGATGGCCTGAGGCCGCTGTGGCCCTGTAGCAGGACCTGGGGGACTGGCTTTTTGCCAACAGACCTTGAGCTTTGCTTGTTCCACAAAACTCCCTTCCTGGACAGGGTTGGCAGGACTGGGGAAGAGCGGATTTGACAGAATGCGTTAATCAAACATATTAGCCTGGGGTGAAAATGACTTCCCACACTTGTCATTGGTTTAAAAATAAGGGTGCGGGGCAAAAACGTAGCTGTAGGACCAAGCACACTTACTGTTTCCCTTTTAGGTTTCTTGCTGGCCAGGGAGGCAGGGTGCAACTTTGACTTTTTAAAGGGACACTGTCAAGATAAAAATCAAATGTTTTACAACTACCCCCCCAATACGGCGCTGGGGTGGTGGAACAGGGTCTCTGGTTTGCTGTCCTTCAGGCACACCATGACCTGGCACTCTGCAAACTTCACATGCATGTGGACCTCAGAACCATACTAAACCCAGCTTCTAAATCAGGGCTCTGAGAAGGCTGCCTGCACATCTGTTGGCTCCCAGGAACCACAAAGATGGTTTTACTTGCAGCCGCAAGGCTGCAGAAACCAACCCAGCTCAGAGCCCCCCACCGCCATGGTCCAGGTCACCCCACAGCAGCAGGTCTTGGCCAAGGTGGGTACCAGAGTGGGTGGATAGGTATTTAACTTCATGATTATCTTAATGGCTCCCTGCAGAAAATATCAAATGTGGACTCTTTATGGACATACGTGGAAATGGCCCAGACAGGGAACAAGAATATCCTCAGTAGGCACTCTGAACCCAGGCCAGGCCAGAGCCACTTGGTGGGTGACACAGCAAGGCCCCACTGCCTGCACTGGGGGAGGTGCCTCAGTTCACTTTGAGTAAGAGGGAGAAACAGGAAGAAACCTGCCTGATGTTCAACAACCAGGGCAGAAAGTGGGAGAGGCAAAAACAAGCAACAATAAACCCACCACCGCTAAGCAGTCAATCCCTATGAAATACTTAACTCCTTTTTCAAGCAGCAGATCACATCTACATTGTTCTTATGACCAAAACGTGTGTTGTGGGTCAAAGTGTGTGATGCTCTTAGATCAAAGCCAACATATGCTACATATGCTGCACAGCCTCAGTTCAGGAGCCCTCATGGTGACCGAGCTTAGTAAGCAAGACTGCAGGGTTGCCCCCACTAGAGTCTGGGGTGGGCTTTAGTGACAGTGACCTCTCCAGGACAACCACGCCTCTGCTGCAGCTGCCAGAACACAGCCTCAGATTGTGGGGGTGGGGGGGATATGTTGAGAATTGAACCCAGGGCCTTTGCCCTGAGCTATATCCCTAGTCTTTTGAATTTAATTTTGAGACAGTGCCTCACTAAGTTGCTCAGGCCAGCCTCAAACTTGTGTGATCCTTCTGTCTCAGTCTCCTAAGCAGCTGGGATTACAGGATGTGCCTCCACACCTAGTCAAAATCTCAGATTGTGAAAGAGGAGCCAAAACCCAAGTTCCTGGGCTTTTAAATATTTGTGTAACTTTCAGAAACACTGTATAAGCTATTACATCACACCCGTGACCAGGGTGCTCTGCCAGCCGAGGCCAAGTCTGATGCAGAGACCTACAGACGGAACCATCCAGAGCAGGCCTCTGTCTTGGAATGTGCCAGTCCATAGGCAGGGCCTTCAAAAGCCACTGAACCCCGTGGCCTCGGTGGAAAGCCAAGCAAGGGCTCCCTCACTGCCAATGCTCACAAGTAATGAGGAACAAGTAGCAAAGCCCAGACCCTGCTCAGATGTTCCCATCCTACTCACTCCCACCACTCCTTTCCCATCCATCTCGGCCTCTCCTATCCACCCCCAGCCCCAACTCTGTGCATCTGTCTCTGTGTATCCAGGTCTCTCTCCCTGCCCAAGACTGACTCTCCACTTCTCTCTCTCATTTCTCCCTTCAGGTCCTTGAAGTGGGCATTGTCTGTCTAAGGCAAGGTCTACCCACCTGGTCCCGTGAGGGAGGCTGGTGGACCATCTGTTAAGGCCCCTTTGAGTGCCCAGGCTGAGGCCAGTAGGCTGGGCACATTCAGGAGGAATGGTAACATCTCATTTACTAAGAGGCAGGGGTGTTGGTTCATCTGGCTCAGTGGAGATGGTGACAAACACTGGTGTGAACTCAGCAAAGAGGCCAGGCTTGCCTTGCAGGCTCTTCTGCTGGCAGGGGCAACAATCACCCCAGCAACCCACACCACAGGCCCAGCCTGGTCCCCCCTCACAGCTCCTGGGGGGCCCACACACCCTAGTGGACAAAGGAAGGAAGGGAGGCACTTACAGAATGCTCATCATGGTCCATGCTCTGGGCCAGGACAGGGCTGAAGGAGATGGGAGATACGGCCCCTGGCTTCTTCCGCACAGCCCGTATCTGCAGGAGGGCCCGGAATGCTGTGGCAGAGGGAGGGATTTGTTAGCAAGGGCAGCGGCTCCACCAGCTAGAGAGACCCTCAAGCCCAGGACCACACTCTTCCAACCTGTAGTAGTCCTAGGACAAGAGACATGTTTCCAACCAGGGGCTGAATGGATCCTTGATACAAGGCACCAAGCAGGGAGAGATATAACCATGACAGCAAGTATAGTTTCTAAGTGGCTGCACCATGAGCCATCCAACACCGCAGACTGTGCTAGATGGCAGCTGTGACTGGACGACACGTAGCACAGAGCCCAGACAAATCAGCAGTGAGCTTCCTGGCATCCCACACCAAGAACACTGAGGGAGGGCAAACTAGGACATGGAATCCAGGCTCCTCCTGTGGTCAGTTCCACCTACAACTGTGGCCCAGCAGTCCATGGTACCCCATCCCTAAGACTCAGCACGTGAAGAATGCAGGCCACACATCTACATTAAGCAGGTCACAAAATCAGACCAAACAAGGAGACGAGGGAGAACCTGTGCCCCAGGCTGAGGATACCTGGCCTGAGCCACAGGACTGCAGCCTTCCCTTCTAGCTTTGTTCTTCCCAGTACTACCTTCATTTTCTCTGACCTCACCTGCCTGTGATAAGGAGCCCCAACCCATCTCATGGAGGAGGAAGCAGTTTGGAGGCACACTCAAGATCACACAGTGCTCTGAACTCGACTCTGATGATGTCAACCAGAGGCCCACTCCACACCTGACGATCCCCAGGCTGGCCAGTGGATTCCAGCCACTGCCCTGAGTTCTGATCCAGGGCTCTCCTCAGAGTTGCTTCCTGACCACACCTCATTGCTTCCATTTCTCTCTCTTACACTGGCCGCAGGCCTTGCGCTGGCAAGAGACCTTCTTCTACTCGCTGTGTGACCCCAAGGCACCTGGGTCTTCTGCGATAGCCTCATCTCCATACGGTCTATCCCCAGAGACTGAGTAGCCTGGAAGGATACAGGCTGAAGACTGGAACCAGGGTTCACAGAGCTCTGTCTGAGCCCAGTAGAGAAGGGATGGGCCAAGGACAAGGGCCTGCTCAGCTGGCCCACCCCAGCCTACACACCTGTTTCATCTCAGCTCTGACCTCCCTGGTCCCTGGGCCCCTGCACCAGGCTCTGACAACCCATAACCCCAGGAGGCCAGGGCAAGCTAGAACACTGGGACTTAGCTCCAGCATGAGTCCTGCCAGCCACTGGGAGACTTGAGCTACTGGGTGGCCGTGGGATGCTGGACTCTCAGAGGACACAGCAGGGAGATGCAATGAGTATTGACAGACATGTTCCAGAAAGGGGGCACCCAGACCAACCAAGCCCTAGGGACAATTCTCACGGCACTGCTGCCTCTACTTTGGAGTACTGTAGGTGCAAGAGCCGGCACATGAGGGCCACTCATAGGACAGTCTCGGCCCTATCACTGCACACTTTCTGAGGAGGAGGGGTTCATCAAGTGCCCACCTGGCCACTTATGCTGTGAGATCTTAAGCAAACCCGGCAGGGCCAACAGAGTCCACAGGCTCCCTGTCCCGTCCCACCTGGGGTCTCTTCCTGCGCTCTGGACTCCATATCATACATCCTTGCCTTCCATGTCTGTCCACCCAGCATGCCCTGTAGCCCTAAGGAACTGGCACTATGCATGCCTGCACACAGCCACCCTTTCCATGCCACCTGGTTCCCACCAGTACAATCACTATGACATACTGCTGCTTTCATTAGGGTTGAGATGAACCAAAACCCCACCCAAATCCACCTCTGCCTCTTATTAGCCATGACCTTACTAGTTTCCTGAGTCCAAGATAGTGACGGGTGGCCTAACTTCAACTCACTTTAATTTTTAATCAAAGTCTTTTTATATAACCTTTAAAATAAAGATTTCATTCACTGATCAATTTCTACCTAGTTCAAGTTATCACTATACACATTTACTCTGGAACACCCCATACCAGTGAGGCCAGTATGGACACAAACTTTAATCACTGCTGGCAACATCACTCTGTTTAAAGACCAAGGGTACCAACAGGGGACAGCTCCCACAAACTACCCAGACCAGGGCTGCCAGGTGGGCAGAACCTTCCAGGCGCAGGCCCTGGGTGCACTCACGCAGCCGGCAGATGGGGCAGTTATTGGCCTGATAGCGCAGCGTGTCAGCACAGGAGGTGCAGAGGCACAGGTGGCGGCAGGGCAGGATCAACGTGTCCCGGAGGTCTGACAGACACACCACGCACTCGCTGCTATTGTCACTGTTCTCATCGTCTGAGGGCTGCGGGAACAAGGGCCTGTGGGTCAGCGGCCTCCTGAGGGTCAAAGGCTAAGTGTCACACTGCCTGGAGCACACTTTCCTATGCCCAGCTATGCCACTACCATTCACACTCCCTAGGGGCTGCCATGGCAATGGGAAGCCCAGAGATGGGTGGGGTACCAGGCAGAACTTCTGAGAAGCCACAGCTCAGAACCAGGGTGGCCACCAGGCTTATTTAGAAGGGAGAACCTGTTCCCCTCCCCAAACCACAAGAATGTGGCCCTCTTTCTGCTCCATACACCCAAAGAGAAAATGCCGAAGAAATGCACTGCTAAGGGACACATCTTAGCCAAGTATGGTGACACATGCCTCTAATCCCAGCACTCAGCCACACAGCGAGGCTGAGGCAGGGAGATGGTAAGTTTGAGTCCAGCCTGAGCTGGACTTAACAAGACCCTGTCTCAAGATAAAGGGCTGGGCCAGAGATTTAGCTCAGTGGCACTGCACCTGCCTTGTAAGTGCAGGGTCCTGAGTTTGATCCCTGGTACCAAAAGAAAAAAAAAAGATAAAGGGCTGGAAATGTAGCTCAGTGTGAAAGTCCTGGGTTCAATCCCCAATACCCCAAAAACCAAACAAACAAAAAAAAAAAAGAGAGAGAGAGGCCGGGGATTTAGCTCAGTGGTTCTGCTGCCTGCTTGGCAAGCACAAGGTCCTGAATTCGATCCCCGGTACCAAAAAAAAAAAAACCAGAACGAGGAACACATCTCTACAATGGTCCGGGAACCCATGAACTCAAACTGATAAAAACAAACAAGCCTAACTTGTTGGAGATATCATTAAATAAATAATATCATTAAATAATCAAAGCTTCCATAAAGCAAACCAGCACATGGATTGAGAGAAAAAGTTTTAAACAGGCATCAAAAAACTATACCTGCCACATACTTCTGCAAATACAGTTTTACTGAAACGTGGCCACACCTCTATGTTGTCTATAGCTGCTTAGGAGCAACAGCTGCAGTTCTGAGTAGATGCCACAGAAGCCATATGGCCCATAAGGCCAAAAATATTTATTCTCTGGTCCTTCATAAAATATTACCCAGACACTGCCATAAAGCATGTGGATGAGCAGACCATGCCTGATTCTGGCTTGCTCACTGCAGCTGGAGTAGGACTTTCAGAGGTTTAAAACAACAGTGATCAAGGCCAGGAATTTAGCTCAGTGGCACCGCGCCTGTCTTGCAACCACAAGGTCCTGAGTTTGATCCTCAGTACCAAAAAACAAACAAACAAACAACAGTGAGCAGCTTAATTCACACGGTGTGCCTTCAAAAAAAAATGAGGTCAACTAGGTCCCACTTTCACACTCTGCTCCCTAGTCCCTTGACCAGGCTGCAGGGAGGCAGGGGGTGTCCAGCAGGGAGCAGTGATGGTGACCACTGACTGCAAGGAAAAGACCCAAGGCAGCACAAGAAGTGGAGGAAGTATGGTCCCTCGGTCCCAGGCTGCTCTGGAGGACATAGATAAAGTTTGCAAAATGAACCTGCAAACAAAAAGGACAAAATGTCTCATAAACTTTAACTTTTTTTTTTTTTTTTTTTTTTTAAACTTTAACTTTTTAAAAAGAATTAAGAGGGCCGGGGATTTAGCTCAGTGGTTTTGCCATCTGCTGTGCAAGCACAAGGACCCAAG
Source organism: Heterocephalus glaber (assembly GCF_053883595.1). Classification (NCBI taxonomy): domain Eukaryota; kingdom Metazoa; phylum Chordata; class Mammalia; order Rodentia; family Bathyergidae; genus Heterocephalus; species Heterocephalus glaber. The sequence continues at coordinate 5,654,512 of NW_028258467.1, read as the reverse complement.
TTTGATCCCCAGTACCAAAAAAAAAATAAAAATAATTAAGAAAAAAATAATGCTACCTGGGAGTCCAGGGCCTCCAGGGGAAGATAGGAAGGAAACTGGTTCTTTCCACACACCCCTCTGGATGATTACAGCAATGCATCCCCGTGAGTTGGCTTCTGTATGTCGGGGGGGGGGGGGGTTGGATGGCCTAGAGTCCAGGCAGGTTCCCACAAGGACACACCTTGGTCTCCTGGTTGTTCTTGTTCTCGATGCCATAGATCTCCTGCAGTAGGTAGCTGACTCGGTCCACCTGAGGACAGAAAAGATGTGGTGGGCCTGGCCAGGGCCCATTAGAGGGCTCCTTTGCACCCATCTGAGCCTACATGACCTCCAAGGTACAGAAAATGGGCCCAGGGCAAGGGTGGCTGGGAATCCTGTGGGCCTGTGCAGCTCTACTCCTAGGTGGTGGGCATATGCCAGGAGAAGGGCATGGAAACCTCCTCTGCCCAGCAACCCTGCCCATGTTCCCACCCCTGCTAAATTCTCATAGTGCTTTAAATAGAAGGCCACCAGGAATGGCATCCCAGTATCAACCATAAAATTAATGATCTCAAAAAAACCCTGCACTAGTCTACAGCTTTTACCTGTTCTAAGATTTTCCATCCTTCCTTCCAAAAAAGTGGCAAAGTCAACCCAGGTCTGCCGAACACTGCCTCGTTTCCGGCAGTGTATGAGAGAAGAAGCTGCAGCCTTTCTGTTTTCTGTCTTTCCTCCCTCTTCTACCCACCCAGCAAGTATTTACTGAGTGCTAACTGTTCCAGGCACCTTGGTTCAACCCAGACAAGACTCGGGGCCGACAAGAGTGACCATGCTACACAGTGGTGTGCAACCCATGCCTACTACCCCAAGATGTAGAATTTGACATTGTGGAATGTAGCACCGAAGAGGGGTGCACCTCCATGTCACAGGCTCCTGCACAGCTACTATGGCCAAGGAAGAACAGCCCACAGAGCCTACAGACACGTGTACCCATGTGCATGTCTTTTAAATCAAAAGGAGTTATGATGTTTTGCCTGACACTTACAATCTGCTTCTGCTTTAACGGCTTCACAGAGAAGCTGCCGTCCACGTGCTGTGGGGGAAAGACGCAGAGACACAGGTTAAATTTTAGGTCAAACTGGCAACTCCAAGCACTCCAGCTTGGCCAGCTGAGGCCTTCCCTGGCCAATACATATCAAGAGTTGACAAAAGGAACAATGTGAAGATTAAGGAGCCGGGTCAGGATTTCTCCAACTATGGTCCTCAGGCCTGGCTCCAAAACTACCTGGGCAACTTTCTAAAAATACTAGCTCCTGGGCCCTGTCCTGCCCTACAAATGCAACTCAAACCGAAAACCACCCAGAGGCCCCACCACCACTACCATCACACTCAAGCTCAAGACTACTCAGGGTTTCCCAACATCCCAAAGCAGCACTCAGATGGCAAAAACTAACACAAAGAAGTTCCTGCTCTCAGAGGGCCTGCCTTTTTTAGGAAGCCAGCACACGTGCATGCCCACGTATACATAAACAGTATGGCTCAGAGTGTTAAAAATGTTAGAACAAGCAGTATCCAGGGAAATACGCAGCTCAGTTTGACAAGGTTAATTACAGTATTAGACCTGAGATCTTACAACACTAATTATGCTCCATGAGTTAAGACCAGCGCTCAGGATTGTCTGGTAAGGCTGATGGATTCTTAGGGAAATTTCTAGAATGTAGGACTACAAAAATAAAGTGGCTTCTCACTGGGCTCTAAGTTGGAAGCACAGAATAGAATGCTTGCCAGAGACAACAGTCCATCTCTGCCTCAGCCAGAAAATGCAGATGTGTAGTTACCGTATCTCTTCGTGTGTGTGTGTGTGTGTGTGTGTGTGTGTGTGAGAGAGAGAGAGAGAGAGAGAGAGAGAGAGAGAGAGAGAGAGAGAGAGAGAGAAAGACTGATTCGTATTTTAATGACATGGGAGTAAGAACTAGAAATCTCCTGGCTTTGAGACACTGTATGTAAGCTCCTTTCCATTTTGTAGTTATGCCCAATCTTTTCCCCAAGTCCTACACTTTCCTCCTCCTACATCTGCCATGAGTCACAGTGCTTGGCTTTTGTTGGTTCATATGACTTGGGAATTTTGCATAAGAGATTCTGATGAGGTTTGGGGATGTTGAGGGAAGGTATCTGGTAGGACAGGACTCCCTCACAGGTACCAACTGAACATGGAGACAAAGTTATTCTAGCATATACAAAGTGGGAAGTAAGAAGACAGCCCTCTCCCTCTGCCCTTCCAGGTTTTACAGCAGCACTTTCTGCTCTGTCCTCACTGCCCACTCCAGGTTAAAAGGAGGGCTAAGGCAGTCTTCCTCTAGGCTTCCTGCACATGTATTGAATTTGCTTCCTCTTGAGAGCCCTGTGTCCAGTGGCTCCATGAACGTCATGGCCAGAAAGGAATTCTAGAGGACACACAGAAAGGACACCCTGGTCCCATCTCCTCTAAGCTTGCGTTCATCTTCCCCATCAGCATAGGAGGTTCCAAATCAGCAAGACCAAATGTGTCTCAAGTACCAAAAGTCACAATTCACTTTACATATGGTTTGGCTGTAATTCTAACACAACCCTGGGCCCATGCCAGGTGTTGTTCCTGGGTTTGCAGTCACCGGTTCACTGATGAACTGATTAGTTATGGAGGGTGGAAGTATATCCTTATTCTTGATTTTAACTCCCCATTCTTTTTCCAAGCTCATCCCATCACCATCACTGCCCTGGTTCACACAGATGCTGACTGTCCAGATTTCCAAGTGAGAGTGGATCCTGATCCACACAGCATTCACCAAGGTTCTTGCTTTAAAGTGCTAAATGGCCCGATGTTAAAGGTGGACTCTGTACCCATTTTAGTCATCTAGTAATAGGGCATGGCATGCACAGACTTTCATAAGGTTGGCTATGTGGTCCAGTAGCCTGATCCTGGTTACCATGTCTTCTAACCAGGGCAGCCCTGGGAAGAACAGCTGGGGGACCCAGGGCTGCAAAGGGAGGAGGCTGGCTTCTACCCAGAGGACTCACATCAGCGCTGTCTACAGCTCGGCCTGGGAAAGCACACTCAACCTCACCACAGAATAAACAAGTCAGAGAGGCCCCAGACCCATCCCTGAAGAGCCCCTGGACTCCGCAGGGAAGGCACTCAGGGGCTGCAGGAGCTTGCAAGGGCAGGGCTGGGGCCCACAGGACACAGGTATGGTGGTAAGTCCTGAGCCGGAGCCTGTTCTCCACCAGGTCCTGGTCTCCTGGTACTGAAACACTTCACAACTGCAGAGTGCTGGGGAAATTCAAAGGGCATAGGAAGGGTGGGGTCGGGGGGGCATTATCACATACTCCCTACCTCCAGCAAGCTTCTCAGTGAGCAGGGACCTACATAGGTCTGGGGTTGTGTTAGGAGGCAGCAGACCCTCATTCACCCCAGCATTATCACTGATCATCTTCTGCCTGGTCATGGCCAGCTGAGGCTACAATGACAAATCAGAGGCCAGTTCTGCCCTCACAGACATCAAACAAGAAAGGACAGTGTTTTACCAAGTGGGGCAGGAAAGGCTTCCCACAGAACAAGGCCTGCCTGGTCCAGCGGGGTCAAGGTGCCAGGTAGAAGGGGCAGAGCACAGGCAAATGAAGAGGGGCAGTGCACCCAGGAGGTACTATGACAGGTCCCAGGTGACACCTGAGAACACCAGGCCTGGTGGGAAAGAGCCAGGACAGGAAGAGGCAACAACCTTGACACTTTTCACACCCCAGTGAAATGTTAAGTCTATGGCAAACGGACCTTGCCCACCTCCTAGCCTGTGTAGGAAGGTTTTAAAGGATCCACAGGGCTAGCCTCATTCTAGAATGTCCTCCCCTTGTCACTCCAAATCCCCTCTGAAAAGCTTCTCAGTGGGTACACACTCAGCCTCAGATCTAGTCTCCTGGGAATCAAGGAATGACCAGAGAATCTTCCACCTGTCCAGGATGGACACCTGCCCCCCTGTACCAAGCCCTGACCCCTACACCTCAGGCTTTTGGTTTCAAAACCTACCCCTCATCGCTTCTCAGCCTTTTGGCTAAGATCAAGTGCAAAACCTATCCCTCTGCCCCTGCTCCCGGGACAGCAACTGGGACGACACTTACCTTTTCAAAGGCAGCCAAAAGCACATGGGCATGGCCGGTCACTTCCACAACTGAAAGGGGACAGAGACCACAGAGGGGAGAGCAGTCATGCCAAAGTGTAGGGCAAAGTGAACTTGCTGCCTGCCTAGCTTCCTGTGCCCCTTCCCTTCCAGCATGGTTTTCCAGAGCCGCACCTGAGGGCAAGCACCCAGAGCTGCTCTAGGGCTCATCCTCATCTTGTCCACCTCTGCCCAGGGGTTTATGCCTCCTCCAGTAGCTCCCTGGTCTCCCTGTCCTCCAAGCTCCCCTACACAGCCACTCCACAGCCCTTCATCCCTTGTGAAAGGGACTCCTCTTGCTGGCTGAGGTGGGAACGGCCCCAGGAATGGCCTCCTCCCTACAGTGGGGCCCATACACACTCAAAAGGCAGGAGTAATGGGAAAGGCCAACACTGCTCACCATCTCCCTCATCCACCACGGCCTGGATGACCACTGGAAATATGCCCCGGTCCAGGTCGAAGTTCAACTGAGGAGGAAAGGAGGCAAAAATGGTCAGGACCTGTGGCTGTCAAAGACTGAGATGGAGGAAAAGCAGGTAACAGGATGGCATCAGACAAAGATCAAAGGATGGGGACAGAATGCGTCAAGGACACCCACAGTGTAATGCAACTATCACCACCATCACTTCCAAATTGTTTTCATTACTAAAAACAAACTATGAATTAGCCATTAACTCCCCACTCCCTTCCCTCAGCCCCTGGCAACCATCCTTTCTTGTCTTTGTGGATGTGCCTGTTCTGGACATTTCCTGTAAGTCGAATCATGCAATTTGAGCCTTTCATGCCTGACTTCTTTCAGTGAGTACAATGCTTTCAAAGTTCATCCATGTTGAAGTGTATATCATAATTTCACTCTTTTTCATAGCTGTACAGTATTCCACTGTATGGATGAACTACATTCTGTTTATCCATTCTCTGGGGCTGTTTCTACATCACTGCCATCATGAACAGGGCTGCTATAGTCACTAGGTACAAATATGTTTGCATCTTTGTTTTCCATTCTCTTAGGTGTTTCCCTCAGAGAGCTGGGTCATATTAAACAGCTGAAGTGGTTGAAAAAAAGCCATCTGGCTTGGCCCTCACTAGAGTCAAAGGAGAGTGCACAGTTAGTCCCAGGTCAAGGAGAAGCCTCCTTGCTACTCTTAGGTGAAGGGTGCTCTACCTCTGGCTCAAAAGGTCCCAAAAACTCAGCTCAGCCTCAGCTCTGGCTCCAAGCCCAACCACAGCAGACTCAGCTTTCTGGCTGGTATAGATCTACTCCGCGCAGATGCTGATCTTCACCATATGCCCTACCAGCTAACCCCTGCTCTGGGCCTCAAGAAAGGCTTCCCTGAACCCCCACATGTAAGTGGGCCCCCAATAAACACTGGCTCTTGTGTTCTCCGAGTCACCAAACCCATTGTATTAGGATGGTCACCAGGTGATCCTCAGTCCACCTGACTTCTTGCTGTACGGAAGCTGTGGAGGATGGAGCCCTGGTTGCCATGACCCTCTTGGTGTCTGATAAGACACATGCAGTTGTTTGTTTAGTCTCAATAAAGATTTGCTAAAAGAATGGAAGCCAGTTAAACAATGAACATACTAAAAAACACCAATCTATACATACACTTGGAATGAATGGCCTGTATTGTGAATTATATCACACAAAGCTGTTAAAAAGCAAAGAACATAGAATAGATGAGACATCAAAAAGAAAGGGCCCCAAGAGAAGGAGGTAGGAGAGGGAAGATGAAGAATTAAGATGTTTTGCATACATGTGCCAACTCCTAGTGATGAATATAATCATTATGTCCTACAACATGTTCCAGTTAAAAAAAAGTAAGAGGAAAGGCCAGTGATGGTGGCTCCAGCTCAGGCTCCTGCAGTGGGGCCAAGGAGAAGAGTACTCTACCTCCAGAATTCAAAGAGCTGCCTTGCTTAGCCAGGACTGCACAGGGAAAGAGGCACCAACAATTGCCTGCACAGTGGGATGTCACACTGGAGCGGCTCCTGGGCTGGCACACTGGCACCCTATGCCCACCACTAAAAATGCCCTGGGAGGGCCGGGGATTTAGCTCAGTGGTTCTGCCACCTGCCTCGCTAGCACAAGGTCCCGAGTTCAATCCCCAGTGCAAAAAAAAAAAAAAATTCCCTGGGAGTGGAGACATCCAGAAACTACAAAGCCCCAATTAGAATAGCACCTCAGTAGAGACCAGGTCACTATTCTTCCATGAGGGTTAGGCTGAACTAGCCTGGAGCACAGGACACGCAGTCTTGTCTTCCTTCACCAGGTGTCCCTCATGAGGTAGGCAGCAGAAGCAAAGCCTGGGCACGTCCCCACCCAGTGGCCCAGGGTGAATCTCGTTTTTAATCTTCTGAGTCTCACTTTCCCACTTTGTAAAATGGGGTCACTATTGCACCTACCACATAGAGTTTCAACAATGAAGTGTAAGTGAAGTCCTCCCACCTGGCACACACAGAGACACTGGTGGTGGGGGCTTTTACAGTTGGGAACATTTACAGAAGAGGAAACTGTTTCTTCCTGAGATTTGTCAACATGGGATTTCCTACTGAGAATACAGAAAAAAAGGACTAGGAACAGACTAAAGAGCAGTCAGAGAGGAAGGACCAGAAGAAACATGCAGGTAACAGAAATGTCCAACTGCAGCCTAGGGAGGCCACCCAGCACAAGGTGAAGGTGCCAGCACCCAGGTTGCTCAGGGCTATGTCCATGCTGTGGTGACACCACATCAGCAACCAGTCCGGCTGCTCGTCCTAGCACAAGGACACCAGCCTCACAGCTGCCACCCCTGCTCCACCGGCAGAGAGCTACAGCAAGGCTTCCAGCTGTTCAGAGACCACAAGCTCCATGCTCAACTACCCCATCCACACCAGAGGACCTGCAATCCAAGTCCACAAAGGCTTGGTTCCACAGTGATCCTGAGGGAAGGTCACAAGTTGGGCCACTGGAGCCCAGGGCACAGAGACCGATGCCTACATGGTCAGAAGTGGCCAGGTGGAGACACAGGTACAGGGGCTGCATAGAGAAGGTGGTGAGGTACCTGAGGGTCTGGTCTACACCAGCAGGGAAAGACATGGGGAGGGAGGTACTGGCACAGAGCCATACTCGGTAAGAATCTGGTTCCTCACCTGTTCAGTGTGAACAAGCCTTGACCCAAGCCTCAGTTTCCCCTCAGCAAAAGGACAGAAGCCAGATACTGGGAAATAAGGTACAGCGCAAAGGAGGGAGGATAAATGGAAGCAATGGGGTAGGGAGACTGGCAAAGAAACTGTAACCCACGAAAGGGGCCTCTAAGGAGGACTGTAAGTGCTGACAGAGTTGTCTACAGCACGATTTAGAAAAGAAGCAAAAGTAAAAGGACTGAAGGGGTGCCACCCAGTTTTTTGTTTGTTTTTGTTTTTTATAAATGGAGTTTATTGCAGGTCCACTGTGCCTTTTTGTTGTACTGGGGATCAAACTCAGGACCTTGCACTTTCGAGGCAGGCAGCAGAACCACTGAGCTAAATCCCCAGCCTCGACACGCAGTTTTAACAGACACTGCCATGCTGCTGTCCTGGGCCAATGACAATGTAGGGACCCTGCCTTCACACCTACCTAAAGCCTGCACCTGGGGCTGAAGTCAATTCAGGGGCCCCACCCTCACATCTCCCAGGGCCAATGACAATGCAGGGGCCCCATCTTTTACACCTCCCCAAAGCCAGTACCCGATCTCCTTGATAGTTGCTCCCTGCTCAGCCTCACTCACCTAGGCAGCTGACATCAGCCACCTTGGTCCCTCACCTGACACTGACCTGGGTAGCCACTCCTAGTGCTCACCAACAAGAGGGATTTCACCAGCAGGCACCAAAGTCCATGCTTTGGGAAAGAACACAGGAGGAGGAAGGGTTCTGCTGAGAACTACCTCGTCGTCTTTCCACTCGGAGAAGTCGATCTTGAAGGAAGGCAGTGAGAAGTGCTGGCTCACTCCCCTCTTGTAGTGGATGGTCTCCGACTGCAGGGCCGGGCTCTTGGGGCTGTACCTGAGGGTGGCAGAGATGGGTGAAACCATTGCAGGGCCGAGGCCTGCGCCCACCCTTGGGCCTTCCTCCCTGATCTGGCTGGGCTGCCCTTGCTCTTTAGAGGGCTCCCACAGCCTCCCTCTGCTGGACACATGCCTCTGCCCAGTCCTGCCTGGTGACAGATTCTTCCAGAGCTCACACCTGCCTGATTCCTTGCAGGAGACATCCTTGCCTGGTACAAGTGGGCTATGAGTGGCACCTGTTTCTTGCCTTCCATAATTTAGCTATACTGTTTTACATCAGGAATCACACCGAAGCCCTGAGTGACTCAAACGGGCATGTCAGCTAGCAGAGATGGGCTAGTATTGCTCCTTTGCTAATTGCTGTCACCGACACCTAAGTCCTGGTCTGTGAAGTGGCAGGACCCTTCTGAGTTACGTGCAGCTGAGGTCAGTGTGACCCCAATTAAAACCCTTTCCCCTGAACTATCGCTTCTCACTGACCTTGTGGGATGCTTGCTAATTGTGCCTGGTCCCAGTAACGGTTTCTTCTACCCTAGCAAGACAAGCAGTGCCAACTTCCTGACAGCCCTGTCTGGCGCCATCATGTCAGGTGTTCGGCAGGAATTCACTAGATGACTCCAAAGCTCCCTACCTCCCTATTCCTTCCCACGACTGTATTCAATAAATACCGGATGTGCTTGGGGGCCTTTGTCTTTGCTGCCATCAGGAGCACTGACCAGGACCCAAGACTCGGCCTCTCCACTCTAAGTCTTGTTTCTGTCTGTTCTTGAATTTACTTTGTGCTGTGGTGGCTCACAGGCCAGGACCCAGGGCAGAGGTCCTGGTAAGTCCCCTTTCCGCGCTCCCTACAATTCCTCTACTACCTTCCTAAACATAGTACACCTGTCTACTGGGTTTACTTTTTCTGAATGAGTACACAGTCCTCCCTTCTGCCCCTCACACTTGCTTCCTGCCCCCATTCCAGAAGAGCACCCTGGAATGACTCCTGAGTTGTCAATGCCCATCACACCCTCACAGTGTCCAGGTAGCAGCCACCTACACTCTGTTCTTTCCTCTTTTTTTTTCTCTTTTGGTCCAGGGGATTGAACTCAGGACCTTGTGCTTTCGAGGCAGGCATGGTGCCACTGAGCTAAATCCCTGGCCCTTGCTCTTTCCCTTTCTGAAGTTGCCCCACCACCATCACACAGAAGGTGCTGTGTCCCAGAACCACTCCGCAGCTCCACACTCTGGGCCATGCAGAGTACCAGAGGACACCAGGTGGTTTCCACTATTTTGTTTTTCCTAGAAGTGTTTCATGCATCTCAGCCCCACATACAAGGATCCCTAGAGCAGACTGCTAGCAGAGATCAGCTGGGTTCCAGGACACTCACATTTCCAATCCTGATACACTCTGGTGTCTTCCATTCAGAAATCCAACTCACAACCTTTAGCACCTCCTCTGCCCCCTCCACCCTCCCTGTCTTGAGGCTTCTTTGGGTCTTTGAGACAAAGGACACTCTCCAGGGTCTAGGAGGCTAGGGGTGACACTGTCATGTGCACAGACAGGGGAGACCCTGCCCTTGTCATCAGACTGTGGGAAAGAGCTCAGGAAAGAAGCCCCAGCCACGGAGGCTGCTTTCAAGCAGACCGGGCTCTTCTCTCACAGTTGAACACACCCCTTTGTCTAAGCCTCCATTTCTTTGCTAGGAGAAATGGAAAGGGGGCCAGGGAAGGATCAGAGAGTCACCAGCCCTCTAACTCAGGACAGAACATTTCCAGCTGGCAAGAGTCTATGTTCCCAGGCATGGCATCCTAGCCTAGGTCTCCTTGCTTCTTTATCCAAGTGATTTTAGTTCTGGCATTACTAGAGTCAGTAAACTGGGAGGGGAAACAGGCCTCATGCCACATCTGAAGAAGGGGGGAATGTGGCATTTCTACTGCCACCCAGTCCCTGGGGGTCTGGAGCACAATCCAGGGGTAGCTACAACTGGCTGGCTGACCATCCTCCACTTTCCAGCTCTTTTGGAGGCAGTAGGACCCTCGCCCCAATATCCATCTCATGCAGGACATAGAGCAGCACAGCTGGGTGGGCTGCTGAGTATGGGGGAGGTGGGCCATTCACCTGTATCAGCCCCATCTGATCCTGCCCCTCACCCCTTTTGTGGGTAGCCCCAAGGCACCTCCCCAGAACCTGAGGCTCCTCCCATGTAGCTGAGCACAAGAATATCTCAGAAATCATAGGAGCCCCTATCCAACTGTCAGTGTGGCACCACACAGGAGTCTCAATGAGGGCATCAGACCCAAGTGTCATACTACCTCAGGCTTCAGCAGGGCAACACATTCATCCCAGGGTTCATGGGGTATAAGGCAAGGGGAGAGGGGCTCACACTGGTCACTCTAAATACTCCTGTAACTTTGAATTAGCTTAAGTACATACCCCCGTGCATTGCTTTGTGTCACTAAAAAGAGTAGCTAAGCATGGTACCACACGCCTGCAAGCCTAGCTACTCAGGAGACTGAGACAGGAGGATACCAAGTTCAAGAAGGCCAGCCTGGGCAACTTACAGAGACCCTGTCTCAAAACTAAAAAAATAAAAAGGACTGGAAAGAGGGCCGGGGCTTTAGCTCAGTGGTTCCACCACCTGCCTCGAGCTCCTGAGTTTGATTCCCAGTACCAAAACAAAAGGACTAGGAGGTAGCTCAGAGCTCCATGAGCTTAATCCCCATTACCCACCCCCAAAAAAGTAACTGAGTGCTGAGTGCTGAGTGTTTGTGAGCCACAAGACCATCTAGAAAAAGGCCCCTGCAAGGGGCCGGGGATTTAGCTCAGTGGTTTCACCACCTGCTGTGCAAGCCCAAGGACCCAAGTTTGATCCCCAGTACCTAAAAAAAAGGCCCCTGCTTCCTCTTGACGACTGCCCATGGAGAGGGAGCCCAGGACCCAAGTCCAAGGGGGGAAGGACTCACCTGGTAGAATGCTGCTGAGGAAGGCCCTCTGTGGTGCCTCTGTCAGCAGCTGGCTTTGAGCACTCACATATGCCTTTTATGAGCACTTGCATGTGTGAGGAGATGTGCGTGGGTGACACCAGCCCCAGGGGAGAAGCCACTCTCATTCCCAGCTGAGGAAACTGAGGCACAAGCTGATGACATGCCCTAAGTTACTCAGCAGGTACAGGACAGGGTAGTACTCGAAGCCCCCGCTCTCAGCCCCTATCCTATGCCCAGATCCAAACCTGGCCTCGAAAGGGTCTTCTTCAAGGTAGGAAAGACTCAGGCATATCTCTGCTTGTCCACAAGGCCACTTGTGTAGGGACGGGTCTTAGAGGCTTGGTAACCCTGCCACAGTTGTGCTTAAGGTACAGGCTACAAACTTCTGGAGATAGTAGAAGCCTCATTTCAAGTAAAATCTCCCAAAGCTCAAATGTATTTCTATGACATAATAAAAAATATATATTTGGTCTCTGCCCACAGTTCCAGGCACTGAGATCCCAAACCCTTTCAATTTCCTGGGTGATACAAACAGATCCGTTCTAAGGAGGTAACCCTGGTGAGCTCCTAAAGAGGACTGGTTACCAGAAAGACCAAGTTGTGATCACAAGCTTGGAACTTTAACACCATCCCCCAGGAAGGGAAGAAGGGTTGCAGACTGAGTTAATAATTGATGTGGCCTACATGAGAAAATCTTATACAAACCCAAAGGGTAGTGGAGGAACACATGCTTGATACATGTAAGGACCTGAGTCTAATCCCCGGCAAAGAAAGAAGGAAAGGAGGGAAGGAGGGAAGGAGGGAAGGAGGGAAGGAGGGAAGGAGGGAAGGAAGGAGGGAGGGAGGGAGGGAGGGAGGGAGGGAGGGAGAAAGGAAGGAAGGAAGGAAGGAAGGAAGGAAGGAAGGAAGGAAGGAAGGAAGGAAGGAAGGGAAGGGAAGGAAAGGAGAAGAGTAGAGAAGAAAAGAGAAAAGTTAAGAGCAGAGAAGAAACAAAGAAATTTTTCTTATGTTTAATAATACAGATGGGCCAGGTTATGGTGGTATACATCTATAATCCCAGCACTAAGGAGCCTGAGGCAGAAGGTTCACAAATTCAAACCCAGCCTGGGTTCTGCAAGTTCAAGGAGGGCTAAACTACACAGGGAGACCATATCTTAAAAAAAAGAAAGATGGAAATCTCACAAATGGGGCCTGAGCCCCAGTGCCTGAGTTGTCAAGTTGTGCCAGGGACTCACACTGCCATGCCATTCAGGAATTCCTCCACTGCCTGGCAGTAGATGGTGATGGCCACGCGGGCATCAGCGTCAAAGGTGAATTCCAGGCTGTAGAGTACCCGGGGTTTCTCGCTGCCCTCAATGGGGCTGTCAGCATCATCTTTGTACCTACCCAAGGGTACAGAGGAGGCAAAAGTCAGAGGCCATGGCATAACAGCAAGCCCACATGCATGGCCACAGGCCTTAGACTCACCTGCTTGGACACATTTCTTCTAGCAAATGTAGAGGCCCACTCCCTGTTTGGACATAAAGCCAACGATCCAGGTCTGCTTCCCCTTCTTCCTCTTGGCTTAAAGGTAGCCCAGATGCCTTGAGTCATACAGTTTTAAAGCAGTTTCTCAACCTACTGACATCTGGGGCTTAGATCATTCCTGGCTATGAGGTCTCCTGGGCTTGCAGAAAGTTGAGCAGCCTCCCTGACCTCGGCCAGTTGTCTCCAGACATTGCCCAGTGTCTCTGAGGCACAATCACCCAGGTGAGAACCCCTGGCTTAAAGGATCAAGTTCCTGTTTATGGCCTCAGATGCCACACAAGAAAGCAGAGACTGAGTCCACTCAATACTCCCTCCACTTCCCAAGCATCACACTGGAGCCTCTACCCCCTACAGGGCCTCAGGCACTCCAGACCACAGTCTGGAGACCCCAGCAAGACAGGACAAAGAGTTACCTTACAAGTCGGAGGGAGTCTTTACGGATATTCACCAGGCTTCTCAGAGTCTTCACAGGCTCATGGGGGGCAGGAGTGACATAGGGAAACTGGAAGGGAAAAACCCACAGTGATCCCATGTGAGTCCCTGGGGACTAGGAGAGGAGAGGAAACAGGAATCACAGTGGTCCCAGGCCCCTAAGGACAGGCATTCTCGATCTCCACATGAGGGGCTGTGTTGGACACTAGGTGTGCGATTTGCATTACTCTCATTTGCACTGAAAGAAACTATGTTCATGCAGCAAGCACATAGGCTGGGACTGGGGCCATCCCAAGTGATCTGGCCACTGAGCCACCATCCCCAATTGCAGAAAGAACCTTCAGCAACACATCCAGACCAGAGAGATCCCTGAGGGAAGTGGCCGAGGTCGGGTCTCAGGCTCTGCTCCTGGTGGTGGGACAAGCTCTCACTGCTGCTGGTGGACAGGGAAAGATCCATACCCCACCACTTCGCCCACAGGGGCCTGCACCCTTACTTCTAGCTCTGTTCTCAAGCCAGCCTGGAAACCCCTGTTTACCTTCAGATTCATGGCCTCTTGAAGCCTGGCACAGGCTGCTCCAGCCCTACTGATTTCCTGCTCATCCTAGAGGCTCCTCCCCATCCTACCACAGCTCAGCTCAGCCACAACCGTACTAACCATCCATTCAATGTTTTCCTCTTTACGGTCTGCAACACACACACACACACACACACACACACACACACACACACACAGAAACAGGGGCAAGGTCTGACTTCTGCCGCCAGCCCCAAAGAGTCACAGGAAGTGACAAGTGTGTATGGAATGAACAGATATCTATGCTTGCACATCCACTTCTGGCAACTAGTGAAAAACATCTACCAGTCATTTTCATTTCTCGTATAGGTCACCTCTCATGCCCACTATTTTATAGGATGGGGACGTTCTTTCTGCTTTTTAAAGAAAGTTATCCAAGAGGCCTGGAATCAATACGTCTTTCTGCAGCATGGTCGCACCAGTTCATTGATGGCTGCTCTGTCTTTCAATGACCCACTCCAACTCATGTGCCCATGTCCAGCTTTGCTCAGTTGCAGTCCTGCCAGGAGCTCTGCCCTTTTGGGGGTGGTGACTCACTGCTTGCACATCCTCATAACTGGACACCAGCAGGGCCTCCCAACCCCGAAGCCACCAGCCAGCCCCACGGAGACCCACCTGGACAGGGCGACTGCCCAGGAAGTTCAGATCCATGTTCTCTCCAAAGAGGTAACCTTCAGGGTGGGGGGTATCAAATTTCTCACCTCCCATGAAAAAGTGTGAAGCAAAGTAGTTTCCTGTTTAAGAAAGGAAACACAGTTGTAAATTATGAGGCTTAGGAACATGTGATGGCCAAGAACCCAGTCCCTTAAAAAGGCTCCATTCTGAGAGAAAGTAGCATGGGCTAGGCCTGTGGGCTGTGCCTGACTCTGCTCCAGCCATCCTGGCTTCGGCCCTTCCATGGCAGCCCCCTAGCCTTTGCATACCACCAGCCTAAACACCCTGGCCTCTCCTGTTCACAGACAGCCAGTTCTCAATTCCAACGTCATTTTCTTCTGTAGTTGGCTGGGTTCTGTCCCCCAGGAAGACAAATCAAAGTCCTACTCCCATATCTGTGCATGTGACCTTATTTGGATATATGGATTTGGTTTGGTTTTTTCCCACTGCTGATGACTGAACCCAGGGCCTCACACTTGCTAGCAAGCACTCTATCACTGTGCTACATCCCTGGCCCTTTCTTAAGTTTTAAATCTTGAGACAGTGTCTTGCTAATTCGATAAGCTGCCCGGGCCAGACTCAAACTTATAATCCTCCTACCTCGGTGTCTCAGAACGCTAGGATCGCAGGTGTGCATCACCACACCTGGACAGAAATAGGGCCTCTGTAGATGTGATCAAGCTGAGATCCTGTTTCCAAGGGAGAGTGATCATCTAGGTCCATGCTGCTGGGCAGCTGAAGTAAGATGAAGTATGGGAATGGACCATTGGATATAGCAATATGGCAGCAACCTCTCATTAGAACAGCCCTGAAATCCTAGAATTATCCTTTTAGTTTGTATGTGTTATTACACTCGGTAACCTTCCTCACTGTTGAGACACAATGTCCAACACCCATAACTTAAAGGAGAAAAGCTTTATTTTGGCTCAGTTTATAGAGGTTTCAGTCCACAGTGAGCTGGCCCTAATGCATGGTGGAAAGGCCTGGGCAGAAGAAAGCTGCTCTCACCTCACGACATTCAAGAAGCAGAGCGTGAAGAAGGAGCCAGAAGGGAGATACAGTATACCCTTCCAGGCCTCGCCTCCTCACAGCAAGTTAGCTATAGCATCTAATGATCCAATCACTTTTCAAAAGCCTGATCTTTCAGTGCACAATGGTTTGGGGAGGCCTATACAGTGCAGATCCTGCCAACCTCACTTGAAACTTTTTTTTTTTTCCTGGTAGTGGGGATCAAACTCAGGACCTTGCGCTTTTGAGGCAAGCAGCAGAACCACTGAGCTAAATCCCTGGCCCTAGAGCTTTATACTTGCTGCTTCCTCTGCTTATTAAGTATAGGGAAGGAACAGGGAAAGGGGACATTACTAGAACCTCTGCAGTAAGTCCTAGTCTCCTGCGAGCCACAACAGCACAAGGCAAATTGACCTACTATACAAAAAGGGTAGAAAAAAATGAGACCTTGAGAAGAAGCTGAGCTTTCGGCCTGATCAATGCTGCTCTGGGGAACAAAGACAAAAGCCCCCAAACCTGCCACCTTTTATTCAGTACATCAGAGACAAAAATGCAACAAATGACTCAGGACAGAGAGTTCAGAAACACAGGAGAAACAAATGTAACAAATGACTCAGGACAGACAGTTCAGTACATCCGGAGAAACAAATGTAACAAATGACTGGAGATAGCAAAAATACTAGAACAACTAGGAACTATGCAGATGAAGATTTTGTTCCTCCCAGGATGTCTTCAGCAGGTACAATCTTGTTCTGGAGCATCACAGCATCACTGGACCATTGAAGTCCCACTGTGACTAGAGGCCAAAACGGAAGCCATGTTTCAAAATCCCATAGCTGGCCTGTAGGCAGGAGAACTAGGCCTAATCAAATGATTTTTCCCCAAAATTATGTAGAGTTGTTCTTGACAACGAAGTTGTTCCCCACAGGCTCTGCCTTAATTCTCCACCTCGCATCCCTTGCCAGCAATACTTTTTCTGACTACTCCTTTTAAATCTGTGATTTCCATCCCCAATCTGCTTGCTGAGAAACCTTCCCCCTCTCCTACCTGTTTTATTTTCTCCATAGCACTCTCAGTCCAAGGAACCACATCCTGGAGGCTCCAAAGTCTTTGTGTAGTTTTAAACTTCCATAACTTCAGAGGAACAAATGCTACAAACTAAAGACTCTGGGCTAAGCGGTAATAAGTATTACTGCAAACATGCACCAATAAAAATCTTTAAAAATTAAAAAAAATCTATTGTTGTGTATAATATGCACTAAAAAAAAAAAACGTAACAGGCAGGCCAGATACAGGTGCACACACCTGTAATCCCAGCACTGGGGAAGCTGAGACAGGAGGATCACAAGTTTCAGTCTGGCCTGAACAACTTAGCAAAATCCTGTTTCAAAATTAAAAATAAATAAGAAAGGGCTGGGGATGTAGCTCAGTGGTAGAGCATCCCAGGGTTCAATTCCCAGAGCACCATGCACACAAGAAAAAGGTAGTAAGTGATTATTACTTATCTTTTTGCTTTATTCATGTTTTATACAAGTTTTCTACAACAGACATATGAAATATGATCTAAACATGGTTAATGTCTAAAAATTTTTAAAAACTTTATCGTAGGAAAACACATATTGCCATTAATCCCCTTCAAAATATCCTTCTTGCTTCAAAAACACTTATCCCACAGGGTGTGGTGATGCACACCTATAATCCCAGCACTTGGGAGGCTGAGGCAGGAGTTTGAGGCCAGCCTGGGTTACATACCAAGACCCTGCCTCAAAAAGGTGGTGGTGGGGGGGTGACCAGGGATGTAGCTCAGCGCCACAGCGCCTCCCTGGCAAGCACTAGGTCCTGAATTCAATCCCCAGTACCAAAAACAAAACAAACACAAAACAAGGGCCTGGGATGTAGCTCAGAAGCAACAGTGCCTGCCTGGCAAGCTCGAGGCCCTGAGTACAATTCCCAGTAGACACACACACACACACACACACACACACACACACACACAAAACCCCACTAATCCCATCATTCTTGCCACTTTCTGAAGCAGTGCTGAAAGTCCTCCTTCGTGAGTGTCTGTTATGCTGTCATGGCTGTCTCAAGGTCCCAAATGGATTAAAAACATTTTTGGTAATTTCTATTAAATAAACACATTACAGTGTGTCCTCATCTACCTTACTCACCAGATCTAGCACCGCGTAACATTTAGCTCTTCCTCAAAGTCAAAATTACTATGAAAGATAAATATTTTGGTTTGGTTTTGTTTCGTTTTTTGGTATTGGGGATCAAACTCAGGAGCTAAATCCCTGGCCCAAAAGATAAATGTGGTTTTTTTTTTTTGGTACCGGGGATCAAACTTGGGTCCCTGCATTTGCGCAGCAGGTGGCGGAACCGCTGAGCCAAATCCCCAGCCCCAAGATAAATGTTTTTAATCAGTTCAAGACATCAAGGCAGCCACAACAGTGCAATAAAGACATTCATGAAAGAAGACTTCCAGAACTGCTTCAAAAAGTGGCACCAAGTTGGGCATGGTGATGTACTCTATGATCCCACAACACTTGAGAGCCTGAGGCAGAAAGATCACCACCACAAGTTCAAGGCTGAACTATATAGGAAGACCCTGTCTCAAAAAACTTAAAAAAAAAAAGTAGGGCTGGGGATTTAGCTCATTGGCACTGAACCCACCTCAAAACCCCAAGGTCCTGAGTTCAATCCCCAGTATGGGGGGGGGCAGATACGTGGCAATAACCAGACAAGTGTGTTCGAAGTAAAGGGGCATCTAGGGTGGGGTGGGGGCTTAACAGCAATGTGTCTTTTAGTATAATTTTATTTATTTAAACACACACCAGCCAGGGATTTAACTCAGTGGTTCCACCACCTGCCTCACAACCGCAAGAACCCGAGTTCGATCCCCAGTACCAAAAAAAATAAAAAAATAAACACACTATATTTCTTGATCAGCCTTGTAATATGACCTGTCAAATTATTTTTAAAAGATCTAATACATGGGACAGGATGTTTGTCACAAGAGTGATTACAGGACAAAACCGTCCCAGCGCTCTGGGAGGCCAAGGAAGGAATATCACATGTTCACACCCGGCATTTAGCTCAGTGGTTCCACTGCCTGCCTCGCAAGCACAAGGTCCCAAGTTCGATCACCAAAAAAAAAAAAAAAAGAAAAGAAACACATTCAAGCCCAGCCTGGGCAACTTAATGGGACCATGTATCAAAATTAAATAATTAACAAAGGGCTGGCTGCCAGGGATGTAGCTCAGTGGCACAGCGCCTCCCTGGCAAGTACAAGGCCGAGTGTGATTTCCAGTACCAAGGGGAGGGGGGTGGCTGGTGATGTAACTCAGAGTTCAAAACTCAGTACTGAGGGGCAGAGGGACCTAGAACTATCTTCTACAATGGCAGAATGGAGACAGTCACATAGCTCAATACACTAAAACGCATCAAGCTGCACTTTTTACAAAGATGAATGGGCCAGGCATGGTGGTGGTTCACACTTACAATCCTGGGAGGGGCCGCGCCTGAGACAGGAGGACTGCCAAGAGTTGAAAACCAAACTGGGCTACACAGTGAGTTCAAGGCCAGCTGAACTACATAGTGAGACCCTGTCACAAAAAAAAACAAATACAAGAAAAAGATGAATCAAATTGGACGTGAACACTGTACTATCTCAATAAAACTGTTGGCCAGGGATTTAGCTCAGTGGTGCTGCCGCCTGCCTCGCAAGCTCAAGGTCCCGAGTTTGATCCCCAGTACCAAAAAAAACAAAAATGTTAACAGGAAGGACTCAAATTAGCTGATACATTATCCCCTCCCACCACCAGCCACCGTACTGAGGATCGAACTCAGGGTCTTCACACTGAGCTACATCCCCGGCCAGCCCTCTCATTTTTTTGAGACATGGTCTCCTTAAGTCATTAAGATGCCCAGGAAGGGCTTGAATTTATGATCCTCCTGCCTCAGCCTCCCAGAGCACTGGGATTACAGGCAGATGCCGCCATGTCCAGCTTCAATATTTTTTATACTAGATCTTTATGTGAATTTTTGGCAAGTAATTTGGAACTAGATGCTACTCTCATATTAAAATCTTATTAATTCTCATTTACTTATTTATGGAATCAAGATTTCTTAGATTAAAAAAATAGATGTTGAATTGATACTCGTGTAGAATTGTTGCTGAAATGTCCATCCTTCTAGCAAGAGGTCATACTTGACTGTTAGAAGGAGAATTACCAGGAAAAAAAAAAAGGAGAATTACCTGGGAAAAAAGTAGCCCATTCACTTCAGAGATATATTTTATATACTTTGTTATTTTTATTTTGTTATTGATAAAATATTTGTGTAGCTTGATCAGCTGGGAATTTTTTTTTTTTTTGGCAGCACCAGCGATTGAACTCAGAACCTTGCCCTTGCGAGGCAGGCGCAGTACCACTGAGCTACATCCCCAGCCCAATCAACTGGGAATTTGTAATAACCATTCAAACCACAAGATAACTTTTCACTTACAGCACTATGGTGATGAATTTTTTTCAAATTCTTATTACAAGTTAAGTACATATTTTGGTTATAGATACACAGAAAGTGATTAACAAAAGATTTCCAAGTGTAAAAGCCTAGAAACAAGTCAAACAATCATGGATAGGGGAAACGGACGCTGACAGTGGCCCAGCCAGGAGTGAAGCAGGACTCCGCACATCCCCACGGAGCTGACCCAGGACACGGAGTAATGCAGCTGATGATGCTGATGAGGAAGAGGAACACATGCCACTGAGCAGTGCCGGAGTTTACAGAGGGACACCCATGCACACACAGGAAAAAACATGAGGAGACACCCAGGTCTCCAATGGGATAGGAGGGACCTGGCCTGGCGAGACATGTTGGGATGTCAGGGAAGCTGCTTTTTCTTTTTCCTCAAAAAAAAGGGTAAAACAAGCAAGGTGTAATGACACACACCTGTAATCCCAGCTACTCAGTAGGCTGAGGCATGAGGATCACAAGTTCAAGGTCAGCGTGAGGATGAGGCCCAGTGGTAGGGCATATAGAGAGGAAGGTACAGTGGTGGGAACTGTGAAGAGCGCTTGCCTAACGTGAGCCAGGCCCTGGGTTCAATTCCCAGGAACCCAAAAAAGAAAAGAAAGAGATGTACAAATATGAAGTGTTAACTGTGAATTATGAACAGTGGATGCTTGTTACATTACTCTGATACATGTATTTTGTGTGTGTGCGCGTGTGTATTTGTGGTACTGGATATTGAACTTAGGGCCCTGTCCTGAGCCACATTCCTCATTCATCTTATTTTTTTTATATTGAGACAGGGTCTCCCAAAATTGCTTACATTGAACTCAGACTTGCACTCCTCCTGCCTATCTGCCTAAGCCATAGTGCAGGAGTTAAGAGGCATGAGCCACCACACCCAACTCTATGGGGTTTTTTCGTACCAGGGATCCAACTCAGGACCTTACACTTTCGACGCAGGTGGCAGAACCACTGAGCTAAATCCCTGGCCCCTATGTATTTTTTAAATGTTCGATATTTTATTTCATTTTCCCTTTTTTTTGGCACTGGGGATTGAACCCAAAGCCTTCACCCTGCGCTACATCCCAGACCTTTTTATATTTTATTTTGAGACAGGGTCTCACTAAGTCCCCAAGTTACCCAGGCTCGTCATGCGCCTACCAGAAAGCCTCCCAGAAAGCTGGAGTTATAGTGTGGACCACTATGGCAGGCTAAATGTTTACCATTTTTTAAAAAGAAAACAATTTTTTTCTTTTAAAAAATATTTTAATTAAAAAAATTTTTACCAGTACATGTCTGCAGTATATAATGATTTACATTCACTGAGATAAATTGGTACATGTACATAACATATCTTAATTCTTTTCTCCCCCTTCCTCATCATCCACATTTTTTTTTTTTGGGTGCCAGAGATCGAACTTGGGTCATTGCGCTTGCGCAGCAGGCGGCGAAACCACTGAGCTAAATTCCCAGCCTATCATCCATATTTTTAATTTTCTTTTTGTCAGCATTAATTTGTCCTTATCAAGTTAATTATAATAAGCACAGATTAAGAGGCAGAAAACATATGTATATGTATGCACACAGTTTTACATGTATATTGTGCTTGTATGTGCATGTGTGTATGTCCACATGTGTAGACGGTGTACATGTTGTATGTACCTATATGTGCATGCACACACCTCAGGACAAAGAGGCAAAGCTGCCAGAAGGGGATGATAAAAAGGAGCATTAGATAGAAGAAAATCATGAAGACGAAAAGAGAACAAACAACAGCCACATCCACTGGGCTCTTCCTCCACATCCACAGAGGTCAAAGCCTGACCAGTCTCCCCAGTGACCCCACGTGAGAGAGGCAGCACTGCCCCCGCTTCCCATTCAGAAAACTGAGCTCAAGGGTCACCAACCTTGTAAACAGTGAAGCTGGGGCTCAAACCTATGGACTCCAAAGCCCATTGTGTGTCTTCATCCCCACTTTGTGCACTTCCCCTTCCACAGCTCGGGAGACAGTGGTCAGTGCTGTCACTGCCAGTCGCAATGGGGAGCTGTTCACTACAAAGAGCCACATGCAAAGGCCCTCCCCATCAGAGCAAATGAAAGTCCTGTGGCCACATCAGAAGGCCCATGTTGGCCTGAAAATTCTAGTTATGTGTGCCAATACGTGCCATGACTTCAGAGGGCAGACCTCAAACATTACAGTTAGAACAAATGCCTCCATCTCCCCTAGCTTACTGTCAGTAGCCAAGGGCCACTTGAACTCACCTCCTCTCTGCTCAAGAGTCAGCCTCTGTCCAACTCATAGGTGTCCAAGTGGCAACAGGGAGAACGGCTAGAGATGAAGCCTAAGGGCTTTTTTCCACAGGAGACACCGTTCTCTCACACACACATCAGAGGGAAAAAGACATGCTTATCATCTCTACAGATGAGAAAAGTCAAAGCCATAAGGTCGTGGGCCACTAGCACAGGGACTTCCAGTAGAAGGGGAAGGCACAGTCCCTCTGCATAACCCAGAGAATATGAGCAGATTCTGGGGATCCCTGTTGTTCTACCTGCTCTACCGTGTCAGGCTATACACACGTAAACAATAACGAGTGTTCACAACAGGAGGTAGAAATATTCCAAAGCACTTAAAGAAACAGTCTTGCCAAAGGACTGAGACATGTAGACATAGAGAGATCGCCAAGGAGTGAGGGAGAGGCGAAGCACAACATGGGTGAGGTGATGCACACCTCAGTCCCAGCACACAGGAGGCTGAGGCAGATTGTTTGCACCTGGGAGCTCCAGACTAGCCTGGACAATAATTGACCTGTCTCAAAAAAATAAAAGTAAAGTACAGATCAATCTTGAGACAGCTAAATAAAAATATACAGGGCTGGGGATTTAGCTCAGTGGTTCCACCACCTGCCTCACAAGCGCAAGGTCCCAAGTTCGATCTCCGGTACCAAAACACACACACTCACACACACACACACATGCACACACACACACATACACACACACAGGAGGTCCACAGTAGATGCAAGTAAACCAGTTGGGACTCTCAGACAAGGGCAGGGAGAGGACTGGAGAGTGTTAAATGGGGCCTCAATGATTTCCCTAAAACCATCTGTACCATCTGACTCTCAACTATACCCTCAGCTTTTAAAAACCCAGTTTATCACTGGTCATTCGAGAGATGCAGATGAAAACAACACTGAGATTCCACCTCACCCCACAAAGAATGGCTGCTATCCAGAAATCAACCAAAAACAAATGCTGCCGGGGTGTGGGGAGAGAAAGAAACCCTTCTCCATTGTTGGTGGGAATATAGACTAGTGCAACCACTGTGGAAATCAGTACAGAGATACCTCAAAAAACTAGGACTACAGGTCCCATTTGACCCAGCTATTCCCCTATTGGGTATCTTCCCCCCAAAATTAAAAGAATCATACCACAGTGATATATGTGCACCTATGTTTATAGTGGCATGGTTTGTAATAGCTAAAGCTTGGACACAGCCCAAGTGCCCATCGACTGGAAAATGGATAAAGAAGATGTGGGTTTTTTAATAAAATGGAGTACTACTCAGCCATAAAGAATGTGAAACTAGAGCACCCAGAAGGAAGCTCCCCCACCACCATCCCAGGCTCCTAGGGCAGAGAAGGTGAGCCGGTCCCAGAACCCAGAAGGAAGCTCCCCTGCCGCCATCCCAAGCTCCTAGGGCAGGGAAGCTGAGCTGATCCCAGCACCCGGAAGGAAGTTCCCCAGCCGCCATCCCAAGCTCCTAGGGCAGGGAAGCTGAGCCGGCCCCAGCACCTGGAAGGAAGCTCCCCTCATCGCCATCCCAATCTCCCAGGGCAGAGGTGAGCCACTCCGGCGCCAGAAGCACCCTCCCCCCTACCCCCGTGGAAATGAGAAGACATGTAAACAAACCTCAAAAACAGACTTCTGGATCACCTACAGCAACCCCAAAGGGAAACGAGATGAAACAATCTGATACTCAACCACCTGGACTCTCTGAACTTGCAACAAAAGAGGATCTGGGAAAAATGAAATCAGAAATAATTACTCAGATAACAGGAAAGATTTTGCTCAAGGTGCAAGACATGATTAATAAATCTAGAGACGACACAGATAAAAAATAGAGGATCTGAGGAACATGATGGAATCCCAACACAGGAAACAAATGGAATCCATAAAACAGATGCAAACAGATTTCCAGGAGATTAAAAACTCCATTGAGGGCCAGGAATTTAGCTCAGTGGTTCCACTGCCTGCCCTTGCAAGTGGAAGGACCTGGGTTCGATCCCCAGTACTACCAAAAAATAAAAATAAATTAAAAAATAAATAAATAAAAAACTCCATCGAAAGTCTGCACAGCAGAATGAACCAGTGTGAGGATAGAATTTCACATATAGAAGATAAGATTGCAATTAGTGACCAGGAAAAGAAAAATTGCTTTAAAATTGTAAAGGAACATGAGAAATCAATCCAGCAGCTGCTAGACGATGCAAAGAAGAATAACGTAAGACTGACTGGAGTCAATGAAGAAAGAGGAGAGAGTTCAGATGACATAAAAAAACTGTTTACAGAAGTGATGGCAAAAAACTTCCCAAGGAGGGGAAAAGAACTTGACATACAGATAAGTGAGGCATATAGGACTCCAGCTAGTCTTGATAAAAAAAAAATCTACACATAGGCATATAATAGTTAGGAGTCCAGAAATCCAACAGAAGAACAAAATTCTACAAGCAGTGAGAGAAAAGAAACAAATCACATACAAAGGAAGAAAGCCCATCAGAATCACAGCAGACTTCTCAATGCAAACCCTCAAGACAAGAAGAGCTTGGAGTGATGTATTTCAAGCCCTAAAGGAAAACAGCCTCCAACCCAGATTGATGTACCCTACAAAACCACCTTTCAAAATTGATGAATAAGATACTTTCATGATAAAGACCACCTCAGGAACTTCAGGAATATCAAACCGGCACTCCAAAAAATTTTAGACAATACCCTAGGAAAAGACAATGAGGATCACAACCCCAGGAAACCCAGCAGAATGAATCCATTGGGCGTGACAAATTAAATGCAAAGGGGGAGAACCCAACAAAAAGCAAAAGTCATGACAAGGCTTTTAAAACTTTTAACTTCATCTCCCTAATGAGTGTATAATTCAATCTTGTTATTGTACTGATTAATATTTTTCTGATTCTAGAGTTGCACACCTTTCCTTGTGCTGTACTGGCTATTTATCATCTTATGTCTACTTTTTAATTGGGTTGTCTATTAATGAGTTCTAAGAATTCTTTATATATTCTGGTCATAGGTTATATGCATTGTAAATATGGTCTGTTTAAGGACTACTTTTCATTTTAATGATGTCATTTAAAGTTCTAAATTTTGCCGGGGATTTAGCTCAGAGGCTCCGCCACGTGCCTCGAAAGTGCAAGGTCCTGAGTTCAATCCCCGGTACCAAAAAAAAAACCCCTAAAGTTCTAAATTTTGATGGAATCTCATTTATCAATTTTTTTCTTTTATACATGTCTTTTGTATCCTAGGTAGTTCTTGCTTACTCTGAATTCATAAACATTTTCCCTTATATTTCTTCTTAAAGTTTTATACTTTTAGGCTTTCTTATTTAGGTTCATAGATCCCTTCAAGTTATTCTCATGTATGGAAATAAAGGGCTGAGGTTAATTTTTTATATAGGGATACCAGGTGTTCTAGTGCCATTTGCTGAAAACACTATCTCTTCCTCAGCTCTTGAATTGAGTTTATATTCTATAAAATGCTAATGTTAAATAATCTTTCAAAACTCAGTGGACCATATATGTGTGGTTCTATTTCTAGATTCTGTTTTATTCCAATGATCTATATGTCTTTCCTTACACCAACACTGCCTTGATTACTGTAGCTTTAGAAGAAGTCTTAAAATTAGGTACTAAACATCTTCCAACACTTTTTTTTTTAACTTTTCTAGGTCCTTTGTACTCCTACATAACTTTTAAATTTCAATATCCAATTCTTCATTTATAACAAGTATACACAGACCTGAATTTTTATATATACCTTGTGTTTTCTAATCCTGCTAAATTCAAATACAAGTTCTAGGGGCTCCTAGAGATTTCTTAGTATTTTCTCTAAGATGATCATTTCATCTACATATAAAGATTTTGCTTCTATCTTGCCAATCCTATCCTAATTGTGTCATTTTATTGCCAGGCTATTTTGGTGGGGCCTAGGTTTCAAAGTTTAATGGACAGATAAAGAATAAGCATATCTGCCCTTGTTCCCCACCTTAAGGAAAAAGCATTATATCTTCTCCATTCATATAAGGCGTTTTTATTGGAAGTATGGAGTACATGTCTTTAATTTGTTGAGAAGGTTCTGTTCTACTTCTAGTCTCCTGATAGCTTTTACCATGAACAGCTGTAGAATTTAATCCAATACTTTTTCTCCAACTAGTGACAGGATCATAGGGCTTTTTCCTTTCCTCTGTTAAAATGATGACTTTTGGGGGTGGATCTTCCAATCCTGAACCAACACTGCCATCCCTATAACAAAACCACTTTCTACATCCTGCCAGATCTGACTTCTAATAGTTTGTTTTGTTAAACAAATTTCTATCTATGTTCATACTTTTTTCTTCTATTATCTTCATCCAGTTTTAGGATTAGCACAATGTTGATTTCCTAAAATGAGGGGAGAAGTGTTCCTTCTTTTTTCTGCTTTAAATGTTTGATATAATTTATCAGTTAAAATGTATATGAGCCTGCTGTTGTCATATAGGTAGGTTTTCAAGCTAGGAATATACTTTCTTTAATAGGTGCTATTCAAATTTTATATTTCCTCCAGAGTTAGTTTCATTCATTTGTCTTCCAAGGTACTTCTTAGAAGTTGTCCAATTTATTTCAAAACAGATTTTTGGGGGCCAGGGATTTAGCTCAGTGGTTTTGCCGCCTGCTACGCAAGCGCAGGGACCTGAGTTCGATCCCCAGTACCAAAAAAAAAACGAACAGATTTTTGAAATATGCTTTCTATATCCTTTTAAATTCTCTAAAATCTGTGGTAATGCCTCCTAGATCTTGACATTGTAATTTTAAAAATGTATAACTGATATTGTGTAACAGGAAGAAAAGGTCCAAAGTTGCAGGGGAAGTGGGAGGGGTAGGGGAAAGGAAAAAAGGGAAAAGAAAAAATATGAGAAAAGGAAAAAATGGAATCAAAGTCTGTGTAAATAGGGAAGGGTGGAGAGGGTGAAGGGTACACAGGTAATGGGAGAAAAAATAAGAACTAAATCATGTTCAGGTACAAACACCCAATTTATACCTAAAATGTAACAATAAATATATAAATAAATAAAATAAAATAAAATAAAAACCCAGTTTATCAGAGACCAGAGTTTGGGAGTCACCAGGTCAGAGGTTCCTGGTCTAGATCCTTGAGGAAAATTTGCACCCAAATCCACCAAGCCTTGGAATTTCTCAACAGCCATGGTAAACCTCCAGCAGAAAGGCCATGTCCACAGAAAGGCCTTGCCTCTGCATCCCCTCTGTGCTGTGAAAGGCCAGGAAGATCCACACACAAACAGTCCTTGTCCTCTGCTGACCGTGGGTCTGGGATGCACTAGTCCTTGTGAGGCCCGAGAGCCACCTGTCCCAGGAACACGGGTTCCATGTGTCTGATTCAGCTGCCACACATTTCAGGGAGGTTCTAGGGAGCGCAGGGCCCTCTCCACATTTCAGGCACTCTTTGCCCCAACAGTGAATGTACTTGTACCTGTCCTAAGTGATTCTTTCTCTTTCTTTCTTTCCTTTCTCCCTTTCCTTCTTTCTTTCTTTTTTTTTTTTTTTTTTTCCAGTATTGGAGATTGAACTCAGGACCTTGCACTTGCCAGGCAGGCACCAGCACCACTGAGCTAAATCCTGTCCTAAGTGATTCTACTCTGCACTGCCCACCTGCCCTGTACCCACATTCCTGCCCATTTACTGGGGACCAGGAGCTTTCTTCTTCCTTTGCCCCCTGCCTTGGGACCCCAGGTGAGACATTTCCCCACTCACTGTCACACCCTGCCACCCCCAACTCTGAATTCACAGCACTATCTCTGCTTTTCCTCATTTACTTGCTGTTTAAATGCCATCCTCCCTCCAACCAAGCCCATGCATTACTTAATGATTGGTTACTGTCCTATATCCCTGTGACACCACACTGGCCCACAAACAAAGAACTTGATGCACACTCACCAAATGAGGGGAGGTGGGTGATACTGTGACTACCGTTTGACAGCTGAGAAAACTGAGGCACAGTGAGGTCAAGTAACCTACTCAGATCATACAGCCAGGGAGAAGTAATGTCCGCATTGAAACCCACTGGGGTGAGGTCTGCATCTTCAACCATGTCAAGGCAGACCATGATATTAACTAAGACACCCAGCCCACTCAGGACAAGGTCCCACAGTGTGATACGGCGGTGCTGCCTCAATCATCACTGCCACTGTGGGGAAAGGAAGCAAGAAAAGGCTATGAGGTGGCTACCAGGGCTGAAAACAGCTCACTGATTCCACCTGCTGAAAATTATTCTCATTCTCTGATGGATGGATGTTCCCAGTTATCTGCTTTCCAAAGTTGCTGACACAATGTCACTAAGTCCAGCTGGATGCAACCTGCAAGATCAGAACATCACATGTCCTGGAAAAGTAGTGCTCTCCAAGGACACCAAGTAGGGAGCCAGGAAGAGTAGTGCCCCCAGCTTCAGACACCCAAGAGGTCTACCCAGACCCAGTCACCCTGTTCATGGATTCCAACAGCACTTCTCTGCTTGCCATCACTCCCCAGGCCTCATCACACTCCAGCTGAGTGACTCTGTGTCTCAGGATCCCCACCTGTAATGAGGGACCAAATTGGCTAGAACCCTGACCTCTCACCTGCAGAGTGGAAATAACAGGTCAACACCTCACACAGGATCCCCTGAGGATGCCATGCAGGTAAAAAGGTTTCTGACAGTGCTGCCACACTAAATAAACTGCCTTGGCTCCACTAGAAGGAAGGAGGAACAGTGCCCAACTATGAGCTGAGGACAACTGTGACTAAAGCAAAGATTCTGGTCCCCATGTCTCCAAAGGCCATGACATCACCTATTTTTTGTTCATCGTCTCCACCCCATACTCCCTTTTCTGGAAACAGACCTGCCTTAGTCACCTTCCTCATTGCTGGGATAAATAACCCCACATTCGCAACTTAAAGGAGGAGAAGAAAAAATACCTGACATTCGCAACTTAAAGGACGAGAAGTTTAATTTGGCTCACATTTTAGAAGTTTCAGTCCTTACATAGTCAGGAAAGTCAGGGTTGAAGGCCTGGGAGAGGAAAGCTGCTCACGTCATGGCAGCCAGGAGCAGAACGTGAAGGAAGGAGCCAGAGAGGGAGACGTCCCCTTCCAGGTCACACACCCAGTGACTCGCCCCTTGGGACCAGACCCCACCTCCTAATATTGTAGACAGCTAAGTTAGTTAGAAAATATTATAAGGCAGTTAGGCAAGGCCAGGTCCTCAACACAGAAGACAACTGAGACATTTACTAAGGTCAGTATTCAAAAAGAAAACTACTATATCCACATCTTCTCTAGAGATGATCAACAGTGATTGATATTCTAAATAGGCATCAATCACCTTGCATAGGGACCAAAACCCCCTAGTCCATTCCTTCCTGGAAAATTCTTGTTCTTTCCAAGTATGCTTGCTAAATGACTTGCTTCCCCATTTGACCCCCATTTAATCAATATTATCTAAGTGACTATACTTGTTGTCATCTTATTGGCTGATCATAGTTTTGTCCCATTTCATAATTTCCCACTGGATCAATATTGCCTGAGTGGCTATATCTGAAATCTTATTAGTTGACTGTAGTTTGTTCTACCTTGAACCCACCTCACCTTGTGGCTTTGCTCAATAAAACACCTTTGAGAAGCAAGGTTGGCAGACAATCCATTTTCCGGTTCCCCTTCAGTGTCTCTTAGACAGAAGCTATCTTTCTCTCAATAAATTCTTCCTGCTCTTAACTTCCATTGTTCCTAGAATTCATTTTTCAATTTTAGAGAACATGAACTCGAGTTTCAGATATCTAGCAGGTTTAGAGTTATAATATTTCCCTTAGTTGGATTATTTACATTATTTGGATTACTTGGTGCCCTATATCACTAACAGCAAGTCAGCTGTAATGCTCCCATAATCCACTCACCTTTCAAAAGCACTGTCCATGAGGCTCTTAGGGGACATCTAGATATCCCCTGTAACAAGCATCTACCTCCCCCAGGGTGGGCCCCAGCTACCAAGGGCACAGGAGGTGTCTGTGCACTGAGGAGCTAGACAGATGCTGGGGCAGCTGGCAGCCAATAGGACATTTCTAGGGTTATCTATTGAGCACCAGGTCAGGCACAGGTGGGGGGTGGAGGTACCACATGCTATCTATCATCCATCTGTCCTCTGTTTGACATAACAAGGCAAAAGAATAACTCTAGGGCTGCATGGGACACAGCCAAAGGGCTGGGGAACCCAAACTATGCATAACCCCAGGAGGCACTTGGCCTGAAGACTGTATAGGCAGGACCATAACCAGTAACTATCTGGGGTCATGCAGAAAATGCAGGACATTTTCCAGAAAACTCTGTGAAAAACAAAAGCCCCACCCTGCTGGTTCCTGTGAACGGGCAGAATTCCACCCATAAGGAGACAGGGGAAGTAGAGCCCTCCAGGATATCAGTCAGGGAGCAACTACAGAGTAAGCTCTTGGCCCAGCAGAGCCCAAACTCATATCTCAGGGCTCGAAAGCCAGTCCTTGCCCCACCACAGCCAGCCTAGTTGCCCCTATGGTGGAAAACTCAAGCCCCACATAGAAAATGAAACTGATCTTCAGTTTTTTTATGGAATCTTTATGACAGAGTGTGTTGAAAATAGAGCAGCCCCAAAGCAGGAGGAAAAGAATACACACACCTCATAACACCTCAAACAAAGACTGCCTTCACCCTGAGAGGTGGGCAGCACCTGGGATAAAAGATCCATTCATGGCCTGCTGAGTTCATTCCTGATGTGCTAAGAACTCTCACCTCCCAGTCTCTAATTTCTAGAAGGCAGGGCCAGTGGAGAAGAACTTGGAATCATCCCAGGCAGTCAAGCACTGGAAAGCAGTGGTCCCCACAGTAGCCTACAGCTGTGGATGGGCACAGGAATAAACCCAGGAGGGTCTGGGTCCTCCAGTGCTGACTTAGAGCCAGGCCAAAGCCAAGAATCTAGGGGAGCTGGAGCATAGTTCCTGTAGATGGATGTGGGGAAGAGGGAGTTATGGTATTGAGGATCAGAGCCAGAGGTCCTCTTCCACTGAGCTGTATTCCCAGCCCTTTTTATTTTTATGAGGCAGAGTCTTGCTAAACTTCCCAGGCTGGCCTCAAACTTGCAATCTTCCTGTCTCAGCCTTCCAAGTAGTTAGAATTACAGACACGGGCCTCAGTGCCCAACTGATGGATTGGTTTCAATAATGAATAACATTAATGCTTTATTACAAGTCCAGCAGTAGCACAGGCTGTCCCTCTGGACCAGGCTTCATGACCCCAAGACAGAGCTACACTATCATTTCCATTTTAGATGAGGCACAGAGAGAGGCAGAAACTTTATTAAGGACAACCTCGGGTAGTTCACTGTAAAGCAACCAATTCTTCCAGCTGTTTCCACAGCCACAAAGAGGCTCAGCCACCCGGGGTCAACAAGGCCACAGAACTGGCCCCCTCCTTGTCCCCAGAAAAGGATGCGCTCAGCTGTCCCCCAGAGCTTCTCCATCTTGACTATCACTGATAAGAGAGAAAATTAGGAGCCCTCCTAGAAAGAGGAGAAATTTGCTTCCTGGAACAGGGTTCTTGCCTTCTTTCTACTTCTTACAGAGGCCCCAGGAACACCAAGAGAATGGCACAGCATCCCTGCCCCAAGCACAGGGACACTGGAAACAAGCCTGCTCCACAAATTCAAGAAATGAGCAGCTGCATCAACTTGTCTGGGTGAACAGAGAAACAGTCTGTCTCTGAAACTGCCCCAGTATCCATCGGCTGATGCTAGACAAACAGAATGTGGGTTATCTATGCAGTGGATGCTTATACAGCATAAAAGGAATGGAACAAAAAAAAGGAGCAGAATGAATACACACAACTCCTATGAAAGTTTTTGTTTTTTTTTTTGTACCAGGGCTCAAACTTAGGACCTTGCACTTGTGAGGCAGGCGGCGGAACCACTGAGCTAAAATCCCCAGCCCAACACACAACTCACACATGCATGTGCACACACACGCACACACAGGATGAAGGGTCAGGGATCTGATTTCCTTTCCTCCACCAGTTTTCCTGGTGACTTGGTAATTTGACTTCCTCAAAATGTTGGACATGGTTCTTTTTTTTTTTTCTTTTTTTTTGGTACCGGGGATCAAACTCAGGTCCTTGCGCTTGCGCAGCAGGCGGCAAAACCACTGAGCTAAATCCCCGGCCCTGGACATGATCCTTCTTTAAGAGCTCAGCTGTGATTCCCTCACACCTGCTTTGGACCTTGGCCTGGGGACCAGATGTCTGTCTGACAGGGCAAAGGCAGTGCCTGTCCAGGCTTCCCCACATCTGTAACGGAAACAGGGCCAGTAGGACATGAAGAGCCCTGTGCTGAGCCCTTGCAGCTGTCGCCACCGATGTGACCACTGACATCGGCACAAGCCCTTCACAGCCCAGTGGATGAATCTGTGTTAGAGGCAGGCCCCCAGATCCCGGGAACCCCACACTTTCTACTATGACAAACCGAAAATTCCCAGGCTTGCGGTACCTAGAGGCAGAATGCCTGCTCTGCCTCAGTCGCCCAAGAGGGAGGGCAGCAGTGAGGGCATCCCCAAGATCACACAGCAGGGAGGCGCCTGTCCTGTCACCTTGCTCTCTCTACCCCACAGCAGGAAAGATTAAGTAGATAACCCTTCAACAGGCTCATAAGTTCTATTAACTCTGCCCAAAATGGAGCCTTCCAGAGAGGCTGAGTCAGGCTGGCCTCTTGTGGCTACCAGAACCCTCATAGGCAGGCCATGGAGCCAAGTGGGAAGACCCAGGACCGGGAGCCATGAACTTACTGTGTGACCCTGAGTCACTCCCACCTCTGGGCCTCAGTGTCCTCATCTGTAATTAAAGGCATGTGATGAGAATAATGTTCCCCAAGTTGCAAGCACTGCGTCATTACTCAAGTATATAATTGTATTTAATATTTTAATCAAAATCAACTCTTACTTTAAAAATTACAGAGAAGGGAACTTTATATCACTACTAGGCTGAGAAGATCAATATTATTTGCCTCGAAAAAGAAAAAAAATTTACCTAAAAAAGTAGTAGAGCCAGGCACAGGGGCAAACACCTGTAATCCCTGCTACAGAGGCTGAAGCAGGAAGATCCCAAGTTTGAGGTCAACCTGGGTAACGTAGCGAGACCCTACCTCAAAAAATAAAAAGGCTCAAAGGTAGAGCATCCCTGGGTCAGGTCCTGGGGGAGGGTGGAGTATGCAGGAGCACTGCAATTTATACTTTCTGAACGAACACTACTGTTTACACACCATAAAAAGTACAATCAAGGGCCGGGGATTTAGCTCAGTGGTTTCTCCACCTGCTGTGCAAACATAAGGAGCCAAGTTCCATCCTGGTACCTAAATAAATAAATAAATAAATAAATAAGCACAATCAAGAAGTTAAAGATCCCAAAAAAGGGTGAGATACATAATGTTGATGGATGCAAAGAGCACTAAAAGATGGCAATTCTCCCTAAATTGATCTGTACATTCAATGTAATCCCTATCAGAATCAAACTTTCTTGTAGAAATTGACAAGAACTTGTAAACTTTATACAAGCATCTAGTATACCCAAAACAATTCTGAAAAACAACTGTGCTGGAAAACTTGTGATAGCTGATGTCACAACTTACCATCAAGCTTCAGTAAACAAGCCATGTGCCGCTAGTATAAGGGCAGACAAGGGTTTCCCAGTCTCAGCACTGTGGACATTATAGGGCCAATAACTCTTTGTTGTGGGAGGCAGCTCTGTGGACTCTACCTACTGTATGCCAGCACCACACACACACACTTCTCCATGACAAAACATCCGTCTCCACACATGGCCAAATGCCACCCACCCTAGGAGGCAAAATCATCCCAGTTGAGAAACACTGGCATAGACATATAGATCCAAGAAACAGAATAAAGAGCCCAGAACTAATGCCATCTAAATGGTTAACTGATTTTTGACAAAAGTGCAAAGGCAACTGATGGAAAAAGATAATCTTTACAATAAATGACACTGGAATAACTGAATTCCATATGCAAAAAAAAATAACCTTTTTATTAGTACTGGGGATTGAACTAAGGGCCTTTGCACTGAGCTACACTCTCAGCTCTCTTTTTATTTTGAGGTAAGGTCTAAGTGGTAGAATTTCCAGGCTGGGCTTAAACTTATAATTCTCCTGCCTCAGCCTCCTGAGTGCTAGGACTACATGTATGTGCCACCACAACCTGCAAAAAGCCATAGATTTTTTTAAAAAAATTAATCTAAAAATCAATCACAGACTTAAATATGAGCTAAAACTACAAATAGAAAAAAAAATCTTGGTAACCTCGGGTCAAGCAAAGAACTCTTGAAATTCCAGAAGCATTATTTATTTTTTTAAAAAAAGATATATTGCCGGGCTAGGGATTTAGCTCAGTGGTTCCACCACCTGTTGCACAAGCGCAAGGATCCAAGTTCGATCCCTGGTACCAAAAAACAAAAAAGATAAATTGACATTCACCAAAACTGAAAACTGCTCTTCAAAATACACGCTAATCAGGCCTGGAATTTAGCTCAGTGGTTTCGCCGCCTCCAGCGCAAGTGCAAGGACCCAAGTTCGATCCCCAGTACCAAAAATATACAAGCTAGTCTTTAGAGAAAATATCCATATGGCTGATAAAAGAACTGTATAAAGAATACCTAAATTGAAAAAAAAAAAAAAAAAGAATACCTGAAGAACACTTACAACTCAAGAAAATTCAATGTTTACAAACTGGACAAGAAACGTAAACAGACATTTCACACATACACACAATATACATAAATTGCTAATAAGCACATGAAAAGATGTTCAACATTACCAGTCACTGTGAAAATGCAAATCAAAACCCCAGTCAAAGACTACTTCACATTCACTAGGTTGGCTAAAATCAAAAAGACAAGTACTAAGGGCCAGGGATTTAGCTCAGTGGTTCCACCACCTGCCTCAAAAGCCCAAGGACCCGGGTTCGATCCCCAGTACCAAAAAATTAAATAAATAAAATAAAGACAAGTACTGAGGCAGAGATTTAGCTCAGTGGTTCCACCGCCTGCCTCACAAGCACAAGGTCCTGAGTTCAATCCCCAGTGCCAAAAAAAAAAGACAAGTATTGACAAAGGTGTGAAGCAACTGGGCCCCTTCCACACTGCTGGTGAAAATAAATATAAAATGGTGCAGTCACTTTGAAAAATAGTTTGGAGCCAGGGATGTAGCTCAGTGGCACCATGCCTGCCTGGTAAGTGCAAGGTTCTGAGTTCGATTCCTGGCCCCCCCCCCAAAAAAGTTAAACATAGGCAGGCCAGGCACAGCAGTGCATACCTGTAATCCCAGTCCTTGGGAAGCTGAGGCAAGAGTTTGAGGCCAGCCTGGGGTACACAGTGAAAACCTGTTTCAAAATAAAAAGGTAAAGTGGGATCCAGTAATGCATGCCTGTAATCCCAGTGACACAGGAGGCAAGAGGTTCACAAGTTCCAGGCCAGCCCAAGCAACTTAGTGAGTATCAAAATTTAAAATAAATTGAAAAAAAAACAAAAAAAGATTGGGCATGGCATATTGGTCAGTAGTAGAGCACTTCTGAGCCAATCTGCAGTGCCACAAAAAGGGGGGGGGTGTCTAATTGGCTATCTCAGGTAAATAGCCAAGAAAAACGAAAACACATGTCCACATCTGTACATAAATGTTTATAACAACATTACTCATAACAGCCAAAATGAATAATGAATAAATTAATGAACAAGATAAAGTGTATATAACTATACAATAGAAGTATAGATATACACAGTATGGAAGAACCTCAAAAATATTATGCTAAGTCAAGCCAGACACATGCAAACAACCTACATAATTATATGATTTATTTATATGAAATGTCCAGATAAAGCAAGTTTTACAAGACAGAAAGCACATCAGTGACAGGGTGAGGGAAGAAGACAGACTGACCACAACAGGCACCAAGAAATTTGAGAGAGAGAAATATCTAAATTGATTGCAGTGGTGTTTACACAATGCTACCAATTTACTAAAAATCAAGTCATATGTTTACAATGCATGAGTTGTACATTACACAAATTATACCCCAATAAAGCTATAAACAACCAAGGCGTGTCAGCACATGCCTATAATCTCAGCTACTCAGGAGACTGAGGC
The DNA here is from genome assembly GCF_053883595.1 of Heterocephalus glaber. Lineage (NCBI taxonomy): Eukaryota > Metazoa > Chordata > Mammalia > Rodentia > Bathyergidae > Heterocephalus > Heterocephalus glaber. The sequence goes on along the minus strand of NW_028258467.1, from coordinate 5,618,126 downwards.
AAAAGGATCACAAGTTTGAAGCCAGCCTGGGTAACTTAGGTAGACCTTTTGTCAAAACTTAAGAGAATAAATAAAGCAAATGTTATTAAACGCGTGTGAAGCACTGTTGCCATGCTGAAACTTCCAAGAAGAAAATTAGCGTTAGAGATGTTAAAAAAGTACTAGCACCAGGCTGTGGGTGTAACTCAATGGTAGGGTGTGTGCTTAACATATGCAAGACCCTAAGTTCGATCCCCTGCACTACAAAACAAACAGCACCCATGATACTTTCTCCTTGACATAATCAACAAAACTGACAGGGACCTGAAAGGACAGCGTCTCATAAAGTTGACTGGTCCATGAGATGACTCCCCTCATATCATCACCAACATCTCTGAGGTCCCTGGTCCACCCTCAGGGAAACACACTGAAGTACTGTTAGGGTCCCTTCTATCTAAAATTCACCCTCCCTGACCCAACAGACTTCTGGGGAGGCTGGGAAGCCAATGAAGAACCAGGCACAGGAGGATCTTGAGAAAGAACAATGAAAGACACTCATCACCCAGAAGAATGAGGAACAGTAGGGATAAAATACTACCTGGACAGGGCAGCCTTTGAACTGGGCTGGCCAAGAACATCCTATCTACTGCAGACAGCACAACCCAGGTGGCCAATGGGTTTCACCTGCAGGGCCAGCACCAATCGATTAATGGCAGCTGCCCGGAATGTTCTGTAATGGATTCTGAAACCAAGTCCAGGCTCAGGGGAAGGAATCATGAGCAACTGGCAATGTCTACCACAGTGGAAGGAAAGTGGTGTTGTAAGTGCCACGTGTTTGTTCTTTTGTCCATTCGTCCAAGTGAAGTGACAAATAAAAGTGCTCAGGTCCCAGGTAATAGGAAGTGTCACAACGAACTTTCTGATAGGGCCGGGGATTTAGCTTAGTGGTTTCGCTGCCTGCTGCACAAGTACAAGGACCTGAGTTCGATCCCCGGTACCAAAACAAAAACAAAAACAAAAAAAAACTTTCTGATACCTGTTATGCCACTGTTAACTGCTATTAAGATCTGGGCTAGTTATCTGTTTTCCTTTTTAAGCATTATAGCATAACATTTGCTAAGGATTTCTTACAACTTGTGCATGGTTTATAGTATATGTATGTTATCAATTCATTTCACAAATGAGGAAACTGAGTGGGGGGTAGCTTAGGCAATTTGACCAAGGTCACTCAGCCAAAGACCAGCAGGAAGAACACAGGTGGAGAGGACAACACCAAACCTCTTCGCTGATCTGAGGTTATCAGCCCTCAGAGACTCGAGAGCAGTGATAGTGATGAACCTTTTACAGCTTTCAATGATAGAAACAGCCTGCTGCAGCCCAAGTGCCATAGGTTCACCACTATTGCTCTAAGGGAAAGCCCAGGGACCAGAGCCCCACACCAGGCCAGGTTGCCCTTGGCGCCTCAGATACAAGCAGACATGGAGCTTTCCCTGTACTGCAGGCAACAGTGTGCTCTGGCCAGCTGACTATCCCCTTCCAACTGCACTCAAACTGCCAACTTCCTATCCGTGCATCCCTGTAATGCCCCTTGCCCCCATCCCCTCACCTTCCAAAATCAAGATAGAGCACATTTTCTCAAACTTGAGTAGACATCAGACTCAGCTGGGGGATGGGTTTAAAAATGAGGATGCTAGGCGCCAGCAGGCCTGTTGCAGGGCTGGGAATGTTTAACTGCCCCATGCATGGGAGCAGGGGGTTCTGGATCACACGTGAAGGAAACTGGGCCTAGTGGGAGTCCTTATCTTTCTTCTCCCCTCTCTACTGCAAATGACCCACGAGAAGATGGAGAGTGAGGAACTGAAGCTAAAAGTTTGGTCCGGCCACACTCATCCAGAGGCAGCAAACAACGGAAACACGCTTCTCTAGAGCCAAACACCTGATGCTAGTCCCAGCTGTGCCTCCATCCAGCTCCGGGACCTTAGGAAAGTCACTTCCTCTCTAGTGGTTCAGGAACCTCAGCCAGAAACTGGAGATTCTGGCAGGTTTCCTCCAGCTGTTCTCCACCTTGGCTGAAGGTCCTGGTCCTTTCAGCAATGACCCCAGGCTCTCCCCTATCAATCATAATCACCTGCCAGGGCCCAGCACAGTCCCCCTACCCAAACACCAGGAAAGCTAAACCTTTGATGAGATCGGATGTGAAATGCCCAGACTCAGGGCCGGGTCTTCACACCACGCATCCAAAGACAGCAAAAATCTAGCCTCGGTGCTGGAGCAATCTTCACGGCACACTTTATAAACACAAACAATGCGCCAAGCCCCCCGCTAAATACCGCGCCCAGACCAACAGAGGCCGCGCTAAGTAACTGGCCCAAGGTCACGAGCCTGGAAGGAGCCGCTCCGGATCCGACTCTGGACAGGCCGTCCCGGGCCCCGACCACCCCTCAGGCTAAGGGAAGAGGCGGCGCGGGTCTTCCCGCGGGTGCCCGGCAGAAAGGGTCCGCGGCCACGCGGGGCGCCTCCACCTGTGTTCTCACTACCCCCCAACCCCCGCCCCACCCCACCCCCACGCCGCGCCTCCCGGCGGCGTTCCACCCGCGCCTGGCAGGAAGCTCACCGGACTTCGGAGGGTAGCGATAGGCAGAGTTAGCCTGGATGTCGATGTCCTCCACCCCCGCGATGCGGCGGCTCAGGATGGAGCCCATGATGAGGGCACGGACCAGGACTTGGGCGGCGGCGGCGGTGGTATCCTCACGCGGACATAGCTCGAAACAGGCCGCACGGACACCCAGCCATACTGGCGCCTCGAACCGAGCCCCCCACCTGAACTGGCCGGGCCAGACGCCGCGGCACCCCGCCTTCCAGCCCGCAGCTTCCCGGGAAATGGAGTCCGCTCCACCCAAGTGCTCCGAGCCGCGGCGCCGCAAGCGCGCCTGCGCACTACGCCTCCCAGCTTGCCCCTCGCAGAGAACGGTCAGCCTGGGACAACCAAGCGGCGCATGCGCGGGAGGGCAGCTTCGGCCCCAGCCAGGAGGCTCTTCCTTCCGAGGCCGGAGACCGGCGCTGGTCCCGTAGCTCCTCGGTCTCTTCGTGATCTGTTCTTGCATAGACCCTTTTGGGGACCCAGCGCCTCCTGTGTACCCGGTGTCTGAAACACCTCCCGGAGGCAACCTTGGACCTCTCCAAAATCCAGGGTTCATCTCCCGCCCGGTCAGCAGAGGGCACACGTTTACCTGGTGCGAAGAAGGAAGCTAGGGTGAACCCCAAACCTCCTGAGGTAGACCTCACAGAGGAAGCAGACACCTGAGTCAACCTTGAACAGAACCCAGCGCATCTCTCCGGACCCACAATTGTTCAGAACAATTACTTTGAAGATACAGTTTTACAATCCCCGTCCAAGGCAGTAGACGTCTCCCCACTTTACACTAGGGAAACTGAGGTATATAGAATGTGCTGAAGGCAATTTTCCAAGAATCGGGGTCAGGATCGAAACCTCGAAATTCGAAAGGTACTTCCTGGCTTTCCACCCACACACCTCTGTAAGGTGGCCAAACTGAAGCCTGTCTGTACCTTTTTCAGTTGAGAAACTGGGGTTCCAAGAAGAGCATTTACCAAGTCAAGCCTGCTCTGCCAACAAAGCAACTAGGAAGACTAGTGACAGACTAAGAGTCTTAGATGTCAAATTCACCACAGCGATTAAATTCACACAATAAAATACTCCAACCTTTCCGGTAAACCAGGATCCAATGGACCTTATTGCTGAGAGATCTTGTAAATCCAAATGAGTAGGATGAGAGAGACCAGGTCTTAGAGGTAGCTGGTTAAATTTTCCTGCCCTAAAACCAAGATGCACACTTACTGAGCACTTGCGATAGCCCAGGCATGGTGCTGAGGGCTACGCACAGTCTCTCATTTAAAATTTCTCTGATATGTGTTCTAATAAAAAATAAAATATGTTTTAAAATGTACTGAATTCTATTTTCATTCCCAATTTACAAAATAAAAAATTAAGCCTTAAAAAAGTACCCCTTTCTAGCTTGTGTCACAGCAAAAAGTGGCAAGCTGGGATTTGCTCTTACCTAAGGGACTTTCTTGTGTTCCCAGAGACAGTAATGTAATACATCAATGTACCAGATTTCAAGTCTCTTGCCTCCTGATGGATGAACCTGAAGACATCCTCACCCCATATAGTCTTTCTTCCCTTATTCAAAATTTTTTTTTCAACTGGGTGTAGTGGTGTGTGCCTATAATCTCAGCACTGGGGAAGCTGAGGCAGGAGGATTGCCATGAGTTTCAGGCTAGCCTGGGCTCCATAGTGAGTTCAAAGTCAGCATGGACTATATAGCAAGACCCTGTCTCAAAAACACAAGAAAATGGGCCAGGGATTTAGCTCAGTGGTTCCACCACCTGCCTCACAAGCTGAGGGCCTGGGTTCGACCCCCGTACTGGAAAAAAAAAAAACAACACAAGAAAATGGGGCCAGGGATTTAGCTCAGTGGTTCTGCCACCTGCCTCGAAACCACAAGGTCCTGAGTTTGATCCCCAGTACCGAAAAAAAAAAAAAGAAAAACAATTTTTCCATTGAGTCACATATTTACATATACATACACCCATATATCAACACACGGGGAGGGAAAGAGAGTCCTGAGGATTTTAATGTTGAAATTGAAAAAAAGCAGTAAGAGCACATTCTCCCTATGGAGCCTGGACTGGGGCAGGTGTCTCATTAGCTGGACCTTTCATTAAATATTCTCAAGTGTTTCAGATTCAAGGTGCCTTGAAGCCCTTCCAGCAATATTCTTCTGTACTTATCAACACTCAGCTGGGAGACAGGTCTTTCCTGATTTGATCCAAGTTCCACTATCAATATCTTGGGTGGCTCATTTACTTATTTGACAAATATTTATTATACAATTACTATGTGACAAGTGATGAGCCAGACAACAGGGATCAAATGGTGGAATATGCTAGACACAGAGCCTGCAGGCTAGTGTGGAAAAACACCTTCCACTGAGTGGCCATGTGAACTTTGGCAAGGTCCTCAACCTCCTTGGCTCTCAGGTAAGACAAGAGTGGTGCTGGAAATGCCTTCTCTCTCCCTCTCCCTCATTTCTGGCCCCTGCTGGCCCATCTCGGCCTGTTAAGAAATCCAAAGTCCATCCTCCAGCCAGGCTGATCCTGGCTGAAAACAAAATTGTTTTTTTCCTTCCCTACTAGTCCTGGGAAAACAAGCTGGCTGAGGTGGTGCACAGGGGCCAGCAGGGTGACCTTTGTCCCTGCCAGCTTCATCTTCTCCAGTCCTGCAAGGCAGGCTGACCTGGGAGCATTCCTTCAGAGATGGGCAAGCCTGGGCAAGTAGGGAGGTGGTTAAGTGGACTGCAGGTGGGAGGAGGCACTTCTTGCCTTCATAACCAAAAGAAGTCCCCAGTGGACCCTACCAGGACACCACCCACCCTCCCTTGCCAGAAACACATACTGCTGGGGTGCTGCTCTTTTCCACTGGCTCAGAATGATAGAGTGTAATAGGGGCTAGGGATTTAGCTCAGTGGTTCGGCCGCCTGCCTCGAAAGCGCAAGGTCCAGAGTCTGATCCCCATACCCCCCCAAAAAAGTACAAGATAGAGTGTAAGGCTAGTTTCCAGCCTCAGCTTCCTTATCTGTAAAATTGGGCTTGGTCTCCCCAAAGTAGTCCAGATAGAGGCAAAAGAGTATTGCAACTGGTATACGGACTGCCAGGCCTTGTGCTAAGCACCTCACAGGTATTAATCCCCCACAACAGCACTAGGAGAGCTCACAGTTCTGTAAAAAAAAGAACACCATAGCTCAGATCCTGAGTAAATATGTAGTGGAGGAGTCAAGACTGACAATACAGATCTTACCCTCTCAAACCTGCCCACCTTCGACCATGCTCTGGTGTAGTCCCCATAACAACAATGGAATTAGAAGTCATACTCTAAGCTGTCTGTTACCATGCACTGACCCTAGGCTAAGCACTTCGCTCACATTAATTCATGGCTATGATGCTTCGCAAATATAAGGGGTGATTCTCAGCAAGAGCAAAAATATCTTGGCACCATGAGGGTTTGCAAAAAACTGTGACCCCTCCAGGTGACCATATGATCCTGCCAAGGCAGGAAAGAGATTGAAACTCCCATTTCCTGTGAACAGAGGCCTTCTGCCAGGACTAAGGAGCCTGTCTAGAGAAGGAGAACACTGTGTCTTCTTCCAGCTTGTCTTCAGAGCCTGATCCTTCACCAACCCTCTAAGCTATCTAGATCTCACATTACTACCTCTCTACCCTGGAACCTTTCAAGTGCTGTCCTCCAGTCCCCCATTATCCTTCCATCAGCCACTAGGAGACTCTGGCAGGGCTCAGATGTCCTAACAGGGCTCTCCAGAACACTGTAGGATGCTCCGCAAATCCTGATGAACCTGTCAGTCACCATCCGGTCTCCACACTATCATGACTAGAGCGATCATGATTCGGGACAATTGACCAGATCTATCATGAATCTTCAGTGGCTCTAAACCTACTCCCAAGGCCTGTGCTTGCTTCCTTAGAGTCCTTTCTATACAAGCAGTGTTACATTTGTGCTTGGGATTTCCGACAGATGGTCTTCTCCACCATGCCCGGGCCTGATTTTGCTCTTCTACAGCCCAGAGCCAGGTCAAAGCCAGGCAGAGAGCAACAGGCCAACAGTGAAATTGGGGCCAAAGAAAGAAACTGGGCCCAGGAAGCACAAGGAACTGGGCCAAGATCACGCAGAGTAAGATACCCACGAGCCCCGCCACTGTGGCTCGCCGCCGCCCTTATCCAGCTTCTCGCTCTCTCCTACCCGCTACGTCAACCGGAAGTGGCATGTGCAGGGCTGTAAACACAACCCGCAAGGTCCCACCCCCCCCACTCCGCTCTCAGCCCCGCCCCCGTCTGCCATGTGACATGCCCCCGCCCGCCCTCAACGCGGCCTCATTGGGCTGCCAGCTTTGTTTACCTTATATGGCCAGGTCCTAACACCCCGCGGCAGCACATTGGCCGAGGCTCGGCCTCTCTCAGCTGACGTCACCCGGGACAGAAAGATGCAAATAAACCGGGGCATTCTGGGAAGGTAAGTCTAGAGCGGCTCCGGAACTGGCTCCTCGCGGTCCTAGCGCCCCCAACGCTCAAAGACGGGATTTCTGGCAGAGAGGGCACAAGCTGTTGCGTGGGAAAGTGGGTACTCCAGGGAGGGGCACCCCAAGACTCCAGAAGCTAGTGGCCTTGTCTGCCTGTCCCAGGGGTCGTCCTTATCTCGAGACCCACCTCTTTTCTAGCTGGCCGAGAGCCACACTGGGAAGGGCAAGACGAGTGTGCTGTGGGGGCCTCCGAAGCCTTTCTGGAGGCGGTGACTTTTATCAGCGCCTTGAATGGCCAGCTCCCTAGTTCACTGAACGATATATATTGGCGCCTACTGCAGCGGCTCTGGGCGAGAATTCCTGGGGTCTCCCACTCTTCTGGGGGTTGCAGGGTCCCCAAAACCCGGAAACCCGGTATTTGCATCCACTTCTGTGATCAACCCCGCACTCAGTAGGCGTTCGGCTACCAGACCCGCCCTCCCAGCCTGCCCGGGGGCGGGAGCGTCGCGGACTACAGATCCCAGCATGCCCCGCTGGCCGCTGGAGCCGCGAGGCGCGGCGAGTCAGAGCGCACGGTAAATATTTGTATTAGCCGGAGCCGGCTCGCTAATGGTGGACGGGTGAGGCGCGGCGCGAGCGCGCAGGCGGCCGGAGCGGGCAGCGCGGCGGCGCCATGTCGGTGAACATGGATGAGCTCAAGCACCAGGTCATGATCAACCAGTTCGTGCTGACGGCGGGCTGCGCTGCGGACCAGGCGAAGCAGCTGCTGCAGGCAGCCCACTGGCAGTTCGAGGTGCGCGCGGGGCAGGCGGCGTGGACACGTACCAGGGGTGCCCCCCGGGCCGGGCAGAGGGCTCCACCCGCCCGCTCGACGGCCAGGCCGGCTCCCGAGGCCCGGCGGCCGGCTTGGGGACCCCCCCCCCTTTGTCCGAGTAACGGCCCAGGGTGGGGCGGCGGCCGGCCGGAAGGAGGACGTCCCGGGCCGGGCTGCGCCGGGCCGAGGGAGGAGCCGCCCGGCGGCCGCGGGTCTGTGTGCCCGGTGGGCGGCCCGCGCGTGTGCGTACATGTACATGTGCGTTTCTATTTACGCACGTACCGCGCTTGGCGTCAGCGGGCACATCGAGGGTTGTGGGCATGTGGGTACGTGTGCGGACGCGCTTTCTGCCCGGCTGTGTCTGGTACTAGATACGCGGGTGTCATGTTTGGTGTATGTTTAGCGTATACAGTTGTGTCGTATACAGTTGCGTGGAGTGTATGGGCAGTGTACTGGAGCCCCACACTACAACGCGGAGATGTGCGTATGCGTACTTCGTTCCAGAAGTGTGCCTGGGGGTCGTTCTGCGGGTCTAGGTGCCCTCTGGGCTAAGAGAGGAACCTGTACCTTCGCGGCTGCTCTGAGGGTGTTGTGGGTCTATAGCACAAGCCACCTGAGCAGAAGGTGGAGCTGCCCCTGTCTGGCGCTCACTCCACCCACTAGGTCTCTGCTGACCTGTAAGGTAATAGTGCCCGGAAGCTGTTGGTGCTCCCTAGAGGCCATCTGACTTCCCAACTCAAAGACCCTGAAATCACCACCCCGGTGGTATCTAGGGATAAGACCAGAGTCTCTCTATAGTGGTGCCCCTGATAGGTGTAGGGTCAGAACCTCAGCCAGTCTGGTAGTATTTGTGCCCGGCTCTAGCCCAGAACCTGGTTTCCTTGGGAGCCATGCCAGGGATAGTGTTGGGGCCTCCAGGGAGAACCAGGACCCAGGGGCCTTTAGGGCTGTTTCCTCGGGGCAGGGTGGGGATCAGAAAGAATGTCCCCAGTTTGGGATTGTCTGGGAAGGCTGTAGGCTTTCCATCTAGATAAATCCATTCTCCTTTCCTTGCTCACTCCTTCAGTTTTAAGACTTTCAGTGTACTGTCCCTGCACTGTTTTTATGCAGCAGAGGAAAGGCTGGTTTCTTAGGCCTCAGTTTCCACACCTGGACCTGGGGGGAGCCAGGTGAGTCAGCCTCTAAGGCCTAAATGGCCAGGCCTCTGCCCCCTCCCCCCCTGCAGCCCCACCCAAAGGAAGCTCCCTGTTCCCCACCTCTCCAGCAGCCCTAATCAACCCTGTTTGTCTCTTGGGTTGGATGTGGTAAAACTTGCAAAACTGCATTCATGGCAGTTTGCTGGAGTCCCACTTGTACATACAGGGCTCCCTCCCTGCCTGGGCTGGGCAGGCAGGTGTCCAGTGGGAAATGGGCCCTGCCTGCAGGACTCTGAACCCATCCTTCAGAGTCAGAGACCCAGGCTGTGTCTCTCAGCACAGATTGAATTGAAAATATAGCTTTGAAGAATGCAGCAGCTGGGGAAAAACTGTCCACAGGAATGTCAGGACCGCCCTGAAGACTGGGGAGCTTTAGTAGCCACTGGCAGCCCAGGGGTACAAGCACCTGTGCCCTTGATTGTCAGTTTCACTGTCTGTAAAATGGGGGCTACTTGGTTATGAGCAAGTGGGCTGTGAATCTCCAAGCCTCAGGCCTAGGCCTAGAAGTGAGGGGGTTCCTCATGGTTAGCCCATCCCCCTTTACAACCAGCCTCCACGGGTCACATTCGTGTATTTCTGGGTCACATTCTCAGATTCAGGTGTTAATGGGAGCAGAGGCTGCAGAGGGAGGGGACCTCTGTCTAGCTGTGCAGATGTTCTTAGTGGAGAACTCACGGTGGCCTGTGGGCTCCTGGGTTGGGGTTTGCAAAGTGAGCCTGGGCTGAGGGGCATAGCTGATGCTGCCAGGAAAATGCTTGGAGACCCAGCCCCCATACCTGAGTTCCCATTCCATTTGGGAACACCCAGATACAGTGTCTCCAGGAAATTCCCAAAATAATTCATTTGAGTTTAAAAAAGAAAAAAAAAAAAGAAAAAACCCCAAGGGCAAGTCCTGGGACCCGGGCTCGGTTTCTGGGTGTGTTGGTAAGGGAAGACTACAAAGTCCACTGGGCAGCACAAGCTAGGGAGCAGGTCTACCAGGGATGACTTCAGGTCCCAGCCAGGGACTTGGCAGTGCCTGGAGGACCCCTCACACACTTAAGGACCCCTCCCTTCCCTAGCACTTTCACAAGAACCACCAGCTCCCTTACTTCCCACAGGGACCTAAGGGAGGTGCAGTAAATGCCAGCACCTCCCATGAGGGCTCCCTGAAGCCACCCTGGAGTCCCTGCCACCCATTTGGGGCAACCCAAGGGATATGCCTGGAATCTCAGGCCAGGATCCTAACTTCACTTCTGCCTTTTGTTAATCTCATGACCCCTAGCAAAGAATTCCATCCTCAGTTTCCCTATCTGTAAAGCAAGTGATTCCAGGCCAGCTTCTGTGGTAATTGCCCCTTGCTTGATGGAATCCTGGTTGAAGAGGCAGCACCTTGCTTGGTGGGGTAATGGTGTAGAGGGAGAAGGTAGGGTGTCATGTGGCCAACATGGAGTTGTCACGAGCTGTTGTTCCTGGCTGGCTTCAGTGCTAGGGCCACCCTCCTGCTCACCGCCTTGACATTCCTAGGAAGGTTTGGGTGGGTGAGTATAAAACCCAGACCCTCCCATTTAAATCCAGCTCCTCCCAACTGGAACATGGTGGTTTGAAGAGGTCACTGTTGTTCATCCTTGTGATACAGATGGAGACACTGAGGTCCAGACAGGGCAGAGCCATGTGTTTAGCCAGAGGTGTAGTAGAGAGAGCCAAGAAGCAGGTCTCTTCCCTCAAGGCATGAACTCAAGATCTCCCTAATTAAGAGGAATAACAGACTCAGAAGAGTAGAGACTTGGGGCAGGGATTTAGGTCAGTGGTTCCAGCGCCTGCCTCACAAGCGCAAGGTGCCGAGTTCAATCCCCAGTACCAAAAAAAAAAAAAAAAAAGAAGAGTAGAGACTTGCTACCATCTATCTAGGTAGGGACAGGGAAGGTTAGGACATCCTGAATCAAACTGAGGACCATCTGGCCTACTGAGGGGCCTTACAGCCTTGCCTGCCTGCCCAGAGCAACAGTGACAGTGTCAGAAGTATGTGAGGGGTGGGCTCTACAGCTAGGAGTCACCTGGCAGGTAGCCTTGTAAGATTCTTCACTACCACTACTGCCTCCAGTTTCATGGTGTCTCCATGGGTGATAGTGAGGCTTGGGTGGTGACAGGTACACTGCTGGTTCTTGGCCACCTCAGCTCACCTTGAGCCTGGGAACTATGGTTAGGGAGGGTCCTGGAGGGTAAGCACAATCTTTCTTCCTGTAGACGGCCCTCAGCGCCTTTTTCCAGGAGACCAACATCCCCTACAGCCACCACCACCACCAGATGGTAAGTGTCCCCTGGAGACCTATATGTGGCCCCGCTGGGGGCTCTCTGTTCTGGGCAGGGATGAAGGAGACTGAGCCAGGTGGGTGTATAAGTGGCCCCCCAACCCAGGGAGGCTTCCAGTGGAGAGCAGTGCACATGCGACTGCACCTCCTGGAGATAGGCCTGCTGGAGTGTGATTGGTGGGCAGCCTGGGTTCAGCAGGACCTGGGTAGCACTGGCCCTTGGAGCTTGGGCTTCTGCCTGTACAGTGGGGCAGCACTCCTGGGTTGCTGTGCTAAGTAAGGGGGCTGGGAAAACCTCATGGCCCTGCACTGGGCAGTGTGGATCTACAGCCCAGGTACCCAATGAAACTGGGTCAGCCCAGCTTAGTGCCTTTCCCTGTGAGCCCCTGCATTGGGACCAGCTGGGCCAGGGCAAAACTCAAGTGGCGTCTGGAGGGAGGGGTATGGGGTCACCTGTCTCTTCTTCAAAGGCAATGGGGACCTTTGGGCCCTCCCAGAAAGAGGTGCTCACCCCTCCCTCTCTCCTTTCTTTTCCCACAGATGTGCACTCCTGCCAACACCCCTGCCACACCCCCCAACTTCCCTGATGCTCTCACCATGTTCTCACGTCTCAAGGCCTCAGAGAGCTTCCACAGTGGCAGTAGCGGCAGCCCAATGGCCACAACAGCTACATCGCCCCCTCCACACTTCCCCCATGCCACCACTGGCAGCTTTGTGGCACCCAGCTGGCCAACTGCAGGCTCACCCCCTGGGGGCCCACAGCACCACCAGCCGCAGCCATCCCTGTGGACTCCAGCACCCCCTTCTCCGGCTTCAGACTGGCCACCCCTGGCCCCTCAACAAGCTGCTTCAGAACCCAGGGCTCACCCTGCCATGGAGGCAGAGAGATAAGGGAGGCCCCTCCCCCCTCCCGGAGGCCAGGACCCCGTGGGGCGGGGGAGAGGATGTCTTCATGGGCCCCCTTCACCCCTCTGTTTGCACCCTTGCGCCCTGGAGCCCTGGAGGGGAGAGATGGACTCTAGCCAGGCAGGGATACATCTTGTGGCAACATGCACAGCTTCACGCATGCAAGTTCATGGAGCAAAGGCATGCGGTCTCCAGCTCACGGATTTGGCTCAAAGTGGCTTGGGTGCCTGGTGAGCAGCACCTTGGAGACCAAACAGCCTTCCCACGAGGACTCACCCACCCTGCCCTAGCTCAGGGTCACTGTGGACAGTCACCCAGCAGAGACATGGCTGGCTACTGACTTGGAGCTCCCTACAGCTGACAAACCTAGATCCCCACACTCGGGAATGCAGAGCCTTCTCCGCATGTGTGCGTGTAGCCATGTCTATATATTTATATGTATGTCGCTCTTTAAAAAGCAACCTAGTTTATGGGGCAGCTGGACTTTGCATGTTAGAGTGAGCCCCAAGCCCCATGCCCATCACCCTTCTCCCCAGGGCCCTGCCTCGCCCCACTCCCCCCTTGTCAGCCTGCACTGCTGTTCCCCAAAAGAAAAGGTTTATGGGAAACTCCAGGACTCTTCCTTCCCATCCCCAGTGCCTGCCTGCTGGGGCTGTCTGCATGCCTTCCCCAGAGCCCAGGGGTACCTGATCTCCACTTTTCTTTCCCCGTTTTAACAGAAGAAAGAATTCCAAACTATCACCAGGCTCTGTAGTCTCTTGCCTCACATCCTAGGCTTTGCTACCAGCTAGCTATGTTGGGGGTGGGAGTGCAGAGCACAGGTCACCCCCAGTATCACTCAGCTCCACAATGTTCCTGCCTGTCACTGTCTTCTCAGTCACAATGTGCTCTAGAAACCACCTGCTCACCAAAAACTATTTCCATGAAATTAGTTTTCTGGCCTGTGTCTCCACAACCTGACCCCTCCCACTGCTCAGGTGGACAGATCTTGGCCCCAGTTTTGAGTAAGCACATTTAACAACTGCCTCCATCTTCCTAGACATTACATAGGATAACTTGGACCCTCTGAGCTCAGCCTCCAGCAACACAGCATAGTGGGTGGCTATTGCCCTTGCATTCCCCCCGGGATACCTGTATAGCAGGGAATGGGTCTCCAGCCTCCTGACCCCTCACTCCGCAGCTTCTCTACTCTGGAATGGACAGAAATTCTTGGAAAATTGCCATACACACCCATAAGTGGTAGGGAAAGGCTTTGTAGAGAGAAGTATCTAGGGGTCACTTGCCATGCATGGTCAATGCGTAAGCCCATCTCGGGGCAGACTGCTAAGGTGGCCATAAGCATTAGCTGTCGCAACATGGTGCACAGTCTAGATTCTGCATGGTTGGGGGCTGAGGAGCACTAATTTTTGAGTGCCCAGCAGTATCTGGGTACCCTATAGTTGCTACCAGTACTAAAGTGACCCAGACCAGCATCCTCACACAGGAGATGTTAGAGCTGAGGCCACCCTACCAAGTCCTGGGGGCCACTGTGAGTTGGGCCTAGAGGTCTCCTACATTAAGGCACAAAGGACGTTCAAGGTTCTAGGTCTGGGCTTTCCAGCCTCAGAGCTGTTGACATCTGGGTCAGAATCACTGTCCCTACAGTGGGTGCTGTCCTGTGCACCATGGAGTGCACACAGCATCCAGTCTGGTTGCACCCCCTAGTTGTGGCGATCAAAAACAGGGCAGTTGCCCCAGTGGAGAGGTCTGTAGTCTTGGAGGTCACATACCTAGCTGTCAGGCCAGCAGGCCCAAGGTTCCTGGTCCTGCTAGGTCAAATCTGGTGAGAGACTCCCCAGGTAGGTAACTGCAAATTATCTGCTTACACTAAAAGCCACTCACTTTATGCCAAAAAGGTGAGCTTCATGGCGTGCCAGTTACACCTCAAAGCTGTTACTAAAAATAAAACAGCTCCCGGGAGATTCTGAGGCAGCTGCTTAGCACACAGTGCCTGGAAGCTACTAGAGTTGATCCCTGAGCCTGCAGGGTATGAGGATCCCTGAATGCTTGTAAAACACCCAAATTTTGGGCTCACCTCTAAGGCAGCTGCCCTAGAGAAGGGTCCTAAGACCTAGGCTGAGCCCCCTCCCCCATGGTGCTGGGACTGAAATCCAGGGCCTTGTGGATGCCAAGGTAAGCAGTCTACCTATGAGCTACACCCTTGGCCCTTTAAATTTTTGAGACGGGGCTCATTAAGTTGCACAGGCAGGCTTCAAACTTGAGATCCTCTTCCTCAGCCTTCCAGATAGCTGGGATTACAGGTATGCACTACCACACTCAGCTGCAGACTGATTCTTAATGTGTCCCAGGCAAGGTGGGAACTGTTTCAACCCTCTCCTAGGAGGGAGCAATTTGGAAGCCCTAGGCAAAACTGGAATTGGGGCCTGGGAATTCAGTGTTCCAGTAGATGCAGAGGCCCGATGGCAAGTGCCTGTAATCCCAGCATTTTGGATGGCTGACCCAGGAGGATGGCAAGTATGAGCCCAGCCTGGGCAACTTAATGAGACCCTGTCTCAAAAAGTGAAAAAAAATGGCTGGGGATATAGCTCAGTGTGAAGACCCTGGGTCCAATCCCTAGTACTGCAAAAGAAAAAAGTGGGCCAGTACTTCATGGGAGCCAGAGGTGGCCCACAAAAATGTACCATGTGCCCTAGAACTCAAATGTGAGAGAACCTAGAAACGTGTGGTGTAATCCAAGCTTGGAAGCTGAGAAGCAAAATTTAAGACTGCAGACAACCCATGCGTTTAAGAGTAAACTGAGTGAAAAGCCAACGGCCAAAGTTGTAGCAAAACAGACCCACAATCATAGGCCACTCCAGTTGTGCTTCATTGCAGGCACCTCTTGGGGACTGCCTGAGCAACACAAGGAAACCAGCCTTGTTATTTTGAAGTCTTCACTTTTCTGAGCTGGTTATGCCTTGCTTCCCCACTGGATTAGAGCTCCAAATGACTTTTCCAAAATTGCACTCTAACAAACGCCATTTGCATCCATGAAGTTGCTAAAAAGAATGTCCTTCAAGCTCTTCATGTCTGATTCCCAAAGAGAATATGGCAGTATTTTTGAATGAAGACCTGGTCTTGCCCAGTGACAAGCGGTGTCTGTTCCCTTCCAGTCTGCTGTGGGGGTGGGCACTTTTCTGACGGGCTTGCAAAAATGAAGTCCCTGCTGTGTGCTGTGTGGCTTACACAGTGTCACACATTTTGTTAAATATGTTTACCAACGTTTTAACATCACGAGTGTTTATGTGAAAAGCTCCATTTCTTACTTATCTTGGCAACTGGAATATATGTCCCAAATTCCCTCAAGGCCCAAAGCAGCTGGAGCTGACCATTATACTAGGGACACAGCCTTCCCACCCCTGCCAGGCCAGGCCCCTCCATTCCATTGGCTACATGGTCATTTCCAACTGTTGCTGTGGAATCAGCTGGATTTTGAAGGGAGAACTTTGCTTTTAACCACAAGCAACTACATTAGTAAGTGCCCTGCTCAGTGGGGCGGAGGGGCAGAGCATGATGCTGAGCTGCTTCCTGTGGCAGGCAGGGCTCCTCCAGACAGCCCTAAAGAGAGAAGGGCTTGTTCTCCTGAAGGTGTTGGATGTGGGGCCACACCTAGGGCTACTGAGTGTCACCAGGATTTGTCCAGTGGACCCACCAAGGTTCTCTGAGAATGCGCTGTGGCCAGCCCAGAGAATCAGGCTGGCAGCAGCCCTGCAGGACCATTTCACAGCAGTTCCTGCCCAGCAGAGGACAGATGAGCCCTTTCACTCAGATCCACCTCCCTATGTGGGGAGGCCACCTGGGTTGGCCAAGATGGGGGTCTTTTGATGCAAAGCTGTTTCCAACTCCTGCATTTGGGAAAGTCTCTGGGTTTGTAGCCACGGGTTATATTTGGGCAAGTTACACATTTTGAATGAGACTTAAAATACTATTTCTGGGGTGAGGTGGTGCTGTGGGGAGGCCACTTCAGGATGGCCAAGGCCTTACAAGGTGCTGAGAGTCTGTTGGCAAAATCTTGCACTGCTTTCTGGGCCATTTCTCATGTCCTGGGGAACAACAAAGCTGCAAATATTGGCATTTTTTGCAGATCCTGATGAAGCCATGAGCAAGGGGAAGGGGTAAGAAAAGAGAAACCCTTGTCTGGTGTTACATGTTTGCAGCGTCTCTCCCTAGAGCCCCCAAATCCACAGGAAGTTAGTTGTGATGGGTCAGTGCGTGGCGAGTCCACTGTCCTTGAAAGTCACCATTCAGAAGGCTCTTCTGTGGCCTGCATTTCCACCACCAGCTCCAATTCCAGTACCTGCTCCAATCAGTAGTGCCTCCAGATTGGACCCACTGCTCTTCAGAAGGCATCTCCTTCCCCATCCTACCTGGCCCAATTTGTGCAGCCCTAAGAGCCTCACTGCACAAGACCAGTTCACATCAGTTTTAAAATGTAGACCCCTGGTTCTAAGAACCTCTCTTCCTCCTAGGCAAGCCAAGAAGAGATTGATCACTCTGGCCCTGTCTAGCTTGGCCTTGCAGCTATGGCCCAGGACCGGTGTTGTTGCCCCCTTTCATACAGGAAGCTGGGCCAAGGACTTTCCAAAATGGGGTTCCATTGTTGCCACATACCTTCCTCTGCTGCACTGGGGTCACCCATGCTCCTGAGGCAGCTGCCCGGGGCCTTGGGTTGGTACGGCTTTCCCATCATCCCCCAAGCCCTGCAGGCCCACCCCTAGCCCAGGGACAGGACTGTATTCTGGGATCATGCCTGGCTGAAGTCCTTACCTTCCAAGCACCCAGGAGGCCTGCAGAATGCAGATAGGTTACATACTGACAAATGGGGCCCTCATTCCTCACTCCCCGGGCTGCAGGAACCAACTCAAACACTGATGTCTCAGGTTTGTAAACCTCTGAAATGGGCCCAGAAGATGGGTTTGAAGGAACTGAGTTGGAGAACACACGAGTCTGTGAGGGAGAGTGGTGCCCAACTCTGAGGACAAAGGAGAGGCCTGGGGTGCCAGCATGTTGGCAATGGCCTGTCTCCAGGAACCCCACTTCCACAGCTGACCCGGGCTGGAGCCACAGCTTCCTTGGCTGAGGTGGAAGAGGGAATAAAGCCAGGCCCCTGATAACTTGTGCACAATACCTAGCAGGTGTGGCCTCCTGGGCAGCCTGTCAAGACCTCTGTACTACCCACCACAGAGCTGGGACAGCCCAGGGCACATGGCTGTCATGTGAAAAATGGTGGAGGAGAAAGGTTTCTTGTGAGTTCTGCACAGGTTTTGGCCATAGGTGCTAGGAGGCTGAGTCTTGGCAGCCAAAAGAGGTACCAGCAAGTCCCACCCACCCACATGGAGAGGGTAAGGCCACCCCCCGAAGAGTATACCTCATCTACAGCCAGACAGGTGGGAGGTTTTATTCTGGGCAGAATTTGCCAAAAATACTCATCTGTGACATGGAGGTAGGGGCTCAGTCTATGCCAGCCAGTGCCTCCGCCAAAGGCAACATGGAGAGAGAAGTCACCTGGGTCAGGAAGAGCTTGGCCTCATTTGGGCAGAGTCCTTGGAGAAAGAAAAGACCAGTCAGCTGGGAGGCTGAGTGAGGCAAGAATATCACAAGTTTGGGCTGGGGATTTGGCTCAGTAGCTCCCATGCCTGCCTTGAAAGCACAAGGTCCTGGGTTCAATCCCCCCACCCCCATACCAAAAAAAAAGGCCAGGGATTTAGCTCAGTGGTGCTGCCGCCTGTCCTGCAAGCGCAAGGACCCAAGTTCGATCCCCAGTACCAAAAAAAAAAAAAGAATATCACAAGTTTGAGCAAAGCCTGAGCAACTTAGCAACTTAGTAAAAACCTGTCTCAAAATAAAATATAAAAATGGAGTAGGGATATAGCTCAGTGCAAAGGCTCTGGGTTCAATCCGCAGTACCACAGTCCAAAAGCAAACAACCAAAACAATCATAGACATAAAGGGGATGGGAGGCCGTGGCAATCGTTAGGAAAGAGCCGCCACACAGTATCCCCAGGCACAATAGCCTCCAGGCCAGGGGTTCCTCCTCCACACCTGCCCCTGGCGGGGCACTCCTAGTCCCTGCCCAGAGTCCTCCCTTCTCCAGCTCATTCCTGGACAGCTTTTGCCTCCAGCCATCAACTCCCTGACTCACCCCATTATCTAGTGAGCCTGAGGGGGTAGGTCCTGCACCAAACCTGTAGAGGGGAGCTGTTTCATCTCTGAAATGGCACAGAACTATCCACGGTAGAAAAAGGAGAAAGGGCAGGACTCAACAGCGAGGGAGTGAGAAAAGCAGGAGGTAGGGAGATTGACAAGAGGAAGGGACAGGTAACCAGAAGGGGAAGGGATAAAGCCAGCCCACGACCCTAGGGGAGGTGGGCATGGGGTGAGCCATCTGCTTTACGTTACAAGAGTGATTGCTAGGGGCCGGGGATTTAGCTCAGTGGTTTCGCCTCCTGCTGCGCAAGCGCAAAAACCTGAGTTCGATCCCCGGTACACCCCCCCCCCCCAAAAGAGTGATTGCTAAACTGGCAGAATGAGACTTGAGACTTTGTGACCTCCTGGTATGCTCTTTTCACCACCAAATGTGTGGGCTAAAAGCAGGAGAAGGCCTCTGGCGGGGCGGCCCGCGACGGCGGCCGGTGAGCTCTCTGGGCCCAGGCTCCTCTCCTGAGTGGGCACGGCTGTGGGGCGGGCACACAGCGCTCAGGACCCAGAGCAGGGCTGCGGCGAGCCGTGGAGGGCGCCCACGTGAGCATCACAGTGCAGGTGCAGCCTGGACGCGAACATGAAGCCCGAGCAAGATGCTCTGGATGAGTATTTTGAGTACGATTCAGAGGAGTTCCTGGTCTCTCTGGCCTTGCTAATAACAGAAGGACGGACACCAGAATGCTCCGTGAAGGGGCGTACGGAGAGCCTCCATTGCCCCCCGGCACAGTCCTGCCTCCCAGCCACCACCTGACACGAGTGCAGCTACAAGCTGGCCCAGTGTCGCCAAGCCAGACGCACCAGGTCTGAGGTCACTCTGCTGTGGAAGAGCAACCTTCCGGTCACGGTGGAGGTGATGCTGCTCCCGGACTGCTGCTACAGCGACAACAGCCCCAGCACCGAAGGGACCAACCTGAATGACCCTGCCGTCAAGCAGGATGCCCTGCTGCTGGAGAGATGGATCCTGGAGCCGGTGCCTCAGCAGAATGGCGGTCGGTTTGTTGAGGAGAAGACTCTCCTGCTGGCTGTGCGCTCGTTCGTGTTCTTTTCCCAGTTAAGTGCTTGGCTGAGTGTCTCTCACGGTGCTGTCCCACAAAACATCCTGTACAGGATCAGTGCCGCTGACGGCAGACCTGCAGTGGCGCTTCCCCTAGACTCCAGTTGAGCACGTGTTTCCTGTCCCCAACGTTTCTCACAGTATGGCCTTGAAAGTCAGCATTCATTCCCTGCCCCAACAGTCTAATTACCCAGTCCTGTGCTGTAGCATTCACATGAATCTTGGCGTTTATGAGGACAGGATTCAAAACCACGAGCGAAAAGCCTGTCAGCACTGCAGTCCCACTGAAGCAGAGCAGTGCAGTCCGAACGGCTCACAGCGCCTGTGCAGCAGACAGGCGTGGACTGCGGGGCCTGAGAGTGTGCGGCATGTAAGAAGCGGCCCCACTCCTGAGCACACTGCAGCCACCAGAAACGGTGGGCCCCATCTGGCCTCGGGCAGGAAGTCCCCTTACGGTACATCTCGGGCCAGTCTTCTGGGCTCGAGTGGCCTAGGAGATATGAAGCCACATGAAACGTCCATGAGAACTTGGAAATCACTTTCAGTGGTGGATTCAGGTGTCTCCAGCCACCAGAGCTCCAGGCAGCCAACTGGTGAGACAAACCCTCTGATAAACTCCTTAATCCAGGGTCGACAAGAAGTCATTGCAAGAATCGTTTCAGCACCTGATTCACTGTGACCCAAGCACTTCCCATGTTTCCACACACCCATTCGCCACTCAAGAGTCCAGTGCCCCGCATCCGAAACTGTGCCAGGCTTCACACAAAGAGGGACGATGTGAGAAAATGTAAAGATGCGTTCTCCATTTCTTTTGGTGGTCCACAGTTCACTCCCATAGAAGACACTAGCGAGGGAAAAACTCGAGGGAAACCGGACCCTCTGAGAAGCGGGCCTCGCATCTCTGGTGGTCTGCACCCTCACCATGGTGCTGGAGAGGCGAGCCCTCTGATAGGCTCCTTACTGTAGGAGCGGCAGGATGTGATCGCCAGGATCGCACACCACCTGGAGCACATTGACCCCGCAGCACCCCACGCTCCCTGGCCCACCTTCCATCTGCACGACTCCAGCAGCCTTCCTTCCAAAGTGTTCCAGAGTTCCTGTGATGACAAGCACTTGTGGAAGAACGGGAATGGTGGCTCTGCTTCCCTTCCTCCTTCAAAACCATCCTTGTTGGGAGACAGCACTGATGGGAAAAGCTTACTACCTGACAAGGCTTGTAGTTCTTTCAGATGCAGCAGTAGAGAAAAGTCCTCCATGGAACCCCAAGTGCAGACTCGGCACCAGCACAGTCCCCGTGACGGGGTCCAGAGCGGGTGTCCAGAAACACGGGACAGAGCCACTGCTCTGTTGGCTTCCTCACACGTGTCCCAGTGCAGTGACAGTGATGTAGGCTTGATCAGCAGATTGGAAAATACACTCGAGGAGTCACAATTGAAGAAGCAAGAAGGCAGCACTGGAATTGAGAAGCAGTATTCAGATTGCAACAGTATTGACAACAAGATCTTCGTGAATAAGTGTAAAGGGAAAATAATAAACAGTGACCACTGTAATTCCGAATCTTTTGATAATCTCCAGTTTAATAACTCAAAACAAATTGACTCAAATATGAAAGTTAATATGTTGGAAATGCCTGAATATTTGAACAGGTATGAAAATAATTGCTCAAATAAAGACTCAAAAAAGCTGAAGACATATAAGCAAAACACTCAAGTTAATAGCATAGAAAATTATCTCAGTAAAGATAACGAAGGTTTCAAATGCAAAAAAATCAGACCAATTAAAAAATGAGGACAAGAAAGATTCAGTGGCTGAAAAATCTCAAAACTGTTCTCAGAGAAAGAGTATAAAAGACTGTATATCTACTTGTGATCAACTGAAAAATACAAAGATATTGAGGACCGCACTGAAACACTCAAGTATCTGGCAAAAGCCTAACTTTCATTCCCTGGACAGAACTTCAACCCAAGCCTTTCATCCCCGAACTGGATTGCCTCTTCTTTCAAGTCCTGTTCCTCAGAGAAAAGCATAGTCAGGTTGCTTTGATCTGGATTCTTCATTACTACATCTGAAAAGCTTATCATCTAGAAGCCCTCAACCGTGTTTAAACATTGAAAATGATCCAAATATTCACGAAAAACCTTTTTTGAGTTCTAGCGCTCCACCTATAACAAGTCTTAGTCTCCTAGGAAATTTTGAGGAGTCCGTTCTGAACTTCCATTTGGACCCCCCTGGGGTGGTTGACGGCTTTACTGCCGAGGTAGGGGCCAGCGGTGTGTTCTGCCCCACCCACCTGACCCTCCCGGTGGAGGTGTCCTTCTACAGTGTTTCTGATGACAACACCCCCTCTCCTTATATGGGTGTGATTACTTTAGAGGCCCTTGGTAAAAGGGGTTATCGAGTACCTCCTTCAGGAACAATACAAGTGACCTTATTCAATCCCAATAAGACTGTGGTGAAGATGTTTGTTGTGATGTATGACTTGCGGGACATGCCGGCCAACCACCAGACATTCCTACGGCAAAGGACCTTCTCTGTGCCTGTGAGGCCCGAGGCCCGGAGAAGCGTCGGCAAGGACAGCGTCCGGCACACGGAAGAGCGCTTGTTACGCTACCTCATCCACCTGAGGTTCCAGAGCTCCAGATCTGGAAAGATCTACCTCCACAGGGACGTGCGGCTCCTGTTCTCCAGAAAGTCCATGGAGGTCGATAGGGGTGCTGCATAGGAACGCAAATCATACATGGAGTTGCCAACAAACCCTCAGTTCTCACCACGATGCTGACCAGCAGTGACACGCTGGAGTGTTTGCTCAGTGCCCGGGTTTGAGGTAGATTCGCATAGAGTGGCGGGCACCAAAGAGCAGTCAGGAGAGTGGCTCCTCTCCCACCACCCTGGACCAGTTTCACTGAAGGCTCCCGGTGGGCGAGGAGGCCCCGAACCCACATAGATGGAAAGCAGAAAGCGCTCTCATCCTGGCCCCTTTGTACTGTGGAAACCACTTCACTGGACACGTTGCAATAGCAAAGGCCCTGTAGTTAGTGTTTACACATTTCATTTGTTATTTAATATTTAATGTTTTCCTTAATACTCAAGTGATGTTTGTCTGTAGTGTTCTAATGTAACACAAATCTTATGTGAAATCATACTATGTATTTTTTACATTAATGTTGGAATCTGAAATATATGCACAAGTCTTTAATTTTGTGTGATGTGTTCTAAATGCTATTCATTTAAACTGTTGAGAATGACAATGAACTGTTGAGCTTTTCTGCGGCTAGTGCACTATGCAAGCATGCATCCTTTTTCTATGGCACACGGGGCGTGGGCTGGACTCGAGCTCTGACCAACTGTCTTGCCACTCTGATTCCCGTCAGGCTCCCCGTCCTCAGACATTCTATTTTCCTTAATCACTACTTGAGAGGCTACATTAAACTGCTGTCCCATGCTAGATAATTTTCTGAAATTGTTAAAAGTAATATGTACTTTGAAAACAAATTAGTATTTATATTGTAAATATATGCCAAAAAACTAAAAAAAAAAAAAAAAAGCAGGAGAAACTGGTGGAAGGAACCCCACAATCCTAGAATACTCAAGAGGCACTGTACCGGTTTCCTTGTGGGTCAGCCAAGAAAGAGATAGGAACAATCCAATTCACAAGAATAATTACCGGTAGAAACAACCAACACAAAACAAAAAGTGAAATTTGGTTGCCATGGGAAAACTGGTCTTAGTAGAAATAATGGCCCCCAGGTAAGAGGCACAGAGGCAGGAGCTATAGTGGGAACTGATTCTGATGACATTGTTGAAGCAAAATCAAAAGGAGAGGAATGGTTTTAAAGCCACTCTGTTGTATTAAAAATTGGTCAAGGAATTTCACTGGCTCAGTGGAAAATGCACTTGAGAGCTATGTTCTCCATGGAAATGTCAATAAGAATTATGTTGTTTTTTATACACACAGAGTTAAAACAACTGCTGGGTCAACATGGGGTCCTTCCTATATGATGCAGACCTTTCCCCTATGTCCAGGGTCCCTGCCTCATTTCCTGGGCCAGTCATATGGCCTCAGGGACGTGGAGGGGACCTGGTAGGGGGGAAGGGGTGGGGCTCACAGGTTGGTGGGCTCCTCCATAGGCCGTGTGCTGGCTCGGGATTCAAGGTGTGGAGATCTTAAGTGCCTAGTGAACTCTGAGGCCTGCTGTGGGTCCCTTGGGGATGGGATGAGTGCTGGCAGCAGCGTCAGGGGCAGCAGAGATGGTAGCCGAGCCAAGGGGATGGTGGGAGTGCCTGAGGCAGTTGAGGTGATGCTGGTGCAAGAGCCCAGGGCTGGAGGGAGGGAGAAACCTGTGTTATATCTCAAGATGTTCCCAGAGGCTGCTGGCCTGATGGGTTCCTCCTTGTTGGAGGAAGAGAAGACCAAGACTGGAGGTGCTTTGTGGGCCATGTTAGGGCTGTGGGCCACGTTAGGGCTGGTGACCATGCTCCTCCTGGCTCTGGGAACCCTAAACTTCGGGGCGGGGGGGCAAGAATTATGACTCCATAAATGGATGCCAAAGTGAAGCAGAGCACCTGGGAGGACACATAGCTTGGGGTTTGGGGCTCAGGTTGCTCATCCCAGCTCCCTCATCTTTGGAATGGACTAACTTCTTTGAGTTGGGTTAAGGATCAGAAGCGACCAGAGGGAGAAAGTGCTCTATAAACCAAAAAGTGCCCCTAAATGCCTGACACCTGGTAGTTCACATCAGGGAAATTCAGGGGCTCAGATCCTCCTAGCATGGATTCTGGAGCCCCTTGCCAAGAGAAGTAAGAGAGCTCCTTTGTCTCACCCTCGTAGCTGGGTGGCTACTTGGGGATAGACACCCGGCCTGGGCTTCTGGGTCGGTGCCTGGGACCAGGAAGCAACCCTGCAGGTGAAGCAGGAGCCTGGACAGCTGAGGCTCTGGGCCACTTTCCTGGCCATGAAGCAGGGTGCTGAGTAGGAGCTACTTCAGGGATCACCCCAGAACCCTGGTACAGTGCAAGTGGGCAAGTGGCTGCTAGGATGTGGACAGAACAGGTGTGAGAGGTGGCTGAGGTGGGACATGAACAAGCCCCCAGGCTGAAGGGTGAGGGGAGTGGGCTGGGACTAGGAGGGACCAGGGTGGGCAAGGGGGCTGAGGACAGGTACTCACGGGGGTAGATGGCACCAACTAAGGCACTAGAGTGCACATGGTCACACAGATTTTGACCTGGGGGACACGGAATCTTCACAGCTAAGGAAAAAAAAAACAGAACAGGTGGGGGCTGAGGCCAGACTTTTCAATCTGGTGGGATCGGCCCTGTTTCTAGGCCCACTCTGCCACACCCTCAAAGCGAGCAAGGTAAAGCTATTGAGGCTACCTCTATGCATGTTCTTGTTTGCTATCTGGGTCTTGGGAATGAATGACAACTTGAGGAAAAGCCATACTTTCAATGGTGACAACCTTGGGGAAACCTGACAAGGACTGGGGTGTCCTTTGGTAAACTCCATCTGCCCTGCCCCTTGCTGAGAGTGCCCTCCCAGCAAGCAGACCCTCCCCTGGGTGCTCATGAACAGCCTCACCAGGTTGCTGTGGGAAAGAGGAGGTGGGGAGGCCTTGGCACAAAGTCAAGGCTCATTAAACATTAGCCTGTGTTGCTGCCTTACATGGTGACCCCTGAAGCCCGGCCCAACTCTCTCCCATTAGGTCCACAGTAGTGGGCCTAGAGCAGCCACA
Organism: Heterocephalus glaber; assembly: GCF_053883595.1. Lineage (NCBI taxonomy): Eukaryota > Metazoa > Chordata > Mammalia > Rodentia > Bathyergidae > Heterocephalus > Heterocephalus glaber. The sequence goes on along the minus strand of NW_028258467.1, from coordinate 5,592,808 downwards.
TACTGCCTGGGCAAAGGTCAGAAGAGATGATGTCCTACCCTCCTAGAAATAGGGTGGGACCTGTGGTGGGTTGCATGGTGGTCTCCAAAAAGATATGTCCCCTGGAACCTGTGGGTGTGACTTATTCTAGAGAAAAGATCCTGAAGTTGTAATTAAAGATGGTGAAATGAGATTATCCTGGGTTACACTGAACTTAAATCCATGACAAGTGTCCTTATAAGAGACAGAAGAGGAGGGGACACATGGAGGAAGCTGTGTGAAAACACAGGCAGAAACTGGAATGATATGGTCATTGCCAAAGAATGCCTGGAACCACACAACCTGGATCCTCTACAAGAGCCTTTGGAAAGCAAGATGGCCCTGCTGCCACCTTGATTTTGGACTTCTGGCCTCCAGAAGTGATAGAATAAGCTGCTGTTTGCTGTGGTAGGCTGGTGTGCCTTTGTCCAGCACACCAGGAGGACAATTCCTTTTCCTTTCTTATGTGACTAGGATTTAGTCCTCTAGTCAGTGGGATAGCCCATTGTGGCTCCTGGACCACTCTTCATGAGGGAGTCTCCCTGGCTCTCATCCAGGGACAAGATTTAGACTTCTTTCCAGGGGGGAAACACTCCAAAGGGGTATGTCACCTTGCCTTCCTAAACTGTGAGCCTCAGTGATATAATCTAGCATCCTGGGGCCCCAGAATCAGATCCTGAGACCTATGTCCTATATGTATCTTCTCTTTATCACCCCATCCTAGTCTTTGCACCCAGATGGGCTCATCCCCTCCAAATTCTACCTGTGCATGGCTTCCACCCACCATAAGGCCTTTATACCTGCTCACCTCTCTACCTAGACCACGCTCCTTCCTCTTGATCTATTCACCAAGTAATTCTTTCCCCCTCTTCATCACAGTAGTGTCCAGTCCCTCTCCTATGGACTGTAGCCCTTGGCACAATTCTCATCACTAGCCCAGTGCCCTCCTGGGGCTATGCCCTTGTCACAGACCAGCTACCCCATTACTAGGACTTCCCTGGATGTCAGCTGTTTCTCTCTATAACCATGGATTCTTGCCTTCTGTCATCTGCTTACAATCTGCCCCCTCAGGAGCACATTATAACCCACTGTCTCCAGGTGCCAGGTAAGGTACGTGGCACAAGTGTGGACCCTATTTTTGTGAGTCATTGTGTGACGGTCTCCCGGTCAGAGATGGCACCAGCCCTGAGCCCTGCCTGCAACCCTTCACCCTACCCAGCAGAACCAGGACCTAGGGTACTGGTGGCCAGGTTCAATTCTCCTCACCTGCTGGCTCTTTCTTCCCAGTGGCCAAGGGTTGAGTCCCAGTCTGGTTGTTCATTCGGCCTTTGTACAGGATCCCATCCACTCCCAGGATGTCCACCTCAGCCTGTTGGATAGTCTGGGTCCCATGTCAGGGCTTCCACTCCACCATCCCCTCACTAGTGCATGGAAAGGCCTAAAAGCCAGAGCATAGCCTTCCAGACACACCCACAGCTCAAGGACTAGTCCCACACCTTGGACCGGGGCATGCTGATGTCTACATTCCATGGAGGAGGCCATGGCCAGACTCACAGTGTCATAGTCTATCACTTGGGGATCCCCATAAGGATAAAGAGTTGACAGGTTGCATGACTTGAGCTTGAGGCTGGCATCATTTCGGGGGCCATCACTCCAGTCCTGGTGGGACCCCAGGGGCTTGAAGCGCTCTTCTGGGATGCTGAGATCCTGAAACTGCAGCTGCTGATGTTCCCTGAGCAGGGAAGAGGGTCAGCAGCCACCTGGAGACCTCTCTGCCTCAAAGGAACCCCAGAACAGGGCAAGCCCTGGCCAATATTGCAGGGTGTAGGTGACAAAATGACCTGCAGGACCTGGGGCCTGTTGGGTGGATGGCAACATGCACAGCTGGGGAGAGGAGTAAAACAAGACCTGCCTTCCCCCAGACCTGACCACACCTGGAACCCTAGTCTGGGCCACCAAGCATCTGCTCTAATTCTCCTGAGCTCAGCACAAGGCCCTAAGTCCCTCCTTTTTGCGTGACTGTGATTAACAGTTAGCTGTTCACCCCCTAACCCTGGCCCACGTTCCACAGGGCTGGGTTCTGGAAGAAGCCCTGGAACCAAGGATGTCAGGAGGTTAGGGGTGGAGCTGGAACCCAGGGAACCAGCTAAGTAGGAGAAACTTGCAAGTTTGGATGTGAGTCCTGCCACTTATTTATTAGGCATGATTTGGGGCAGGCCATATAAGCTCTCTAAGCCTCAGTATCTTCAACTGCAAAATGGGATGACCATGGAATATACCTCAAAGAGAAGCTGCAAAGACTCAGAGGGCAAATACTTAGCATTGTGCCTTCCAAGTCACAAAAAAGGCTCCCCAAAGGCCCTCGATCATTACTTTTCCACCAGAAAACAGGCATACTAATCCTGGCATACAGGGGGTTGTGAGGTTTAATGAATAGCCCTCCCATTGGAAGCATCTAATAGTTCTTGGCCCACACTAGATGCCCAATCTATGGACAGCTCTTTTGCTTCTCTGGTACCCTAGCCACCTCTCAGAAGGGCTCCTTTGCAGACAGTGGACAATGTTTGGGACTGGGACATGCAGTGCTTGGCTCCTGTCACTAGAGGATATGTTGGTTCCTGGGCCTCACCTCATCTACTGCTGCTGCAGGTACTCATAGCTGTTGGCACTGGCTGGCCGCAGTCTTGACAACAGGTGGGCTCTGCGGATGGTGATCAGCTGTCTGTGGAGGACAGGAGGTGGCCAGGGCTGTGGGAGATGCAGTGGCCAGCAGAGGGCCCCAGCTTCCCCATACCTCTGGGAAGCCTTCCCAGCAGGAGGAAGGAAGTGCAGACCTGGATAAGCCCACCCTCAAATGTGGCCTTCTCTCCTGCGTGGGGCCACAGTGTGAGGGCTTGAGGAGCTCTGATAATCAGAGTAAGACCAAATAAACTAATCATTCTGATTGTAAAAGTAAAAATCAAAGTAATGAAGTTCTAGAAACAGGTTGCAGATTGGTGGCCGCCAGGGCTGCACAGAGGGAGGGTGGGGAGACACTGGCTGAAGCTCCATAGCTCCTCCATGAATGTGAACTGGCAGCCAGCAGGAAGAAGTCTCATGGGTCCTAGGGCTAGGCAAGCACAACAGAGGCTCTGCAAGGTCCTGGGACTCAGGACAAATTATTGTGTGGCAGCTCACCAAAAAGCTGACCAGTGTTACCATATCACCGAGCACTTCCACTCTTAGGTTTGTAACCAAAAGAACTGAAACCAGGTGTTCAAAAATATGCCCACAAATGTTTGTAGCTGCACTAAGTACAATGATTAAAACGTAGAAACCCAAATTTCCATCAGCCAATCAGCTCTCTGTTCACACAGTGGAATATTATTTAACCATAGAAAGGATTCATGCTACAGCATGGAGGAACCAAATAAACATTATGCTAAGTGGAAAAAGCCAGATTCAAAAGGCCACATATTATTATTATTATTTTTTTGGTACCGGGGATCGAACTCTGGTCCTCGCGCTTGCACAGCAGGCAGCGAAACCACTGAGCTAAATCCCCAGCCACATATTATATGATTCCATTACAGGAAACATCCAGAAAAGGCAAATCCATAGGGAAAGAAAACAGATTCCTAGCTGCAAAGGGCAAGAGGGGAGCTGGCAATGGGGAATGATTACTAATGGGTCTGAGATTTCCATCTGGGGGTCTAAATAGGGCTCTGGAATTAAACAGGGGCAACACTTGTAGAACACTGTAAATGTACTAAACACCACTGAATTGTTCATTATAAATAGTTCTTGTGTGCAATATGAATTTCCTCTCTCTTTTTTTTTTTTTTTTGGTACCGGGGATCGAACTTGGGTCCTTGAGCTTATGCAGCAGGCGGCGAAACCACTGAGCTAAATCCCCGGCCCAATTTCCTCTCAAATTTAAAATATGATCAGGCTTTTATCAAAGTAAGTGCAAAAAAGTACAATAAAGGTCTGCTTTCCCTACAAGGATTCCTTCTGTGTTTTGTTTTGTTTTTGTTTTTTAAATTGACTTATGCTTGGTACACAGCCCTAGAAAGGGTCAGTGATAGAAAAAAAGACAGTGCTCCCCCCACGGGCGCTGGCCCTCAGTGGTAGGACGGAAAGCAGGGTTTGTACAGAGTGACGCCTAAGGACTGCACATGACGACTGTAGAACAGTGCACACAGTGCATACACTCGACAGCTACAGAACGGCTCACGCAGGCGAAGGACACCTGGGTCCACCGAACCGCTCAAACCCGGGAGCGCGGCTGGACGCCCCCTGGCGGCGGTACTCACGGGCCAGTCATGATCTCCATCCGCCGGTCGCAGGAGATGCACTTCACTCGCTCAAACAGCCGCCTGAAACACAAGGCAGCCAGCGCTCAGCGGGCGGGTGCAGGAGGAGGCTGCAGGCGCTCTGCGCTGGGCTCTGCGGGCCCTGTTGTCCCCGTCCTCGGCGCAAGGGCAAGGACATCCGAGTTCGTGTGCTTTCTCCCCACCCCATCCCCGGCCTTCCGGTGGTGGGGGACACCTGTAATCCCAGCACTCTGGGAAGCTGAAGCAGGAGGGTCGTAAATTCAAGCCCAGCCTGGGCAATTTAACGGACTACTGAGACTGTGTTTCAAAATAAAAAATAAATAGGGCTGGGGATGTAGCTTAGTGGAAGGCCCTAGATTCAACCCCCAGTACAGTAGTGAAGGAAAGAAGGGAAGGCAAGGGGAAAGGGAGGGAAGGGAAGAGATGGGAAAGGAAGAGGAAGAAAAGGGGAAAGATAAAAAAAGGAGAAAAAGCCCTCTTCTGGGGCGGGGGTCATGTGAAATGTGAGGGGGGAACCCTGTCTGCCTGAGTGGGTGGGGGTCAAGAGCCCTGGTTCAGGCACTGGATTTGCCCAGGCCCCGTGTGGCACTGCACATTCCTTCCCTCTCTGAGCTCAATTTCCTCGTTTGCTATGAGAAGGCTGCCCTCACCCACTTAGGCTCGAGTGGCTCCTCCGGCCCCTCTGCACTCTCAGTCCTACCCCAGCCCCTGGCCCCAGGTCTGTGGGTAGAATCCAGCTCCACCCCACCCCACCCCCACCCCCACCCCCAATCCTCAGTGCTGTCACCTCTTGAAGCCTGCAGCATGATCTGGGTCAAGTCGGAAGCCCTCCATCATCACCTTCCTGACTGCTTGCCAGATCTCTGCCACCTCTTTCTTTTTTTTAATTAAATTATTTTATTGGTACATGGTAGGTATACAACACAATTACATTTCTCATTGGGAATTGTACCTTTACTTAATGCATCTTGGTTCTTACTTTTTCCCCATTCCTAGCCCTCCCTTCACGCCCTCCACCCTTCCCTATTTACCAAGACTTTATTTCCATTTTTTCCATTTCTCATCATTTTTCCTTTCCCTTCTTTCCTTTCCCCAGGAAGTAGGAGGGCTAGAGGAAAGGATAGAATGGGATTAATATGAGAAAATGGAAAAATAGGAACAAAATCTTTGTAAATAGGGAGGAATGGAGGGGTTGAAGGGAGGGCTGGGCAAGGGTGAAAAATAAGAACCAAGAGAGACTATGGAAAGATGCAAATTTCCAATGATGAATGTCATTATAATGTATACCTAAAATGTACCAATGATTAGAATGAATAATTGAAAATGTAAAATAGGAAGAAAAGGTCCAAAGGGGTAGGGGTAATCTGCCACCTCTTTCTTCAGAGTGTCCAGATCACTGGGGACCAGCTATCAATGGCCAGAAGGAAGAAAAGACAGTCCAGTCAATTATCTCATACCTGCAAAGTTATATAGATAATAGCTCAATGAAACAAAGACAGTGAGGTTGTCCTGGAAAGGGAAAATGATCCAGTTTGGGTTAAGGCTGATGCCCTCATGGATATTATTGGCGGGGGGCGGGGGGGCTGCAAAGTGAGTTCCCCAGCAGCAAAAGCAAAAAACAGTATTAGCTTTTATCTCCAACTCAATTGCAATCTAGAGGCCTGAGCATGGACCCCATGCACCCTACACTCACACACATACAACAGGTATTTATGGAGGGTTTGTATGTAACTTAGTATACTCACAGACTTATATAACATCACAATCAATTTTAGAGCATTTTATCCCTTTCAAAGAAGTCCCATATCTCCCATTTCCCCCAAATCCCCAGCCCCTGGCAACTACTAATCAAATTTCTGCCTCTATGGATTTGCCTATTCTGGTTTTTTTCATATAAATAACATCACAAAGTATGTGGCCTCTTTCACTTAGCATACTATCTTCAACATTGATCCATGTGGCAGTGTGCATCAGTACTTCAGTCATACTATATATTATAAAGCAAGGAATATCATGGCTGAATACTATTTCATCATATGAATATCCCACATTTTGTTTATTAATTTCTCTGATGAGAGACACTTGGGCTGTTTCCATATTTTGGCTGTTATGAATAATGTTGCTTTGAACATTCATATGTGAGTTTTTGCATGGACATATTTTCATTGTTCTTGGGTATAAGGAATTAAATTCTGATTGATGCTTCAACATGAATGAACTTCAAAGATATATTAAGTGAAAGAAACCAGACACAAAAGTTCACATACTGTATAATTCCATTTATATAAACTATCCAGAACAGGGAAATGCACAGAGACAGAAAGTAGACTCGTGGTTGCCAGAGGATGGGGCGGGGGGGATAGGATTGACCATTAATGGGTACTGGGTTTTCTTTTAGGAAATCTTGGAACTAGATAGAGATGGTGATTGTACACATTGTAAATGCCATTGATTTGCTTGCTTTAAAATGGGTCATTTTATGTTCTGTGACTTTTCTTTCTCTTTTTGAGACAAGGTCTTGATAAGTTGCCCAGGCTGGTCTTAAACTTCTTTGCTCACATGATTCTCCTGCCTCACACCCCCAAGTAGCTGATACTATAGACACAGGCCACCACATCTGGCTTGTTCTGTGACTTCTATCACAATTTAAAATATAGAAAGAGAATCGGGCATGGTGGCAGGTACCTGTAATGCCAGCACTGTGAAAAGCTGAGGTAGGAGGATTGTGATTTGAGCCCAATATGGGGAAATTAACCACTCAATGAAGGGGAGAGCTTGGGATGTAGCTCACAAGTGTGAAGGATCTGGGTTTCAATGCCCCATATAGAAGGAGGGAAGGAAGGAAGGAAGGCAGGAAGGCAGGCAGGCAGGCAGGCAGGCAGTGAGTACGGGATCACTTTAAACAACAACAATAGAGCTGGGAATTTAGCTCAGTGGTGCTGCCACCTGCCTCACAAGTGCAAGGTCCCGAGTTTGATCCCCAGTATCAAAAAAAAAAAAGAAAAAACAAAAACAACAACAACCATAAAAAAATTTTTATTTGGAAAAATTGAAAATGTATAGAAAAGTAGACAGACTAAAATAATTAACCCCCATATAGCTACCACCTAGATTTAATAATTATTTATTAATATTGCCATATTTGTCTCTCTTTTTTTAGGGGGGGTACCAGGGATCGAACTTGGGACCTTGCACTTGTGCAGCAGTCACAGGAACCACTGAGCTAAATCCCCAGCTCTTGTCTCATTTCTTAATGGATTCTTTTTTTTGATACTGGGGATCGAACTCAGGACCTTGCACTTGCAAGGTAGGGGCAGCACCACTGAGCTAAATCCCTGGCTAATGGATTTTTTTAAAAAACAAAGTCTTCCTGTGTAGTTCAGGCTGGCCTCGAACTCATGGTGAGTCTCCTGAGTGCTGGGACTAGAGGCATGCACCACCACAGCTGGCCATTTGTTTTTTTGAGACAGGGTCTCGCTATATAGTTCAGGCTGGCCTTGAAGTCACTATGTAGACCAGGTTGGCCTCCAACTCGCAGTGATCCTCCAGCCTCAGTCTCTCAAGTGCTGGGATTACAGGTGCGCGCTGCCACACCCAGTGGGATCAATTATTTTCGAGAGGTTTTTTTTTGGTTTTTTTTTTTTGGTACCAGGGATTGAACTTGGGTCCTTGCGCTTGCACAGCAGGCGGCCAAACCACTGAGCTAAATCCCCGGCCCCTAATTGTTTTAAATTATAGAAATCATGACATTTCACTCATAAAAATCTGAGTAATTATCTATGAAAGAAGGGTAGGTCTTTATTCACTATCACAATTCCATTATCACATCTAATACAAATGATATAAATCCTGATTTGGGTCACCTTTCCAGCCCAGATTTAGAATGGGCTCAACTAAGTTAAGAAACAAATAAGATCCCTTCAGGCATTGCATTTAGTTGTTTGGGCTCCTGCAGCTTTTAAAATCTAGAATTTTCTCCCACCACTTCTTCCCACCCTGGCATTGGATTAATGAAGAAAAACAGGCCAGTTGTTCTGTGGAATGCTATCCAGCTGTGTCCTCTCTCTGATAAGTATATCTCCATGAAGACCAGGCCCCCTTCTGTTTTTCCTTTTGTTTTGTTTTGTAACGGGATGGGAGGCAGGCACCAGAACCACTGAGCTAAACGCCCTGCCCCCCTACTTCTGTTTTGCTCATTGCTTTTCCCAGTGACTAACACTATTGGGACACAATGCATAGTTCATAAATGAATGAACACCCATTTTACAGATGAGAAAGATGAGCCTCAGGGAGACACACCTAGAGCCTCTGAATGCTAAACCCAGTTCTTCTGGCCGTAACCACCACCCTCTGCAGCACTGCTGTTGGTCGGCCTGTCCAAATAAGGACAAGGGCTGTGACTCCCCATCACTTCCTCGGGTCTGGCATGCCTCAGGTGAACAGTAAATGATGAATAAGTGAATGTGTGGCAGGCTCCACCCACCTTGTCCCTTGGCTTGCCACACCAATGTGACAGTCCCCAGCAACACCTCCTGGACTCACACCATTGAGCAGTCCCCTCTCACGCTGAATAAGGCAGACTTGTGTAACCAATGGATTGTTACAGAAATGATGGAAGGTGCTCCCATGGCTAACAACACTATACATCTATAGATTCTTTTTTTGTTTGAGACAGGGTCTCACTATGTATTCTGGGCTGGCCTCGAACTCACTCATGGCAATCCTGTCTCATCTTCCCAAGTGCTGGGGTTACAGGTGGGAACCACCATGCCCAACCAGATCCGTAAGATTCTTTTTTTGTTTTCAATACCAGGGATCGAACTCAGGACTTTTGGATTGCCAGGCAGGCATGGTGCCACTGAGCTAAATCCCTGGCCCCATAGATTCTTTCTTGCTGTCCTGGGCCCTCACTTTGGGGTATGTTACTACTCAAGTGGCCTTGAGAAAGAGTTCATGTGGACTGAACTGAAAAGTCTTGCCAATCTGTTGGGAGCAATGCTACATAATTTTAGGGAAAAATCATTTGATTAGGTCTAGTTCTCCTGCCCACAGCCCAGCTATGGAATTCTGAGACATAATTCCATTTTGGCCCCCAGTCACAACTGAGACCTCAATGATCCTGTGATCCTGTGATTCTCCAGGACAAGATTACACCAGGGGAAGACATCCTGGGAGGAACAAAATCTTCATCTACTCAGTTCCTCATTGTTCTTGGATTGTTACATCTTGTTTACACCAATGTACTGAACTCTGCACAAGTCATTTGTTACATCTGTTTCTCCTGATGTACTGAATAAAAGGTGCGGTAAACTGGGGGCTTTCATCTTTGCTGCCCAGAGCAGCACTGATCAGGCCCAGAGCTCAACTTCTTCTCAAAGTCTCATTTTTTCTACCTTTCCTGTATAATAAGTTAATTTGCCTTGTGCTGCTGTGGCTTGCAGGAAGACTAGGATTTACTGCAGGGGTTCTAGTAACGTCCCCTTTCCTTGTTCCCTACACCAATCACTGTATGAGGATTCATCCTTCCTCCTCCTCCCTCTTCCTACCCGCCTTCTACTTCTACTTCTTTTTTATTGTGAATTGAATCCAGGGCTTCACACACGCTAGGCAAGCACTCTATCACTGTGCCATATCCTCAGCCCTTAAAAAAAAAATTTTTTTTTTGTACTACGGATCGAACTCGGGACCTTCAGCTTGTGAGGCAGGCAGCAGAACCACTGAGCTAAATCCCCAGCCCTAAAAAAATTTTTTTATTTTGAGACAGGGTTTCTTTAAGTTTCTCAGGGCTTACCTTGAACTTGCAGTTCTCCTGCCTCAGTCTTCTGAGTAGCTAGGATTATAGAGATGCACTACTATGCATGGCTGAGGTGGCCACACATCTTCGAGGTGGCCCTTCTTAAGAGCCCCAGTCAAGCCAGATGATAAAGCCCCAGATGATACCTTTGCTGTGACCTCGTAAGAGACCCTGAGCCACCCAGCTAAGCTGCTCCCAAATGACTGCTTCTGGAAATATCATTTGCTGTTTATAGCTGCTAAGTTCTGGGGTAATTTGTCATACAGCAAAAGATAACTCATACAGGCGTATGTACCTTGGTGCCCATGTCCTTCCTCAGCTGCTTTACAGACTTCTTCCAGTCATCCTCATGGGTTGAGACCTTCAACAGCATGCCCTAGATCATGGTGTTCAGCTCCATTGCCACGGTCTCCAGGTCAGCCCTGCCGGCCTTGCCTGCCAGTGCACTTCTGTTGGCTTTCTGGAGAGATAGGGAGTTCAGGGGTCAGGGATGCTAGGGTGGGAGCAGGACCAAGCTGGCATATGTTCCAATCCTTTTGGTCATTTTTTTCTAGTTAGAGGCACTGATGTCTAGCCTTGGTTTAAATTCAACTTTCCAGTCTACCCTGACTCAAAAACAACTATAGGATCTAAGCTTAGGTTTTCCTATGACAGGGCAGTTGGTGCCTGATTTTTAAGTTCACATAACAGAATGCTGTTGAACATAGGAGTGGATGGGACAACTTTTGAGAAGCTTCTCTTGTCTCTCTGTATGGAAAGAAGCAATTCTGGGATGCTCGCTGGCTGGCTTTGCCTGGTGATCCCATTTCCCTGAGTGGGATAGCTGGGGCTCAGGACAGGGGAAGGGGAGGCACAGGCCCCTCAGCTCACTCACTTCTTTCAGTTCCTGCTCCATGGTGCTTTTATTCACCTTGCTCTGCTCCAGGAATTTGATTTGAGCCTGGAGAATCTAAGCACAGAAGAACCAAAAGCATGTCAGCCATTCTCACAGCCTTGAGGATAGTGTCAACTTCCTGCCTCTACCCTTGTCCCATGCCAGGAGGGGACCACAGGAAGATGGACAGAATGCAGGTGGGTGCATTAGAAGGCTCTGGCTTACAGGCTCCAGGTGCCCAGAGCAAAGGGAAGGAATGTGAGACTTTGGTCCCCTTGGAAGTGACAGCAGAACTTTCCTGCTCCAGGAGGCAGACCCAAAGGAAGCATAAACCATTGGTGATGATTTGGCCCCTTAGATTTTAAGTCCAGTTTACCTCATCTGATCTGTAATGAGGTCCCAGTGAGAACTCCAGTCTATCATTAACTGAGCATTTCTGTTGTTTTAAGACACCCAGTTTATGACAATTTATTACAGCAGCCATAGGAAACTGATAAACCCAGTAAATGGCAGAACTGGGATTCAAATCCAAATGTATCTGCATTAGTGATAAGGAAATTTTAAAAAATAGAAATAAGAAAAATGTAGACTGAGAAGACTTATATTTGTTTCTAGGGCTGGGGATGTAGCACAGTAGTAGAGTACTTCCCTAGCAGGTTAGGAGAGTGCCCTGGACTCCCTCCCAATACAGAAAAAAGAAATTACACACATTTGCTACTATTTGTAGGAAAAAGGGAAAGATTATATGTAAGAATATATGCACATCTATAAATATATGTGAGGGCTGGGCATGGTGGCACATGCCTATAATCCCAGCACTTGGGAGGCTGAGGCAGGAGGATTGCTGTGAGTTCAAGGCCAGCCTGACAACATAGTAAGACCCTGTCTGGGAAAAAAAAAAAAGAGAAAACAAATATATGTGAGAATATATGTATATAAAATATCTCTGAACGAAATCACATAATAATAACAGCATTGGTTTCTTCTGCCAAGGAAAGGAGTGAGGGAGAAATTCTCACTTGTCTTTGCTTTTTAATATTATGATTTTGAACAACACAGTTTTATACAATAACTATTAAAAAAGAAAAGAGCCTGGTGTGGTGGCACATGCCTGTAATCCCTGCACTAGGAAGGCTGAGGCAGGAGGATCACTGGGAATTTCAGGCCAGCCTGGGCTACGTAGTTCAAGGCACGCTGAGTTACATAATGAGACATTGTCTCAAAAAAAAAATAATACCCTGGTACCAGGAAAAATAATAATAATGCAGAACTAATGTAGGAATAAGCAGATCAATAAGAGAGAAAGACCATTGGTAGGAATTTAGAATTTAGCAGATAGCTGTTGTAGGAGTATGAATGACCCATAAATGATATTAGGACAACCATCTGAATTACAAAAAACACTGGGTCCAATAGTAGCCCTTAAGATGACAAAAATAGCATCATTTCACAGATGAAAAAGCTGAGTTAAGCTAGACATAGTGACACATGCCTGTAATCCTAGCACTACGGAGGCTGAGGCAAGAGGATCACCAAAAATTCATGGCCAGCCTAGGCTATATTAGTGAGTTCAAGGTCATCCTGAGCCACATAGCAAAACCCTGTCTCAAAAACAAAAACAAAAAAGAAAAAAAGAAAAAAGGAAGAGGAGGAGGAGAAAAAGAGACTGAATTAAGAGCAATAAAGTGACTTACATTGTACATCTAGTGACAAGTGCAGAATGGAGCAAGAGATCATGACTATGTCTCAGGGTCTTCTCTACCACACCACTGACATGCACAACTCAGCAGGTCTGTTATGTCACTGTCCAGGAAGGCATATATGTGACATCCATGCTGGTCCATCTCAAACACTCCACATCACAGATTATATCAGTTGCCCTCAAGGTCTGATGTGGTAGGGGAATTTATGGACAACTTTGTTCTCAGTGCTTCTGGGGGAGAAGTTTGCATCCTAGACTTCCTTGTTGTTAACCAATAACCAACTTATTTTTTCTTTTTTTGTACTGAGGATGAGCCCAGGGCCTCATGAATGCTAAGACAAGAGCTTTATCACTGAGCTATATTCTGCGGGCTTTTTAAATTTTATTTGATACAGGTTCTCACCAAGTTGCTTTCCTCCACCCCAGAAGGTTAAGCCTTCATTAGTCTAAGCTGGTGTCCTTTTCTTCATTAACTGTAAGCATTTAAGATTATGTACTTCCCTCTCAGTATCACTTTTGCTTCATCTCATAAGTTTTGATATAGAGTATTTTATCCCTAGTCACAGCTATATATTTTCTGGGTTTCACAAGTACTTCTTTGATTCATGAGTTATTTCATTTCCAAATATACAGGTTTTTTTCGGTCTTTTTTTGTAATTATTTATAAATTAATTGTATTGTGGTCAAAGTATGTGGTTTCTTTTTTTTTTTTCAGTACCGAGGATTGACCTAGGGACCTTGCGCTTGCGAGGCAGGCACCGGAACCACTGAGCTAAATCCCCGGCCCCGTATGTGGTTTCTATGGTATACCAAATCGCTGAAACTTGTTGAGACTTGCTTTGTGCCCTAGTTTGTGATCAATTTTCAAAACTTTCTTGTATGTGCTTGAGAAAAAAGGCTATTCTGCAGTGTTACAGATGCATTCATCAGATTAAATTTGTTCTTTTTTTGCCGGGGATTTAGCTCAGCAGCACTGAGCCTGCCTTGCAAGCACAAGGTCCTGCATTCGATCCCCATTCCAAAAAAAAAAGAAAAATTATTTTTTTGAGACAGTGTCTCACTCTGTAGCCCAGGCTGGCCTTGAATTTGAGGTGATCCTCCTGCCTCAGTCTCCTGAGTGCTGGGATTACAGGCATGTGCCACCAGACCTAGCCTCTTCACTTTTCTCTCCTTCTTTTCTTTGTAGTACTACGGATTGAACCTAGGGCCTTTACTCTGAACTACATAATGAGCACCCCCCACACGCTTTTTTTGTGGTACCAGGGATCGAACTCAGGACCTTGTGCTTTTAAGACAGGCGTGGTGCCACTGAGCTAAATCTCCGGCCCTAATGAGCCTTTTTTATTTATTTATTTTGTTCATTCATTCATTTGTTTGAGACGAAGTCTCCCCAAATTGTCCATGCTGGGCTCAAAACTTGCAATCTTCCTGCCTCAGCTTTTCAGAGGGCTGGGATTAAGGAGTGCACTACCACACCTGATTTGTCTCTTGTATTCTGTCATTTTTCTTTTTTCTTTCTTTCTTTTTTTTTTTTTTTTGGTACTGGGGATCAAACTCAGGACCTTGTGCTTGCGAGGCAGGAGACCAAACCACTGAGCTAAATCCCCAGACCAATTTTTCTTTTTTTTTTTTTTTTTGGTACCGGAGATCGAACTCGAGTCCTTGCACTTATGCAGTAGGCGGCGAAACCACTGAGCTAAATCCCCAGCCCTCAATTTTTCTTTTTAATACATATATTGAGACCATGTTAGGTATACACTAACCTAGATTGAAGATTTAATAATTTCTCAATGGCTCTTTATCTGCAGTGACCCCTGACAATATCACTGAGCTACTGCACGCTACGTCCAGACTTCTTATATAAAATAAACTATTTTCTTTATGGTTTAAAGCAATTTCCATCGACCTTTGTGTTAACTAGAGTCAAGACATCCTAACACAGCGTCAGTGTCGCCTGGCTTAACATCTCCCAGACTCTTGAACCGTGCTTACTGCTACGCTGAAACTGTATTAGTTATCTATTGCTGGGTAGCAAATTACCTCCAAACCCAGTGGCTCAAAACAACAATTACTGTCTCAAACTGTTTTTGTTGCCCAAGGATTCAGGGGCAGCTTAGCCAGCAGCTCTGGCGCAAGCTTTCTTCGAGGCTGCAGTCAGTATGCCAGCTGTGACTAGTTGTCTGACAGCTTGCCTGGGGCGGCACCTGATTTCCACAGGCTCAACTTGCAGGGCTAACATGTCTGTGTGGGATCCTCATGGGAGGACTCTGTCCCCCTGCTGCATGTCTCCACAGGGCTACTTGACTATCCTCTAAACACCATGTCTCATTTCACAGAGTGTGTGATCCAAGAGGGAGCAGGGCAGGGGCTGCTGTATCTTTCAAGGCTGCTTCTGAGGTCACATATCATTTCTGCAATATCCTATTGGTCACACAGATCAGTCCTATTCGGTGTGGGAGGGGACCACACAGTTTCAAGGGCTCTGATACGTCTCTAAGTGGCTGGAATTTTTTTTTTTTTTGGTACCGGGGATCGAACTCAGGTCCTTCTGCTTGCGAGGCAGGCGGCGGAACCACTAAGCTAAATCCCTGGCCCAAAGATTAGTTTGTTTCTGTTTTTGTTTTTTTGGTACCGGGGATTGAACTCGGGTCCTTGTGCTTGCACAGCAGGCAGTGAAACAACTGAGCTAAATCCCCGGCCCGTAGCTGGACTATTAAACAGCTGTTCTTCTCTGCAATGATGGAGAACAGCACAGAAAAGGTGCCATCTGTTCCACTGGGACAGACAGAATTTTCTCCAGGGATGGAGAGCTTCTTCAAACAGTCAGCTTTCTTGTCACTGGCAGAGCGCAGAGTAGGAATGAATGCTTTGTTCAAGTCTACAATGTGGTAGGGAGGACTTGTAGCCAATTCTCAAGATAACATCAGCAGCTGCCTACTGGTTGTGCAGCTTCCTGGACAAGCCCCAATTCATACTGGCATTCACTAGTTTGCAGGGAAGGACTGGAGCAGAGGGCAGCAGACGGGGAGTTGATGGCATTTGGTGAAAATCGCCAGGGACATGTCTCTCAGCTTGATTCTTGTACAGAGAAATATGCCCACAGGGGTGTGTGAACATCTAGAAATGGAGATAAGCTCAGTTCACACCATCAGTCCATGCCTGGGGGATGTCCAAAACCCTCTTCAAGGTTTAGAGGAATTTTGAGGTCCTATGGTCACCTGTGCTCTGATGCCCCTCTCTGTATTTGTGGCTCCTCATTTTCTTCATCTGGGTACCCACCCACCCAGAGACTAACCCCAAAGCAAACACAAATTCAGGTGGTTGCGTCCAAAAAGACGGTGCCACATAGGGCAAAAGCTTTAATATTATGAGTTAGACGTTCCTACCCCACTCCCCCATAGTAGTGATTGAGCCCAGGGCCTCACATATGCTAGACAAGCACTCTAACACTGAGCCACACCCCAGTCCTTTTTATTTTTTATTGTATTTTGAGGCAGAATCTTTCTAAATTGCCCAGGCTAGCCTAGGCAAGGAGGACTTACAATCCTCCTGCCTCAGCTTCCTGAGTAGCTATAATTACAGGCATGTGGACATTCCTATTCATAAAAAAAAAAAAAAAAGCCTAGAGGCAACCCCTGTTCTAATTGCTAGCTCCAAAACTTAGATTTGCCTGTTCTCGGACTTCATGTAAATGGTATGTGCTCTTGTCTGCCTGGTTCCCTCTACTCAAGGTAACTTTTTTTGTGTGTTTTTGTATGTGGTATTAGGGATGGAACTTAAGGCCATGTTCCTGTGAGATAAGTGCATCATCACTGAGTTACAGCCTCAGCCTTTAAATTTTAAAAAAAATTTTGAGACACAGGGCTGGGGATTTAGCTCAGTGGTTTTGCTGCCTGCTGCACAAGCGCAAGGACCCGAGTTTGATCCCCGGTACAAAAAAAAAAAATTTTGAGACACAGTCTCACTAAGTTTCCCAGGCTAGACTTGAACTCAAAATCTTCCTCCCTCAGCCTCCTGAATAGCTAAAATTACAGATGTGTGCCACTGTATCCAGCTTCAACATAACTTTTTTTTTTTTTAGAATCAGGGATCAAACTCAGGTCCTTGTGTGTGTGAGGCAGGTGCGGTGCCACTGAGCTAAATCCCCAGCCCAAACATAACATTTCTGAGATTCACCCATATTGTTGTACACACTGGTTGTTCACTTCTATTGGTTGTTCAGTAATGTTCCACTGTATTGATGTGACATAGTTTTTTCATCTATTTGTCTGTTAATGGACATTTGGGTAGTTTCTAGTGTTTTGATTATTACAAATGCTGCTGCTATGGACATTTCTGTACAAGTCCATGGAATACCTGGAACTTTCATTTCTTTTGAGTAATTGCTGGATCATAGTTAGTGTATAGTTCACTTATGAAAACTACCAAACACTTTGTAAAGTGATGTGCTATTTTTTCACTCCCACCAACAATGAATAAGAGTTTCAGGGGCCGGGGATTTAGCTCAGTGGTTCTGCTGCCTGCCTCACAAGCGCAAGGGTCCAAGTTCGATCCCCGGTACCAAAAAAAAAGAGTTTCAGCTGCTCCATATTCTTGTCAACATTTGTTATTGTTGGTCAGTTTTGCTTTATCTATTCTTGTGAGTATTAAATAGTAATTTTTTTTTTGAGACAGGTTGCTGCAATGTTGCCCAGGCTGACCCTGAACTCAAGATCCTCCTGACTCAGTCTCCTGAGTAGTTGGAATTACAGGCACGCACTGCCATACCTGGCTTTATTATGGTTTTAAAGCCAGTCCTTTGTCAGATATATTCCAAATATTTTCCCTTAGTCCTGTGATATCCCATTTTCTTTTATCTCTTCCTCCTTTTTTCTCCTCCTCCTCCTTCTTCTTCCCCTCTCTCTTTCCTTCTCCCTCTCCCTCTCCATCTCTCTCTATATGGGATCAAACCTCATACACACTAGGCAAGCTTTCTTCCAAGGAGCTATACTCTAGCTCATATAGTTTCATTTTTTTTTTTTTTTTTTTGGTATTGGGGATTGAACTTGGGACCTTGCACTTGTGGGCAGGCGGCATCACTGAGCTAAATCCCTGGCCTTTTCATTCTTCCAATAGTGTCTTCTTAAGATTCTCCCAACATTTTACTGTGTAAACTTTGAAACACCCAGAAAAAGTGACATAGCTGTATAGGGTATGTTCATTTTTATTACAGTTAACATTTCCCTGTATTTGCCCTGTTATCTACATCTATTTTCCCATTCCTTTCTCCATCTCTTGATCTTTTAAAAAATGCACTTTAAGTGTGTATTTGACACCAGTGAACTTCACTTTAAATGTTTAACATGCACCATTAACTAGAACTCAACATTTGTGTCCTAAGAAATTTTACCTAACTCAAGTTTATAAAGATATTCTCCTGTGTTTTCTTGCAGAAGCATTATAGTTTTAGCACTAATATTTATGTTTGAGCTCCATCTTTAGTAATCTTAGGTATGGAGTGCAGTAGAAGTCAAGGTTCATTCCTTTTTATATGGGTATCTACCTGCTCTGAGCTGACACTCTTAGTAACTTGTGACCAGCTGCAAGGTCTCATCTTTCTATCCCAAGTGGTTTATAAAGGTTTTTTCTCTACAAAGACAACCTCCCCATATACCCCAGCAGAGCACAGTCATAAACACACACTGTATAATCCCATATATGTGAGCTTAAAACAGGCATCATTAATCTAGGGTAACAAGACAGAACACTGGCTACCTCTGGACAGTAGTATTTCCTGGAAAAGGGAAATTTTTTTTTTTTAATTTTCTAAGGGAATGGAACTATCTCATCTTGACTGGAGGGTGGTCACATGAGCATACAGTTAAGAATTAACTGAGTTCTTATACTTCAGCCATGGGCATTTACTGCATGTAAATCATAGTTCAGCTAAAAACAAACATCTGCCACCACCCTACACACAAACAGAAGGACCTGGGTGGTGTCTGTGTTGTTGGTGGCTGTATTACCAGTCTCTAGAGAGGCTTGGTGCAAAGTGAATACTCAGTAACATTTGCTAAATGAGTTGATGAATGACTGGGAGGATTTCATACAATACCTGTTATGTTCCTAGCTTTTCCACACAGACACTAAGGTAAGGCAATGACAGTTGTGTTTCGTCATGGATTCAGATGCTTCAGCAGAACCACAGCCTCCTTTGGGGCTCTGCTAGAGAGCAGCGTTGCTCCTCCCTTGCAGCATATATTCATTTACAATTCATTTAATTAATTATGTGTTGTATACAAAGCCCTTTTCCAAATTCTTTCAGGACTTTTTTTTCCTGTGGTACTGGGGATTGAACTTGTTCTAGGAAAGCACTCTACCACTGAGCTATATTCACAGCCCTTCAAAAATTTATTTTTATTTTGAAACAGTCTCTCACTAAGTTGCCCAGGATGGGGTCAAACTTTAATCCTTCTGCCTCAACCTCCCAGAGTGCTGAGATTATGGGTGTGAGCCACAGTGCCTGGCAGGTTAACTTTTACAAACAATTCAATCTTGGGCTGGGGATTTAGCTCAGTGGTTCTCCTGCCTGCCCAGCAAGTGCAAGGACCCAAGTTCAATCCCCGGTACCAAAAAAAAAAAACCAATAAAAAAAGCAATTCAATCTTGTTGTTGTTGTTTGCCAGCACTGGACTTTTTTTTGTTTTGTTTTGTTTTTTGAGACAGGGTCTCGGTTTGTAGTTCAGGCTGGTCCTGAACTCACTATGTAGCCCAGGTTGATCCTGAACTCACTATGTAGAACTCCCAGTGATCCTCCTGCCTCAGCCTCCCAAGTGCTGGGATTACAGGCATGAGCAAGAATGCATGGCTAGGATTTTTGTTATTGTTGTCATTTTGTTTTTTGAGACAGAGTCTCACTATGTGGTCCAGGCTGGCCTTGAACTCCCTGTATAGCCTAGACTGGCCTTGAAATCACGATGATTCTCCTGCCTCAGCCTCAAGTACTAGTATTACAGACATGTGCCACCACGCCGGGGCCAGTACTGGGATTGAACCCAGGGCCTTCACACTGAGCTTCATCCCTAGACTTTTTTTTTTTTTTTTTTTGGTACCGGGGGATTGAACTTGGGTCCTTGCGCTTGCGCAGCAGGCAGTGAAACCACTGAGCTAAATCCCTGGCCCCTTTTTTTTTGGGTTTTTTTTTAGTACTGGGGATCAAACTCAGGACCTTGCACTTGCAAGGGAAGTGCCTCTGAGCTAAATCCCCAGCCCATGCATCCCTAGACTTTTTAATTTTTTTTTTTTTTTTTTTTGGTACCGGAGATCGAACTCGGGACTTGCATGGCAGGCGCCGGAACCACTGAGTTAAATCCCTGGCCCAAGATTTTTTAAATTTTGAGACAAGGTCTTGATAAGTTGGCCAGGCCAGGCTCCAACCTGAGATTCTCCTGCTTCAGCCTCCCAGAGTGCTTGGATTATACACATGCACCACCATGCCTGACTATTTGAGATGCTTCACAGTAACAATTTTTTTTTTGTGGTACCAGGGATTGAACTCGGGACCTTGCACTTGCGAGGCAGGTGCCACAGTAACAATTACTGGAGGTAGAGCCCAGAGTTGGGAGGGGACAAAGGGGCTCATAAAGGTCTGAGAATACAGCCCCACATATCCTCCACCCCGACATGTCCCCATTCTGCCAAAGAGAGCAAACTTTCCCTTCCGTGCCCACAACTGAACCTACAAATTGGTTCCTCCTTTAAGAGTTCTTTTCCCTTTAAAATTATCCTCTGCACATCCCAGCCTGATTACATTGTATGATGACCTCAGGAGGGAGTGAAATGCTTGTTTTTAATTGAAATGTAATTTACACAAAGTAAAATGTCCTCTGGTTCCTCAACTGTCAGTGCAACCTCCCAGCCCTGTTCTGGAAAACATTTGCCCGTCCCAGACGGCCCAGGCCTCCAAACCTTTAAGTTATCCAGGCGAGTCTGGATCTTTTCTACTGCCCTATCGAGCACTATGTAGTAATTCTTCATTGTCTCTAGTTGGGTATCCCAAACTCTCTCCAGTTCTTTTTCCTAAGGGGGAAGACACAGACATCTGAGGCCTCTGCTCCTGAGATTGGCATGGCAAGAAGGGGACTGAGGTCAAGAAGGTGCCAGACTTGTGCACTCCAACTTGCCACCTTAATAGCTACTTGAGATGCCCATTAGAGGAAATCATGCAGTCACTCACCCCCTAGGACCCTGTACCAGCCCCATCTGTCTCAGGCTGTCCGATTCACTTCTCTAGTCTTCCCCTCAGCCACAGAACAGATGTTGTCTCTGGAGGGTTATAGGGTATAGGGGTCAGCCCCCAGCATCCCAAAAGCCATCATCTTCTCAAAAGCTCCTCTCTGCCAAGGACACTGACCTTTAGCCTAGATTTCTGGAGGTTGTTAACCTTTTCCTCCAATAGGTCCACTGCCATTCCAATCCTGGAGGCACCTGCCATGTCAACTGAAAGCAGAGGGGAGAGGCTGTCAGGGGCGGGGATGAAGAAAGACTGGCTGGCACTCCAGCCACTTGTCAGGATGCAGCTAAGGCAATGCTGTCCCACAGAAATAGAGCTTGGGGTCCTTGGAGGTAATGTTAGATTTTCTAGTAGCCATATTTTTAAAAAATACGTGGAATTAATTTTCATAAAATATTTTACTTAACCCAATATATCCCAAGTAGTATCACTTTATTTATCCACCCCCCCACCCCCCTGCCACCCCGGTACTAGGGATTGAACTCAGGACCTTGCACTTGTGAGGCAGGTGTGGCACCATTGAGCTAAATCCCCAACCCGCATCACTTTAATATATAATTTTTTTTAAATTCTGGGGTCAGAGATTGAACCAAGGTCTTCCCATGTGTTATGTCAACATTCTGCCACTGATCTTCACCCCCTAAAATTAATAAACATTTTTACATTTTTGGTTTTGAAGTAAGCCTTCCTTGTCTGGTGTGCACTTCATATGTAGGGCACATCTGAATTTGGACTGGCCACATTCAGTCCTCTACACCACACATAGCTTGTGGTGACCATTTCAGACAACAAAAGCCTAAAGAAGTTCCTCCAACACTTACTACCCAACACTAAGAAATGACCTTGAACAAAAACTATGAACCATATTAGTTTAGTGTGTGTGAGTGTGTGTGTGTGTGTGTGTGTGTCTGTGTGATGTTGGGGATTGAATCCAGGGTCTCACACATGGTAGGTAAGCACTCTGCCACTGCGCTACACCCCAGGCCTGAAGTATCTTAAGTTATTCAAGTCTATGCAGTGTATTATCTCTCCTCAAGATTAAAAGGGAGCAATGTTTCTCAGCCTTTTGGCTAAAATCAAGTGAAGATTAAAAAGGGTTATATGTAGCAAAAGAAAGGCCGAGGGTAATTTTAAAAAGTGTTCTATATCAGTTACACCTGAGTAGCTGGAGAGGCCAAAAACTATAAATAACACAACCAAGAATGTAAGAAAAACTGTAGCCAGACAAGGTTTCAATCCTGTCTAGTTTTCTTAAAAAAAACTGGCAGCTAGTTGGACGTAGAATTTAGGCTATTGCTTCATGTTTTAAATTTAAATTTATTACTATCCTAATCATAGCTGTACCTGTATTCGAGGATATATTTCAAGGAGATATATATATATACATATATATATATATATATATATTTTTTTTTTTTTTTTTAAAGACAGGGTCTTACTGTGTAGTTGAGGCTGGTCTTGAGCTCACTATGAAGCTGAGGCTGGCCTCGAACTTGTGGCGATCCTCCTGCCCCAGCCTCCCAAGTACTGAGATTACAGGTGTGTGCTGCCATACCCGGCTTCTTTTTAGCTATGTGATTTCATTTTTTTTCTTGGATTTGTGAAATAGCACTGCTTATCAGAAGGCAAACTAGGGTTGTTGTGACTTTGGTGAACTCAGCTATTGTAGTTCTCAGAGAGTAAAAACACAAGATGATGACTCAAAAGAGTACAGGGCAATGGATTGCAAAGTAGGTTCCCCGGGTTCACAACTTCAGCATCAGTATTGCCTGGGATCGAATTAGAAATGCAAATTCTTGGGACTGGGGGTGCAGCTCAGTGGTAGAGTGCTTGCCTAGCATGTATGAAACCCTGGGTTCAATTATCAGAACTGAAAAGAAAAAAAAAAGATAAACGAAATTCTTGGGTCCTACCCAGATCAACTTAGTCAGAGCTCTGGGAGTGGAACCCAGCAGTTTGCTTTACAGAGCCCTCCAGAAGACACTGGATTGGGCACATGTTGAGGATGGATCATTCTTTTCTTTTTGTTTTGTTTTATGAGACACAGTCTCACTATGTAGTTCAGGCTGGCTTTGCACTCACTGTTAGCCCAGGCTGGCCTTGAACTTGAGGAAATCCTCCTGCCTCAGCCTCCTGAGTGCTGGGTTCACAGGTGTGTGTCACCATGGCCAGCCTGTTCTCCTTTCATAAGGTGCATGTCCCCACCATGGGCTGGGCACCCAGAGGGAACTGTGGTCTCTGAAGAGGCATATTTCTGCCTTGTATTTGCTCTTAATTGCCACCTGACCTCTGGATTTTGCTCAGTGGTCATTTTCTGGCCAAGTCACACTTACCAACACACTGTATAGGACCATTTTATGAGCAATATAAAAGGAGTTTTTTCTTTTTTCTTTTGGTACTAAGATTGAACCCAGATCCTTGAGCATGGCATGCACTCTATTACCAAGCTACATCCCTAGCCATTTTTATTTCACTTTCAGACAAGGTCTCACTAAGGTGCCCAGGCTGGCCTCAGACTTGGAATCCTCCTGTCTCAGCCTCCCAAGCAGCTAGAATTATAAGCATGTGCCACTGCACCTACGTTGAAAAGGAGTTTTGAAGAATAATTTTCACATGCAGTTTTCCTCCTTAAGTGCCAACTTCAGACCCTAACAGTCCCTCTTCCCCAAGATAAGACCTCACTGTACATTCACAGTAAAATTATAAACTAGTGTTGGGCATGGCAGCACATCCCTGTAATCCCAGCAACTCAGGAGGCTGAGGCAGAGGGACATCAAGTTTAAGGGCAGCCTAGCCAATTTAACAAGATCCTGTCTCAAAGGGGAAAAAAAGGGGTTGGGGGGCCGGAGGTTTAGCTCAGTGGTGCGAGTGCCTGCCTGGCAAGTGCAAGGTCCTACATTCAATCCCTGGTTCCACAAAAAAAACTGGTTGGGGATGTAGCTCAGGACACCAAGAGCTGGGCTCAATCCCCAGCACTACCACCACAATTTAAAAGGAAGGAAGGGAGGGAGGGAGGGAGAGAGGAAGAGAACAAACAAACTGAGCTAGTAAGAGGCTAATGTTTAAGCCAGAGGAATGAATGAATATAGACCTTTTTTGGTAGGGCCAAACAAAAGAGGCAGGCTGCGTGGAGGGCCTAAGTCCTCTGCTGCCCTTCCCACCTACCTAGATAACTGAAGCACTGCTGCAAATCAGATAACAGATGAGCAAATTCTTCCTTCAAATTGTCATGTCTAACAGGCATTTGGGCTATGTGGCTCATGGAGTACTTGACGGCTTTCTTCTTGTCTTCAGGGCTTATGGCTTGTGTGGCATACAGCATAGCCTGGGACAGTGCTGATTCATGAATGTTGAGGCCCAGGGTAGATGGGGGAGAGAATGTTTCATAGTCTGTCATCAAGTCTTCCTGCTTCTCACCATCAGTGCCAAGGGTTGTGGAGTCTAGGGCTCCACGGGAAAACCCTCCACCTAGGACATCTGCAAAGACCCCTAAGGGCCCAGATGCTGCCATGGTTGCTGCCTCGGTGGCCATTTTGGTGGCAGGAACATCCTCTAACGCCTTTGCTGCGGCCCTGGCTGTCCAGGCTGCTGAGGTTGTGGCAGCTGCATAGGCAGCGGCTGCAGTGGCAGCGTTGGCAATGGTGGTTCTCAGCCGATACAGGGCAGGCTTGGAGCCCTTAGGTTGTGCTTCTGGGGCCCTGTCCCTGAGGGCTCCATCCTTGGGGACCCCACACTGGAAGGCCTTCTCTTTGGGCACTCCAGTCTTGGAGGATCCCTCCTGAGTGTGTCTCACATAGTGGGTAAAATATTTTTCTTCCTTTTCTTCGACCACTGGGAGCTGATGGGCCTCTGCCTTGCGAGGCTGATAAGGTTGCAGTGAAAGAGGGCATGCTGATCCAAACTCCCGAGCTAGGGGCGGTGCCTTGGAGGGGTGGTTTTGAGGGGACTGCAGGGAGTCTGATGGACTTGTGCCAGGCTGGAGTAAACCTTCCACCCAGAAAAGAGAAGGGCCAGTCTCAGGTCCAAAGGCAGGCAAAGGTGCTGGCGTGAACCCATGTGTCACATGGGGCCCTACTGTAGCCATGGCCTGGGACTCTGGTCCCAGCATAGTTGCAGGTCTGGCTGCAGGCCCAGGCCCAGTGATGAGGGCCTGAGGCTTCCCTGGCCCCTTGGCACTGCCAGATGGAAATGCCTGGACAGATTCCTGGTCTGGTAGGGGTGCTTGGATGTCAGAGTGCCAGGCAGTCTGTAGGAGCCTAGGACCTTGGATAGGCTCTGCAACATGGGTATGAACAATCTCTTCAAGGTTCTGGGTCTGGGTAAAGGCAGTCTGTGGAGGTGGCTCCATGGTCTGCCACATGTTGGACGGCTCCAGCTCTAGTGAAGCAGTGCCCTGAGGAAAAATGGGCTGATGGGGCCGGCCGGCCCACCTTCCTGCCCCGGCTCCTCCTCCTCCACTCACTGGGGTGAACATGGCCTCATGGAGGCCACTCCAGAGCACCATGTCATCAGATCTGGGGATGGTGTGAATCATTTTTTGGAGAGACATCTGTGGAGTGGGGTGGGAAACAGGGGATGTGATGCTCTCAGGGGTTTCCCGCACCTGCTCTCAGGAGGCTCATAACTCTCAGTCCCTTCCACATTTACAAAAAAACCTTTCCAGAACATGCTCTTTTCCCCTCCCCAACCTCCCCCAGACCCCAAAGAGGAAGGACAGAGCCAGGGACCCTTACCACTTCACGCTTCAGTACCATCATCTGCCGGTTCTGAGTTTTCAAGTCTTCAGAGAAGAGATCCAGTCTTTCCAGGTGTACCTATCACATGATCTGAGTCTGTAGGCTGGATGCACAGGTTCTGGTCCCAGCCCTGCTGCATCTCATAATGCTAGATGACTAAGAACTCGAGAAGGAAGAACAGAGTTTCCCAGGGAAGGAAAGGGGATGCAAAAGGGCTCCATACACAAATAAGATGAGGAAATGTTGGGCTAAAATCATTCAATGGATTTCTGTATTGCAGGATTTCTCAGAACTCTGAGAGAAAGAAATTAAGAATCCCTTAGAGGTGGGTCATGGAGGTACTGTTTCTCAAATAGATTTGTCCAAGGAGTCCTTTTCAGTGTGGAGAAAGCTTTGTAGAAGAAAAAAAAGGTGCTAACTTTCTGCTAAGTTGGTAGAATGTAAGCCTGGAGTTTTCAGTACTTGAGAAGTACTTGTCTGAGAAGGCATCACTGAGACATTCCAATGATGTGTAAGTGCCTAGATCTAGCTGTACCTGAAGGCATCCCTTGACTTTTAGTAAATGAGACAATACATTCTATTAGTTTTCCTAAGCTAAGATGAACTGGTTTCTGCCATCTAGAACTGATGTCCTAAAACAATGGCATGAGAAACACTGAAGGGCCACAGAAAAGCAAGCAAAACAGCCCAAGTTGCTAGGCAAGGTTAGCCCCCTTCTCCTTTACTTATGGCTGGATTTTTTTTTAACTAAGTACAGGCTTCCTAGCTGACAGCGATGATGTATACCCAGAATCCCACCATGTGGGACCCTGAGGCAGGGGAACTGCAAGTTTAAACCCAGCCTGGGCCATGTAGCAACTTAGTAATACCTATCTCTAAAAAATAAAGGGCTGAGATTTATCTTAGTGCATAGGCCCTGGGTTCAATCCCAGTACCAGGAAAGAAAGGAAAGAAAGGAAAGAAAGAAAGAAAAGAAAAGCAAGCAAGCTTCTTTATTAACTCAACCACCAGAGTTCTGACCAGCATGGCCAGTGTAGAGATTGTAAGGGAGGGACTACCTTTTCAAACATATCCTTCAGCATGTCCACATCCTTCCTGAGGTCTTCAATTTTGACCTTGAGTGCATAAAGATCAGTGAGCAAATCCTGCAGGGTCTGTATGGACTGGAAAAGGAAAGAAGAGGGAAAACTGTGAAGTTGGGTATGGTTATTACAGAAGGCAAGTGAAGTACAGAAGCTTTCTGGTGACAGCCATAGTCAAAGGGGTCCTCCCAGCTCTCCCAAGGCCTAAGCTGGAGTGTACTTAGAGCCAAGCAAATGATGTTCTAGACAGTGGTGCTCTGAATCCCAGGCAGCCTGACTGGGAAAGAGGCAACTGAGTGTGTGAATGCACCCCATAACCAGGAGTTACTCATCATGGAGCATCATACCCTTCCCTGTGTGATATGTGTCAGCCAGGATGATGGCTGCAGGAGGAAGCCCAGCCTGTTCCTGGGTGGGGGCTCTTGGAGGATTAGAAGTAGGGGAGATGTGGCTAGATTTATATTTTTTAAAAATCCCTCTGGTTGCATGTGGAGACTAGCTATAGAGAGCAAGAGGGGAATCCAGGGGAATAATAAGGTAACTTCTGGGAAGGCAAGAACTGATGGTTAAAGGTGGGTCTGGTGGCACATGCTTGTAGTCTCAGCATAATGGGAGGTTGAGATAGGGGATCATAACTTCTAGCCCAGACTGGGCAATTTAGTGACTTATTGAGACTGTCTTAAAAGGCTGGGGATGTAGCTCAGTGAAAAGGCCCTGAGTTTATTCCTCAGTAATAGAAAAAAAATTGGTGGTTGCAATGCCAGGCTTATAGCTCAGCTCCACTACTGACTGGGGCTGCTACCACTTCTTTATAAATTTTGGATTCCTTAATCATAAAATGGGCATGGAAAAAAGTAATACTGTATATAAATAGCCTAGTGCATAAAACCACATTCTGCTAACAAAAATAACAGCAAAATGGCAGAAGCCAGTCCTTATGGACAATAACATTAAGTGCAGGGCCGGGGATTTAGCTCAGTGGTTCCGGCGCCTGCCTCGCAAGCGCAAGGTCCCAAGTTCGATCCCCGGTACCAAAAAAAAAAAATTGAAATGAAAACACAACACACCAATATTTATAGGGGATACAGCTAACACAAAGAGTATGTTAAATGTCTGTATCATCAAAGAAGAAAGACCTCAAGTAAACAGGTTAATTCTTCACCTTAAGGTACTGGAACCAAAAAAAAAAAAAAAAAAAAAGCAACCTAAACCTAAAGCAAAAAGAAGTAAGGAAATAATAAAGTATAATGGAAATTAATGAAATACAGAAGAGAAAAATAGTAGACAAAATGCAATGAAACTAAAAGCTGGCTCTTTGAACAAGTCATAAAATTGATAAACTTTTAGCTAGATGGA
Source organism: Heterocephalus glaber (assembly GCF_053883595.1). NCBI lineage: Eukaryota > Metazoa > Chordata > Mammalia > Rodentia > Bathyergidae > Heterocephalus > Heterocephalus glaber. The sequence continues at coordinate 5,564,658 of NW_028258467.1, read as the reverse complement.
CCAAGATAAAGAGAAAAGACTCAAATTACTAGAAGCAAAAATGAAAGAAGGGATATTTTTATTTCTACAGAAATAAAAATGGGCAAATACCCCAGCTATTCAGCAGGCTAAGATAGGAGGATTAAAAGTTTGAGGGTAGCTTGGTCATCTTAGTGAGACCCTTCTCAATTTTGTTTTTTTTTTAGGTTTTTTTGATACCGGGGATAGAACTCGGGTCCTTGCTCTTGCGCAGCAGGCGGTGAAACCACTGAGCTAAATCCCTGGCCCCCCTTCTCAATTTTGAAAGGACTGGGGATTTAGCTCAGTAGGAGAGCATTTGCCTAGCATCCACAAGGCCCTGGCTTCAATTCCCACTACTGCAACAAACAACTCCTAGGAAGACTAGGAAGACAAACTACTAATATGAACACAAAAAGTGTTTATACCAAGTGAAGAGACTGAGGTAGTAGTAAATAAATACTCATGAAGAAAGGCCTAGATCCAGATCGTTTCATCACTGACTTCTATTTTATTTATTTATTTATTTTATTTATTTTTTAGTACTGGGGATCAAACTCAGGACCTTGTGCCTGCGAGGCAGGTACGGTGCCACTGAGCTAAATCTCCGGTCCTGACTTCTTTTATATTTAAATAATTAATATTGACACCTCACGAACTCTTCCAAAAAACAGGAGCAAACATTTCCAAACTGATTTCATACATCCAGTATTACCTTGATACCAAAACAGACAATGACATCACAAGAAAGAAGACTGAAATATGGATGTAAAAGTCCACAACAAAATACTAACAAACTGAATCTAAAACTTATAGAAAGAATTACATACTATGGCCAAATTAGATTAATCCCAAGGGTTCAAATCATTCAACACCAAAACATCAATGTAGGTGGGCATAGTGGCACATGTCTGTGATCCCAACTGTTTACTTGAGAGGCTGAAGCAGGAGGATCACAAAGTCAAGACCAGACTGGGCAGCTTAGTAGACTGCATCTCAAAATTTAAAAAGATAAATAAATAAATAAATAAGGATTGGGATGTACCTCATCAGTACAGTACTTGCCTAGCACTTGCCAGGCCTTAGGTTTGATCCCTGTACCACCATACACACAAAAAGAAAATAATTAATATAATACATTCTATTAATAAGAAGCAAACAAACTATCAGTTAAACACACACGTGATCACCTCGATACAGAAAAAGCACTAGATAAAATCTATCACGCTCATGATAAAAACATTCAAGCTCAGGCATAGTGGTACATGTTGGTAATCCCATCACTCTGTGAGGCTGAGGTAGAAGGATTGCAAGTTTGAGGCACATCTGGACAACTCAGCAATTCAGAGAGACCCTGTCTCAAAATAGAAAAAGCGTTAGGGATGTAGCTTAGTGTAAAGTTCCTCCATTCAATCCCCAGTACAGCAAAGAAAGCAAAAGCAAAAACCAAAACCATTCAATAAGCCAGGAATAGAACTTCTCCCACAAGATGAATGATAACAAAGGACTCAGAGTTAGAACAGAGGGTGTAGCTGTGACAGCTTGTCTAAGATGTGTGCATCTAGGCTCAATCCTAAACACCACAAATAAAATAAATCCCCCCAAAAGAGTTCACATTATACCTAATGGTGAAAGGCTGGACAATTTCCTCCTAAGATCGGGAACAAGACAATGTCTGGTCCTACCACTTATATTCAGCATTGTTCAGAGGCTGTCTCCAGTGCAATTAGGTTACAAAAAGAAGAAAAAGGCATCCAAATTGGGAAGGAAGTAAAATCATTTTGCAGAAGACATTATCTTCAAATAGAAAATCCTAAGGAATCCACTATTAGAATGAATAAATGAGTTCAACAAGTTTGCAGTGTATATTATCCACATACAAAAATCAAGCCAGGTATGGTGGCACACACCTAAATCCCAGTGTTCTGGGAGGCTGAGACAGGAGGATCATAAATGTAAACCCAGCCTGGGCTACTTAGCAACTTAATAAGATCCTGCCTCAAAAATAAAAAAAAATTGAAGAAGTATTAGGGGGCCGGGGATTTAGCTCAGTGGTTTCACTGCCTGCTGTGCAAGCGCAAGGACCGAAGTTCGATCTCTGGTACCAAAAAAAAAAAAAAGAAGTATTAGGAAATAGGTGTGGTGACACACCTGTAATCCCAGCCCTCAGGATGCTAAAGCAGAATTGCCATGAGTTCAAGGCCAGCCTGGGCTACATAGTCAGTTCAAGGCCACCCTGAACAACATAGGGAGACCCTGTCTCAAAAAACAAACAAATGGGTCGGGAATTTAACTCAGTGGTTCTGGCGCCTACCTTGCAAGTGCAAGGTCTTGACTGAGTTTAAACCCCGATACCCAAAAAACCCAAAAAACCAAATGTGTTCCTAGACATATACAACACATAATCAGAAAGTGAAACTAAAAAATTCTACTTATAATAGCATAAAAAAAAAAACCAAAAACAAAACTGAGGAACAAATTCAACAAAAATGCAAAACTACATTTTAGTCTTTGCAGTACTAGGTTGGAACCCAGATTTTGCAATGAGCTATACTCCCAGCCTTTCTTTTTTTAAAATCAAGTTCTTGCTAAATTGCCCAGGGTAGCCCTGAACTTCTGATCTGCCTCTTTCAGCCCTTAGAGTACCTGGGGTGACAGGCAGGCAACTCTGAGTCTGACCTCATAAAGATGTTTGAAAGAAAACAAAGATGATCTGAATAAAAAAAACTTAATCTCCTGTGGATCAGAAGATTTGACATTGTTAAAATGGTAATTTTCTCCAAATTAATCTACAGATCCAACCTAATTCCCATCATCTCATCTCTTCATAGAAACTGGCAAGCTGATAAACATGGAATATCCAAGAAGCCAAAATAGCCAAAACTTTTTTTCTAGGGCTGGGGATTTAGCTCAGTGGTTCAGGTGCCTGCCTCACAGGTGCAAGGACCCGAATTCTATCCCCAGTACCACAAAACAAAAACAAAAAACTTTTTTTTCCAGTGCTGAGGAACAAACCCAGGGCCTCATACATGCTAAGTAAGTGCTCTACCACTGAGCTACACCCCCAGCCTTTTCATTTCATTTTGAGACAGGGTCTTATTAAATTACCCATCCTGGCCTTGACTTTGTGATCCTTCTGCCTCAGCTTCCCACCTAGTTGGGATCATAGGCATGCACTATCACACTCAGTTGCCAAAACAGTTTTGAAGAAAAACAATATAGGGAGCCTCATGCGTCCATATTTCGAAGCTTACCACTATACAATGATAATCAAGATAGCATGGTAGGGCTGAGCCATAGCACAATGATAACAACACTTGCCTAGCATGAGGGCCCTGGGGTCCATCCCCAGAACTGAAAAAAAAAGTGTGGTACTGGTACACAGGGGTACACATACTGATCAACAGAACAGACTTGAAGTTGGGCATGGTGCCACATGCCTGACAAGCTCAAGGTCAGAGTCTGATCCCCAGTACAGGGTGGGGGAAGACACTGTTTCCTTAAAAACAAATAAATAAACAATAAATAAAAACGTACACACCAATATTCATAGTAGCACTATTCATAATGGTTTATAGATGGTAACAACTCAACTGTCCATCAATTGATAAGCTAAATGTGGTATATCCATGCAAAAGAATATTATTTGGTAATAAAAATAATAAAGTACTGACACATACTCCTGTGTGGGAGCAAACCTTGAAAATATTAAGGTAAAATGAAAGATTAGGGGCTCAAGAAGGCCAGGAATGGAGAGAGACTGCTCATGGTTATGGTGTTTCTTTCTGCGATGTTGAAAATATCCTAAAATTAGACTACAGTGCTCCTTGCACACTCTGTGAACACACTATCCTATAATCACTGAACTGCACACTTTATTTATTCTGGGACATGGTCTCCTTATATAGTTCAGGCTGGCCTTGAACTCACGTGACCCTCCTGCCTCAGCCTCCAAGTGCTGAGATTCCAGGCACACACCACCACACCCAGCTAAATACATGAGGTTTTTGGTGTGTAAAATATCTCAATGAAGTGGTAAAAAACAGCATTTTTGCTTTATAAACAATGGGGGAAATTTTCAATACTGTCTGTTGCACTGTCAGGGGTTGCTGCTGATTTTGTTGGGAGCGACAGTGGTATTATGGGATGGGTTTACAATTTATCTGCTGTATAAAATGCTCTTCAGAGAGACCTGCCGTGTGTTGACCCTTACCTCTCTGCTAGTGCTTCTTTTTGTTGTTGTTGCTTGTTTTTGCAGTATCGGGGAATCAAACTCAGGACCTTGTGCTTACAAGGCAGGTGCAGTGTTGTTGAGCTAAATCCCTGGCTGCTGGTGCTTCTTGTCTCTATCCATCTCCCTAGGGAAGACCAGGGACCAAATACCCCAAGCAGGAGTCACCCTTTCCTAAAACAGGTAAGGCTCAGGCATGGCCTGGAAAAGATGGCAGAACCTGGTGGGCTGCTCCAGGGGGAGGGCTGCACACAAAAGAGGAAGAGACACTTTTCTTACATAGGGTTCTATTCTGTGTCATGAACCAAGAAAGGCTTCTCACATGACACAGCTGCTGCCTCACAGGGCTGGGAACAAGCCTTGGGCTCTTACCCTAGGGAAGAAGGACAGCAGAGGGGTCCTGAGGAAAGGGTCAAGGTCTTTTTTTTGCCTAAGGCCCTCAGGCCACAGTCAGGGCTGAGTTCAGGGGGAACTAGCCCTTTCCAGAAGCTGACACATAGTGTGTGGCAGCCTAAAGCTGGAACTAGAAGCTGGACTTGTCCAAGCTTGCTTGGTCTATGTGTCTCTAGGGAAGGCTCTGAGAATGCAGGGCTTGGACAAGGGCCAAGGGCTTACAAAACCATTAAGGGCCCTACAAGGGGGTTCAAAGTAAGCATTGCCTAGACACTCAGTTAGCTGGCCCCATAGAGCCCCTTCCAGAGCCAAGGAAATTGTCCTAAAACTGCTAATATCATCTTCTTCCCAAAGAGGAATACAAAAGCACTTCATAGCACTGTGGAAAGGTGAGGACAACAACATTTGTTACTCTTAAAACAATAAAACCTGATTCTCTTAAAATCCAAAGTATTTCAAGAGCTTTAAGCAATGTTATGAAATACCAATTTAAGTGTAGTCACTTTCTTTTGTGTGACATACAATAGGTGTTGTTTGGGTTGTTGGGGGAATAGAATGAGGAGGAAGTTTAGAAATAAAAAAACCTGGGGCTGGGGATTTAGCTCAGTGGTTTCACCGCCTGCTGCGCAAGTGCAAGGACTAGGGTTTGATTCCCTGGTACCAAAAAAAAAAAAGAAATCAAAAAAGCAAAGAAGGGAATGGAATTAATATGAGAGAATGAAAAAATGGAAACAAAGTCTTTGTAAATGGGGAGGGAGGGAGGGGTTGAAGGGAGGCCGGGGGGAATGGGGAAAAAATAAGAACCAGAAGAGATTATGTATGTATGTATGTATGTATTTATTTATTTTGGTACCAGGGATTGAACTCAGGTCCTTGTGCTTGCAGGACAGGCAGTGGAACCACTGAGCTAAATCCCCAGCCCAGAGAAGAGATTGTGTAAAGGTGCAAATTTCCAATGATGAATGTCATTATATTGTATACCTAAAATGTACCAATAAAATTTATTTTTTAAAAAAGAAATTAAAAAACAGCTGCCACACACTTGCAATTTTAGCTACTTGTGAGGGTGAGGCAGGAGGACTGCAAGTTTGAGGCCAGCCTGAACAATTTAGTAAGACTCTTGTCTCAAAATAAAAAATAAGAAAGGTGGGATGCCAAACAGGTCAGGTGGAAGTGCATGCCTGTAATCCCAGCACTCTGGGAAGTTGAGACAGGAGGAATAAAATTTTGAGCCCAGCCTTGGGCAATTTAATGAGACTCTGTCTCAAAATAAAAAATAAAAGGGCTGAGGGTGTGGGTTGGTGTAAAGGCCCTGTGTTTAATCTCCAATATTGCTTTAAAAAGGGGGAGGTTGGGCCGGGGATCTAGCTCAGTGGTTCCGCCACCTGCCTCGCAAGCGGAAGGTCCCGAGTTTGATCCCCGGTACCAAAAAAAAGGGGGGGGGGGTTGGCTCAGTATGAGGCCCTCCGTTCAATCCCTAGAACCACCAAAAAACTTTTTTAAAAAGCAACAAATTAAAATTCCCTAATAATGGCACCAATGTCATGGAAACAGGATTATACAAAAACAATCTTAATAACAAACATCCTTCATTTTCTCTTGTGATGCTGGCTGCCAGGGTTGTCATTAGAGATGAGAAAACCAAGGCCTCCATCAGACAGAGGACACACTCTGAAAGGCAGCTTCCTCACAGAGATGCAGAACCTTAGGGGTCAGGGAGGGGCCCAGGAATCTTCAATTCTGAAAACTCTCATTAGGGGGAGCTGGTGCCCAGACAGACTTTGGAAGTGCCCAGTGGGTACATGGCCTGCCAGAGGTTTCAGAATTCTCAGGATGGCTCTGTAAGATGGCATGTGAAACCAGAGGCCAGGTTTATTAATCCAGCAGTCCATCTGGGGGCAGTGGGCATCTGGCACTGTTCGGAGACATTGTTGATTTGTCTCATTTAGGGCGTGCTCTTGCTATCCACTGGTAGGGGCCCTGGTGCCACTCAGCACCCTACAATGCACAGGACAGCCCCAAGCCACAAAGAATTATCTAACCCAAAATGTCAATAGTGGTCAGGTTCACAAGCTCTGCAGCCTAACTCTGCTTTATTATGACCTGTGGGGCGCAAGTCCCCAAATTTGGCAGTATGCTAACTAATGGCTCTAGGTCTTGGGTCACACTTGTGGTTCTTCCCAGGCTTCTTGCTCACCCAGGGGCAAAACCCCTATTGGTGTCTGCCCTAGTTTTCCAAGCACCATTCTCCCTGTTTGGGGTGAGGTTGAGGCAAACTGTTTTCTGATTCCCCTCCCTTTAGTCTGTGACCACTGAGGGGTTCCCAGTAAGGTAGCAAAGGACACCAACCCAGCTGACACAGAGAAAAGGGGTGGAGGGGTAAAGGTGAGGCAACCCCCATTATTCATACAGCATTTGGTCTGCCAGCCTCATTGGCTGCTGAGTGCAGACACTTGGCTAAGCAGCATGCGCCATTCTAGAATCGCTACCATGGCAACCCCCTTCAATGGGTCATTGTGGTAACTCTGGGAAACCTCAGTCAGTCTGGGACCAGGCAACATTCTCTAACTGCAGGGACATTCCTTATCTGTACAGTCAGTCCTCTGATGTCTGCACAGCCAGCCCAAACCTGTCCTTGAGTCCTTTTGTAAACTGAGCAGGTGATCATGTTCAGCTGCTCAAGGCACTTGAGAATTCTAGAAGCCCTCACCCATCAAGGCATGCGGGGCAGAGGATAGACCGCCTCTAGGGCAGACCCCAGACACTTGTATCTATCCTTCATGCCTGCAAGGGCCTTGGCCACCCCTGCAGCCCTGTCTGTCTTGAACCCTACTCTGTCTGATGTTGGTACAGCCCCCAGCTCTGTTCTGTTCCTGCTTTCATGGAGTATCTTTTTCTTTTACTTTCAACTTATTTGTGCCTTTCAATCTACAGTGTGTCACTTGTAGAAACCATATAGTTAGATCATAGGTTTTTTTTTTCTTTTTCTTTTTTATAGTGCTGGAGATCAAAGCCAGGGCCTTGTAAATGTGAGATGGGAGGCAAGTGTTCTGCACTGAGCTATAACCCCAGCCCAGTCATGGTATTGTTTTGTTTTAGACAGGTCTGGCTGTATATCCCAGTCTGGCCTTAAACTTGTATCCTTAAGCCTCAGCCTCCCAAGTGTGGAGTTTTTAAAAAATTCATTTGCCAACCTTTGCTTTTGTGTGGTAAAGCACACATTATTACACCATATAATTCCATGGCATTTAGTATATTTAGAAAGTGTGCAAAAAAAAAAAAAAAGAAAGAAAGAAAGTGTGCAACCATCACCATCAATGTAGTTTCAAGACATTTCATTCCCCAAAAAGGAAATCCTGTCTCCATCAGCAGTCACTCCCTGTTCCTGTTTTCCAAAAACCACCAATGTACTTTCTCCTCTATAGACTTCCTTCTTCTAAACATTTCAGACAAATAAAATCACAACTTGTAGCCCTTTATGTCTGGCTTCTTCCACTTAATAATTACTTAGGGCTCCTCCTTGTGTTGCTTTGCCTCTCTTGCCTGCCATCAGCCCTACCTTGGCCAAACAGGGCTCTTCCTCCCTCCCACAGACTCCAAGCTCTATTCTTCAGGGCTCTAGGGCTCTCAATCCACCTGCCTCTCTGCTCAGGTCAAATCTCTGAATAATAACAATGAGCACAGATCGGGCACCTAGAATACATCCAACTCTGTGCCAAGCATTTCCCATGCACTGTTTTTTGGGGGGTTTTTTGGTACCGGGGATCGAACTTGGGTCCTTCCGCTTGCAAGGCAGGCGGTGGAACCACTGAGCTAAATCCCTGGCCCCCACTGTTTTTTTTTTAAATTAATATTATTGGCACATTTTAGGTATACAATATAGTGACATTCATCATTGGAAATTTTCACCTTTACATAATCTCTCTTGGTTCTTATTTTTTCCCCATTCCCCTGCCCTCCCGTCAACCCTTCCATCCCTATTTACAGACTTTGTTTCCATTTTTTCATTTTCTCATATTAATTCCATTAATGCATGGACTTTTTTTGTTGTTGTTGAACTGGGGATTGAACTCGGGACTTTGAGCTTGCACAGCAGGTGGCAGAACCACTGAGCTAAAATACCTGGCATCCCATACACTGTTTCAACATGAGTTCTACAGTCCTAGTAGGAGCAAATCATCATCAAACTATTACCATACTCCACCCTTTCCTTGAACTGCTTCTTGCTCAGATACCTACACCACCCACCTCCCCAGAATGTCCAGGTTTCCACTGGCTTCCCTGTTTTCTAATACCGTAACCTCTGTGTGCCTTTGTTTCCCCATCTGAAAACTAGGGATAACAGCACCTGCCCCACTGAGTTAATAGGAAGCTTAAAGGAGCGAACAGATGCAAAGCATTTTGTTTACCTGGCACACGGTGAGGAGAGGGGACAAAGGGAAAGGACAATAAAGAAATAGGGGGTGTTATGGTTATGTCTAGATAGCCCCTCCAAGCTTCATGTAGTCATAGACGGGAGTTTTTCAGGTGGCTGGCTCTAGAGTGTGGGATGCTGGGAATGATTTATAGTACAATGCTAGGATCAACGGCACTTGTATTATGGGTGTGAGTGCTACCTGCCCTAAGTAGCCTGGATAAGATATAAAGGATAGAAAGAGCTGGGGCCATCCCTTGCTTGCTTTTGCTGTCTTCTGCCTTCAATCAACTGTGACTCCCTGTGTAGTTCAGGCTGGCTTTGAACTCGCTATGTAGCCCAGGGTGGCCTCAAACTCATGGTGATCCTCCTGCCTCAGCCTCCTGACTACAGGGATTACAGGGGTGTGCCACCATGCCTGACTGGTGACAATTCTTTAATTCTCACTGGCATGTGGCTTTTTTTTTTTTGGTACTGGGGATCGAACTTTGGACCTTGTGCTTGCGAGGCAGGTGGTAGCACCACTGAACTAAATCCCTGACCCCTTGGTATGTGGCTTTTTAACCATCAAGAGCTCAGTCTGGGCCCCAGACTATGGTGGAGGTTAGAGGCGAAGGTAGGATACTCTGTGAAGCTGCCCTACATGGACCACCCCTCCTTGGATATTCAGATACCAGCCTTCAGTGGAAACCTAGGGGACAGTCTCCCTGCTGGACCCAGCCCCAAACCTGGCTGCTGCTCTTTCTCTCACTCCTGACTTGCTGCCCAGCTTCTCCATGGGGAATCTCATTCTCCCTCTCAGCTCAAGATAACCCTCCCCATTTCCCAAGAGCAAAGTGATTCACTCCCTAGAGTATTTACTTAGTTAACCTTGCCTTTTACTTCACTCACCCCACACAATAGCTGAGTGTTACTGAGAGTTTCATTTTATAGATGAGAAAGAAGAAGGCAAAGGGGTTGCTTTGCTCAAGGCCACAAAGCTCAAAGAGGGCAGTGGCCAAGTTCACATAAACGCCCTTGCCTTTTGTAGGGGGATACTGGTTATTTCCATCTTTTGTCTATTGTCAAGAATGCTGCTGTGATCACTGTGTGTGAGTTTTTAATTGAACACCTGTTTTCAGTTCTTCAGGGGTACATACCCAGAAGTGAAACTGCTGGGTCATATGGTCATTCTATGTTTAACCCTTTGAGGAACTGCCAGACTGTTTTCCACAGCAGCAGCACCATTTTCCATTCCCTGCAACAATGTGTGAGGATTCCAGTTTCTCAACATCTTCACCAGTAATCCTTGTTATTTTCCCTTTCTTATTCTTCCTGACTACTATCTTCTTTTTTTTTTTTTTTTTTTTTTTTGTACCGGGGATCGAACTCGGGACCTTGCGCTTTCGAGGCAGGCTCCTGAACCACTGAGCTAAATCTCCAGCCCTTGACTACTATCTATTGAACACTAACTTTGCACTAACTGGGAAGCAAGAAATACAGCAGTCTACAGTAAAGCCTGAAGTCACTTGAACCTGTCCAACTCCCAACTGGGCCTGCCCGTTACTGGCTGCTCCCTTCTGTTCACATGGCTAGTTCTGGGTGTTTTGTCTGTCTCCCCCTGCTAGTTCTGTGTTCACCATGTCTACCATGATGCCTCCCTCATTGGTAGGTCCTCAATTAATATATATTTTTTTTGTACTAGGGATTGAACTTGGGTCCTTGCACTTGCGCAGCAGGTGGCAAAACCACTGAGCTAAATCCCCAGCTCCAATTAATGTTTTTTAATTGAAGTGACAGTCACATAACATACAATTAATCTTTTTTTTAAATTTTGGTACCTGGGATCGAACTTAGGACCTTGCGCTTGTGAGGCAGGCGCAGTGCCACTGAGCTAAATCACTGGCCCCACAATTAACCATTTTAAAGGAACAAATTCAGCTGGGGATATACCTCAGGAGTAGAGTACTTGCCTAGCATGCACGAGGCCCTAGATTTCATCCTCAGCCATATAAAAATTTTTTGTTTTTTGGTACCGGGGATCAAACTCGGGACCTTGCACTTGCAGGACAGGTGGCAGAAAGCACTGAGCTAAATCCCTGGCCCCCTATAAAAAATTTTTTTAAAATAACAATGCAGCACCATTTATTTCAATGGCAACTGCATGTCTATAACTTCTAACTAGTTCCAAAACATTTTCATATTTCTATAACCCCAAAAGGAAACCCCACACTCACTAAGCAGTCACTGCCCATTCCCCCTTTGCCCGAGGTCCTGGAAACCACCGATCTACTTTCTGTGTCTATGAATTTGCCTATTCTGAGTATTGTGTATAAATGGCATCATACAATATATGGACCTTTGTGTCTGCTTTTCTCAATAAATGACCAGATGTAAGACTGGAGTTTTGGTTCTGTCTGACTCCAAGGTCTGGCTTCATCCCCTCTCCACAATGGAATATCCTATCATGAAGGAACAGAGGACAAGATGCTTGGGAGCAGAGCAAATGGGCTGGGAGGCCTCTGCAGGTTGGAGGTGTACTTTTGTCATGGCTTCTTCATTGCCCTCCACCATCTTCCTCAGCTTGATCAGATGCCACAGGTCCTCAATGGGCTGGCCAGTCCCCTGGCTTCCCTCCAGCAGCTGGGTGGTAGAGGGCAGGTCCTGCAGTGTGGCCAGCTCGTTCTCTATCTTGTCAATACGGTTCACCACATGGTCAAAGATGTTGCTGAGCCGCTTCATGGGGCTAAGGATGGGCTGGGCATCTCCTTCCCTGGGATGAGCATCACCTGTGAGGACTGGAGGAAGTCCTCATCCCCTGACAGGACCTTCTTGAGATCAGCCATGTGGATGTGCTCCAGGATGCCCTGGTGCAGAAGATGTAGGGCCTTGAAGTTCACCATCCCATACTGTGGTATGGCAACATTGACCAGCTCAGTGAATGTGAGCGAGAAGCTCATCTTGCCAGGTGGTGGGTCAGAGGGGCTGAGGTTCTTGGGAAAAAGTGATGGCGTCAGTGCTCCTAAATAGCTGCATGGACAGGTCTTCAGAGGCTTGGGGAGGCTGCAAGTCCTAGAAGTCAGGGAGGAATGGCCTCTGTCCTGGCTAGAGTGCAGATCAGAGTTTCTGGTTGCTAGGACACCAGAGAACATGATCAAGTTGACATGCTTCTGAGAGCCTGGAGAGGGACAGGTACTCGCAGGCAAGCCTCAGCCAGAGTAGGTACTCATTTAATATTTCATGAATGTTTAAATAGTAAATGAGTAACCTTTTCATTCAAGTCTTCTCATTATGTAAGGCTGATGGCTCTTTCAAGAAACATGTTGGGGAAGTGATAGAGGCAGCTTGTCCCTGAAGTCTCTAGAATCAGGGCAGAAGACAGAATTTTTGGAGTCAGGAAGGCCTGGGTTTTAAGAAGAGAGTCTGAAGAACTATGTTAGTTTTTTGGACATGGCCAAACACATCTTCCCTCATGGTGCTTCATTTTCTGGCTAGGAGAGCAAGGAAGTGAGAAGGGTATCATCTGCCCTGAGTCCGACATGTCCCTGTCTCTCTCTGGGCCCTACTCTGCTTCCCATGTGAGGTGGGCTCACTGAGACCCAATTCTCCTGAGCAGTGTCTCAGTCCTGTATAAGTTTTGAGGGCATGGCCATGAGCTGGCTGCTGCTAGGGCCCTGCTACTGTCAGGCCCTGCTTAGTCAGTCTGAGGACTGAACAGCAGCCTGCTTGGCCCAGTCTCCTAGGGAAGTCTGCAGGGAAGGCCCTCAACTTTACACCTGGAGCCTGATTCCCAGCCCACTCAGCCCTGTGAATTCTTGGCATACAGCATACAACAAAAGCCCACTCAGGATTCCCATTCATGAAGGGCCACTCTGGCCTGGCTTCCCCATAAAAAAGCTGAAAACCAGTGTTTCACTATCTCAGACACTCCCCCAAACCACCTAACACGAACCCAGATCCTGTGATAAGTTCTTCTGACATTGCATACCTGTAATCCCAGTATTCTGGGAGGTTGTGGCATGAAGATCACAAGTTTGAGCCCAACCTTGGCAATTTAGCAGGACTCTGTCTCAAAATTTAAAAATTTAAAAAGGGCTGGGCATGTAGTTCAGTGTGAAGGCCCTGTGTTCAATCCTCAGTAACACATGCACACACAGATAATAACATAAACACAGATAATAACTCTGAGTTGTCTTGAGCCAGTAAATTTATGGTGATTTATTATATCAGCAACAAGAAACTAAGATGGGGCTAGGGGGACCAGGTTCCAAAAGCCAGTGCCAGGGTGTTGACTATGAAGCACCTATGGCAGATTCTCCAGCCCTTCCAACAACTCTGGCTACTCAACTCCTCTCAGGAGATTTCTTTTCAGAAATCTGGCTTTTTCAGAAATTGGCTTTTGTTGCTTATTACTATGAATTCCATCAGGTATAGTGGGGAAGGAATATACCTTGCCCTGGGCCATGCTCAACCTGGGCCAAAGAACATTCAGAAGGAACTGGATATTCCACACAGGGCCTGCTTGGAGTCTCCAAGTCATCTATAGGTGCTTTCCTGGTGTTCTGGATCAGGAAGGAGGATTAATTCACATTCACTGAGGCTGCAATTAAGACCCCAGGAAGTTAGACACACCAGAAATGAGGAATGTGTGCAAAGGACCCCGTCAATGAGCAGAACCAGAGAGATCATGTAGCCTTCAACCCCTAAGACTATAGAGATCAGACTGCCCAAGGCCTTTGAAACTCACCTCTTACCACCATGTGCTTCAGTTGGCAGACATTGAGCTACAAGATTTAGAGTTTACCTTGCTGGGTTTTAGTCTTTCTTTTGTCCAATTTCTTTCTAGTCCCCTTTTCCTTACTTTTGGAAAGGAAATGTTTACTCTGTGTCATTGTATCTGGAGAGTATGTATTATTATTTTTTTTTTTGCAAGACTCGGATCCTCATATATATGAGGCAAGTACTCTACCACTGAACTACAATCCTTACACTGCTTTTTTTTAAAAAAATTTTTTTACAGGGGCTCACATAGTTTGTCTTGGTTCTCAGAGGAGATTGTGGAATGACTTTTGAACATTGCTGGAACTGTTAAGATTTTGGTGACTCTCAGAGATGAACTGAGTGCATTTTGCATAATGAGGTAAACATAATGTCTTTTTGGAGGCCAGAAGTGGAATGCCATAGTTTAGATCTAAAATGTCCCCCAAAAGTTTTAGGTGTCCAGGGGTTGGGTTTTGAAAGGTCATTGGATCACGAAGGCTCTAACTTCATCTGTGGATTAATCCATGCATGACAGCATAATTGGATAGGTTTATTGGGAGGTAATGGAAATTTAGGAGGTTGGGCCTAGTTGAAGGGAGTGGGTTATGGGAGCATGATCTTAGGGACTAATCTGATCCCTGACTCTTCCTCTTGAACTTTTTTCCCTGCTTTAGGCTTCCCAATTGCCATGGGGTGGGCAGCTTTCCTTTTCCATGCTCTTCTGCCATAATGTTTCTGGCTTGCCACAAGCCTAAATGCAATGGAGCCAGCTGACCATGAACTGAAGCCTCAGAAACTGTGAGCCCAAATAAATTTCTTCTCCTGTAAGTTGTTTATGTCAGGTATTTTGTAACAATCACAAAAATCTGACTCACACAGAAGGGTAAAGGCTTTCTCTTCATTATCTCACACTGTTCTATTTGGAGTTCAATGAGAGTCTTGAATGTGTAGATTAATGTATTTTTAAAATAAATTTGGTAAGTTTTCAGTCATTTCTTTGTATATTTTTCTGTTATTTCTTCCTCCTTTCTTTTTAGTACTCCTATTATGCATCTGGTGGTACAATCAAACATGTCCAGTTTCTCTGAGGCTCTGTTAATTTTAATTTATTCTATTTTCTCCCTGTTCTTTAGTTTGCATAATCCCCATCAATCTAGTTTCAAATCTGGCAATTCTTTCTTCTACCACTCCAAACAACCTTGTTTTATAAATAAGGAAATGAGAATTAGGAAATTTAATGTGTGATCTGACTTATTAAGATCACACATAGCCAATAAGTGACAGGGCCAGAGCTCGGCACAATGGCATATGCCTGGCATCCCAATTACTCAGGAAGCTAATGTAAGAGAATTGAAAGTTCAAGGCCAGCCTAAGAAACATAGAAAGACCTCATAAAAAAGAGCAAGGCCAGAACCTGAATCCAAGATCTCAGGTCTCATCCTTCCAATCAGTTATGCAGTCATTCAGTTACTCCATTATATACTGAAGGTACTCCATAAATACGTACTGAAACTTCCAGGGGTCATGAAACTATGGCTCCTATGTGCCAGAAACTTGTGGGGGCTAGAGAAAATCAGACAAAATTACTGCCTTTATGAAAGAAAAACAGACAGCAAACAGGTGAACAGACAAATAAGGTCTCTTAGATGACGGTAAGTACTGTAAAGAAAATGAAGGAAGCAATGAAATAATGGCTGCAGGAGCAGGTGCTCAGGGAGGCCCATCTGGAGATGACATTTGAGTTGAGTCCTGGAGCCAAAGTGTTTCTGGAGCTCCTTAAGGGCAGAAACCTTTCACTTTCCAGTACCAGAACACAGAGCCCAGCACATAGTAGGTGCTCTGTTTTTGCTAAAACAGGTAATAGCTCCAGAGGAGTTGTAAACTCTCATGGACTGCCTTAGTTACTTTTCTTATTGCGGAGAAAAACTACCTGATCCCCAACATTAATGGAGGAAAGGTTTATTTATTTTATTTTTGGGGTACCGGGGATCGAACTCGGAACCTTGCACTTGTGAGGCAGGTGCTACAACCACTGAGCAAAATCCCCAACCCAGGAAAGGTTTATTTAGCTCACAGTTTGTAGAGGTTTCATTCCATGGTTGGCTGGCTCCAAGGTAGTGTGGCACATGGCAGACGGGTGTCACACAGGAGACACAGTTCATTGCAGCAGAAGACAGCACAAGCAAGCAAGAGACGACTCCAGCTCTTTCTATCCTTTATATCTTATCCAGGCTACTTAGGGCAGGTAGTACTCACATCCTTAATCCTAGTGCCCTTGAGCCTAACACTGGACCATGAATCAATCCCAGTGTCTCACACTCTAGATTCAGCCACCTCTGAAAAAGCTTCACCTATGACTGCATGAAGCTTTGGGGGGTGTTGTAGTCAGAAGGATTTGGCAAGGGAATACATTAAATACAGGACACAACATAACCTATAAGGTTATGTTATGATAATTACCCAAAGAGTCAAATGCAAAGGGGTGCAAGAGATTAACTGGACACTAGAAGCCCAAAGGATTCAGCTGAGGGGCTAGATCCCAGCAGTTTCCCACACAAGTCCAGCTAAAGGCTTAAGAGTCCAAGGCAATGGCCTCCTTGAGTCTAGCCAGTGGCCTAGAGCCCATGGCAATGTCTCATACTTGTCCATATTAAGGATCTGCACCTGGAAGGCCCAAAGGCCAGTGGTGGAAGCCAGAAAATCCACGCTGGTGAGATGAAGGATTTGTGCCACTAGGCTGAGGGATCCATATTGGAGCCAGGAAGTGATGCTCACGGTAAAGGTCAGAGCTCCCCTGATGAAAACGGCAGCCATTCTCAGCAACAGCAAGGTCCCAAGCTCCTCCTCCAACAGCAACAGCCTAGTTTGCACCAGGAAAATCATCCACAACAAGCTTCTCCTAGCAAATCAACAACCCAAGATCTTCCCCTCCAGTCTCTTTTTATGGCTATTGGTAACAATCTCCAGGTGGATCTTTCATGCCCAGACCACGCTGATTCAGTTCAGCTGGGCATTACAAGTTGACCATTACTCAATCCACCACAGAGGGACATCTAGACACAAGCCATGACATGGACCATGTTAATGGTAAAAATATAACATATGCTGAGTGTGGTGGTGCATGCCTGTAATCCCACCACTCAGGAGGCTGAAGTTCAAGACCAGCCTGAATTACACAGCAAGACCCTGTCTCAAAAATAAAATAAATGTTAATCATTCATGTTTCTGATAGAATTATTCAGCATTCAAAGTTGAAGACTTGAGCCAGAAGCCGACGGTGAGGAGAGGAGCCACATGGAGCCATTGGCACTGCCCCACCCCAACCTGGGCCTCCCAATCAGAAGCTGACTGGTGAGGAGCAGAGTCCCACACACGCTTGTGTTAGGGTGCCTGCAACACCACCCCAACACCCCACCACCACCTCCTGGCTGCGCCGGTACCTGGATCCACACCACAGAGGCACAGGGGATCATAAAGGCCATTGTCCGAGCTCCAGAAGATACAGCAGAAGTGAACAACAGAAAGAGGGCCTCTCTCAGGCTCCTTGATGAAAACTGAAGCCCACTGAAAAAGTGAAGAGAACCTCTGCAATAAAGGCACACCAGACCACCATACTTGGTAAGCTGGAGGAATCATCACCTCCCATCGGAACCTGGACTATCTTCAGGGGAAGGGCAGCTGGAACCTGCAGTAGAACCTTGCAGAGTTCAACCCTGCAGGAGGTCAGAGACCTCAACTTGGGCCTTGAAGCCAGAAACCAGCCTGAAACTCAGGGGTCTGCTGCTGGCTTGCTGAGACTAATTGACTTAGATCTGCACACTCCGGTCCACGTTGTCTATTGCGACAGCAGAGACATAACCTGAAGGAGGCCCTTCATTTTTATTTTTTATTTTCAAAATTATTTTTTTCTCTTTTAATTTTAATTTTTTTCTACTCTTGTCAATTTCTTTCTTTTTCTTTTCTTTCTTTCTATCACTCTCTCACTCTCTCAATCTCCCACATTGTTCTTCATCTCCCTTTCTGTTCCTGTTCCTGCCCTAATTCGGATTTATTCTTTCTTTTTCTTTTCTTCTCTTTTTCCTTTTCTCAATTGTCATTAGTTTCAAAGGAAAGTGAATACAGTTTCTAGCTTCCCTATTGCTGTTAGGTTCTGTTCTTGTCTTTGTTCTTTCATTCTGTCTTTTCCTCTTGTCTTCAACAGTTCCCTAGAGTTTGCATGATCTTCCTGTGTCCTCTGGCCTCACTTCTAACCTTCTCCTATCCTTCTACCTATCTATCCCTTCCACCCAACTCCTTCTAAGTCCCCATCCTGAAGGGTAAAGTTGCTATATTGAAGAGTATATTCACTATAAACATATTTTGGGCTGGTCCTCAATTTTGATTTAATTCACACGGTTAAGGTGATAGATTAATAACTATTACAAATTGTCATTTTCCAAGCTGTGCTTGATGCTATTTTTTTGTTTTTGGTACCGGGGATCAAACTTGGGTCCTTGAGCTTGCGAGGCAGGCAACGGAACCACTGGGGTAAATCCCCGGCCCTTGATGCTATTTTTGTTGCTGATTGTATCACTTGGGCTAAGGTGTTGGGATTGATCTAATCAGTTATCCTTCCTAGTATAATGAAAATGAGATTGCTCCAGAGTCATTAGAGACTCAAAACCTAAAGACCAGCTACATCTGGAAGACACCACTGAGAAGCAATCATTCCATAATGGTTCTAAATACAAGCAACAAAGATACTTACAATAAGCAATATCAAAGTATCAACCCAGGAATTAAACCAAGAACAGTACCAACAACAAAAAATAGAAATGAGAAGATATTCAAGCAAGACACAAACCCAGACTTCCAGCTCACGAAAGGCAAATTCTGGGGTAAATGAGGTGGAAAAGTCTGATAATCAACCACCTAGACACCCTGAACTGATAGCACAGGAAGTAACAAAACAGATGAATGAGGCTCTAGAAAAATTCAAAACAGAAATAATTTCCCAGATAACTACAGAGATGGTGAGCAGAATGAAAGACATGATTAGAGACTCTAGAAAAGAAACATAAAAAAAATAGATGAGTTCAGGAGCATGATGGAAGCCATCAGTGCCCAGCACAGGGAAGAAATGGAAACCATCAACACCCAACATAGGAAAGAATGGAATCCATAAAACAGATTCAAACAGATATCCAGGAGATTAAAAACTCCATTGAAAGCATACACAACAGACTGAGCCAATCTGAAGACAGAATATCAGATACAGAAGACAGGATGGCAGTCAGTGACCATGAAAAGAGAGATCTCTTGGGGTGGGGATTTAGCTCTGTGGTTTTGCCGCCTGCTGCGCAAGTGCAAGGACCCAGGTTCGATCCCCGGTACCAAAAAACAAACAAACAAAAAAAACAATGACGATGAACATCAACAACTATATGCCATCATACAGATGACTTTCATAGCTACAAAACTGGGCAGGAGAAGCCACATCTGAACAAGTTCATACTCTGTGAATTCACTGCTGTAAAAAGTACAGAGAGAGAAACTAATCATTGATGTCAGATGTCAGGAGAGTGGTTACCCTAAGGTGAACTCAGTGGAAGTGAGAATGAAGCAGAGTTGCCACGGTGTGATAAATGTATGACAATTCACCCATCCATATACTTCTAATGAGAGCACTGCTCTATATCAAAAGTTTGGGGGGCCGGGCATTTAGCTCAGTGGTTCTGCCCCCTACCTTGAAAGTGGAAGGTCCCAAATTCAGTCCTGAGTTCAATCCCTGGGTTCCAAAAAAAAAAAATTTACTCTAGAAGGAAGTAAGATGTAAATGGATAATCATTTGGGGCCTGGGATTTAGCTCAGTGGTTTCGCTGCCTGATGTGCAGGCACAAGGACCTGAGTTTGATCCCCGGTACAAAAAAAAAAAAAAAGGTTGGGGATCTGTAATAAGCAAATTACAGGCCCCACAATGTGGATACTACAGGGGTTGCTGGCTCAATTCCAGGGGGCTCCTTCCCTGTCATGTGTTAGATGTAAAGATAAATTTTTGCAAAGAACTGGCCTAAGTATAACAGCATCTCCTCTGATGTTATCACACCCACACCAGGAGAGCAGCTTGAGTTGTAAGAAGCAACCATAAACTAGAATCCCAAGACCTGGGGTCTGCTGGACATTGGCTACATGACCCTGAACACAGTCTGTGTGTTGCCTCCCTTGTAAATTTAGAAGCCAGAAGCAAACATTTACAGGCTTTTTGTTGGAATAAAAGGAGGTGTGCATGCAAAGTTCTTGGCTCAGTACCTAGCACACAAAGTGCCCAGTGATATTAGTTGAGTCTCTCAAAGTGAGTACATAATTTTGTTTGAGCCTTTCAAGCCAATGATGCATCAGCTTGATGGGAGTAGAGCAGAAGATGCTAAGGAGGAAACATAGAATGCAGAAGGACTGAGGCACCTCCTCCTGACTGCTTAATGTCTGCGTTAACGGGCAGAACACTGTATGTTTGAACCACCTCCAACTTGTAATAGAAGATTAAAACCTTGCAAAAGGAATCTGCTCCTAGGAAATTGTCTAGTGGGTACATGGTTGGTGCCAATGAGTGGAGATGCCACAGAGGAGGCTGGGAGTGGGGGTGGTCATGTTCTGTGTCCTGACCTGGGGCTGGCTGCACTAGTGAGTAAGGTTCATGAAAACTCACCAAGCTGAACACTTAACATACACTTTTCTTTATGGAGTCTCAACGTGAGACTCAGGGCTAATTTTAACTGGCATAAAAGAAGTAAATTAAGAAGGACAAAAGCTGCATGTAGTAGTGCATGCCTGGAATCCCAGCACTCGGGACCATGAGGCAGGAGGATTGCTGCAAGTCTGAGGCTGGTATAGGCTGCTACATAGTGAGATCAAGGCCGGCTTGAACTACAGAGTGCGACTCTGCCCCCTCCAAAAAAAGAGGGATAAACATAATCCCTGGTGTTGTCATGCAGGAAAAAGCAAACACAGGACAGTGCCAAAGATAGCAGTGTTGTAGAAAAGATGGAAGAGCTCAGGCTTTGGGACCTTCAGGCTATTTTTACACAACCTGGAAGCAAAGAGTTGGGTGAAAGTACTTAGGAAGTACTTGCTGAAGACCAAAGTACTTGCCTTGCTGAAGACCAAAAGGTGTTTGTTCAATCATGAGGATGATCTTCTGAAGGTAAGGAGCCTTTAAGTGCAAAAGCAACTGTCACTGAAGGTGTGCTGGCTGTGGGGCTCCTGCTGTCCCAGTTTTGGTAAAATCTGGACTAAAAATTAAAGGTGGCTACCTTTACAGTACACATGTGGGCATCAGAGGTAAGCCTCAGGTGCCAAGGGAGGAGGCCAATGAAGAAGAAGGAGCTGAGTTTTGATGATCCCCAGGAAAAGGTGACACAAGCAGTTACACTGCAAGGCTGAAAATGATACCTCCTGGGACAGTTGTCGTCTGATCTCAGATATACCCAATGAGGATTCCAGACAAATGACATTGTCCTATCTTTGAGAATTTTTTTTTTTTTGGTACCGGGGATTGAACTTGGCTCCTTACGCTTTTAAGACAGGCAGCGTAACCACTGAGCTAAATTCCCGGCCCTCATTGTCCTATCTTTGTATAGAGATGCTTTTCCTTTTTTATTTCATTAATTTCTGATGTTATTTCACTTGAATCATTCTTGAGTTGCTTTGGGTATAGCCCCATTCTCCTCTTTTTTCTGACAACAGTTGTATTACAATATAATTCACATACCATACAATTCACCCATTTAAAATGTACAGTTCAGCTGGGTTCAGTGGTATACACCTGTAATCCCAGCTACTTGGTGGGCTGAGGCAAGAGTATTGTTGAGTTCAAGGCCAGGATGGGCAATATAGTGAGTTCCAGGCTATCTCCAAAGAATGTACAATTCAGTGACTTTTAGTATATGTCATGACATTCAATTTCAGAACATTTTTTTTTTTTTGGTACTGGGGATCGAACTTGGGTCCTTGTGCTTGCAGGGCAGGCGGCGGAACCACTGAGCTAAATCCCCAGCCCTAATTTCAGAACATTTTTTATCACTCTAAAAAGAAAACTCATACTCACTGGCACTTACCTTCCTTTTGCCCTGAACTCCTCCAGACTGAGGGAACTACTAATCTTCCTGTATCTACAGATTTGCCTATTCTGTACATTTTATGTTAAGTGGAGTCATACAATAGATGGTCCTTTGTGACTGACATCTTTCACTTAGCATGATGTTTTGGGGATTCATCTATACTGTAGCCTGAATCAGTACTTCACTTCTTCTTATGGCTGAGTAATATTCCATTGTATGGATGGAGACTATATTTTGTTTATTGCTGATGGGCTTTGGGGTTGTAGCAAAGAAAACCAGAGCTGGACAGCAGTTAGAGCTATAAAAATAGATTTTACTCAGAAACTACTGCAATAGGGGGAAAGTAAAACAGGATCAACTCTGAAGATAAGAAAAAAATGGGGATTTATAGCCAAGGAATGGGAGGGGGTATGGCTGGTGGTTGGAATGTTACTAAGAGGTAGGGAATTCCTGGCTAACTTGACTTAACAGGACTCTTGCTGAAGGCAGGCCAGGCAGGCTGATCTAGAATCAGCTGGGGAATGGTGTGGGTGGGTTGAGGAGTATAGTCAGATATTGAGGCTGGGGGATTTACTTATTAACAGGATGCTTTCTAAAACTAAGCAAGGCAAAGAGAGCCAGAAGCCCAAAAGTTAGGGTCTAACTGGGAAGAAAATTCAGAGGAAACTGACCAAAGCTGGTCAAGGAGAGAGTCTGCCAGTGGCTCCCACTTTTCAGCTATCATAAATGTGAACATTCATGCTATGTACATTTGTGAATTTTTTAAGTAGATGTATGTTCTCAATTCTCTAGGCACATTCCTAGGAGTGGAACTGCTGGATCCAATAATGACTTTATATTTAACCTTGATTCCTGTTAACAGCAGGAGAAAGGTGACAATTCTGCTTTGTAGGTGAGGGAACTAGGGTCCAGAGCAATCACAGGAGAACCCCAACCACCATTTGCATCGAGTGCTAGCTAGCTGTGTGCTAGGTACCATGAGAAGTAACTTCAATGCACTAAGGCCTTCCATGCTCACAACAGCCCTATGAAACTCCTTTTTATCTCTTTTTTCTTGTTAAAATTTTTTAAAATACCATAAAGTGGTGTAGTCTAAGACTTGAACTCAGTTCTGTGACCAAATTTTAGTTTCTCATTGGCTCTTGAACTCCCTGAAACTTAGTGTGTTACACAGGGTTAGCAAATTTTCATATGACATTTGGCATGGTAAGGCTTACATGTGCTGTTTTACTTGACCCCCCACTGCGTGGGACACTCTTTTCACCTGTTATGGTTGAGTCTAGATGTCTTCTCAAAGCCTCATGCAGTCATAGGTGGGGCTTTTTTCTTTTGGTATGGGGAATCACATTTGGGACCTTGTGCTTGCGAGGCAGGCAGCAGAACCATTGAGCTAAATCCCCGGCCTGGTGGGGCTTTTTCAGAGGTGGCTGAATCTAAAGTGTGTGATGCTGGGATTAAGGGTGTGTGACTACTAAATCAGTACACTGATTGGTTTGGTACCACTCTAATCCTGGTAGCCTGGATACAATATAAGGGACAGAAAGAGGCTTGTCTTCTTCGTTGCTTTGCTGCCTTCTGCCCACCATGAACTGTTTCTCCTCTGCGATGCCTGTCTGCTATGCCACCCTGTCTTGGAACCAGCTGATTACGGACTGAATCCTTAACAAACTGTGAGCTAGATAAACCTTTCCTTCTTTAACTTTGGGTGTTGGGTATTTTGTCTTAGCAATGAGAAAAGAAACTGAGACACCATTTTTTAGTCCATACTCTGCCCTCCTTCCTCTGACCTCCTTCTTAGTTTCCATGGGTCTTTCCTCTGAATCCATCCTAAACCCTTTCCCTTCCCAAGGGGTCTTCTGACTTCAAATTCTACCCTCTCCACACTGCCATAATGAGTTGTCAAAACATAAATCTAGTGATATCATTCAGTTCAAAATTCTCAAACTTTCCCATTACAGTACCTACTCAGTAGGATAAATTCTAAGTTCCACAGGAAGGTCTGTTAGACCTTCATATCCTGTCATCCAGCCATATAGAATTACTTGTATTTCTCCAGAGACACTCTGTATTTCATTTCTCTGTGACTTGGCATAAGCAGCTCTTACTGCCTGGAGTGCTTTTGCCACTTCTTGCACCTGGGGAACTCCGACACATAAACTTTCCACTTAAATGTCCATCTTCTCTCTGAAGCCTTATCTAGGTACTCCCTCCCCTGAACTCTCAAAGAACATTGATGTCTTCAACATTAGCTACTGTATTAGCTACTCCCTAACTGGACTACGCACTCTGAGAACAGAGATTGGGCTTCATTCCATTGTGTACATTTCCAGACCTAGAATGAGAAATTATTTGGTAAAATGAATAAATGAACGAATTTTCTAGATCTGTGCTGTTCAACACAGTAGCCACAAACCACATGTGGCTATTGAGCCCTTGAAATGTGGCTGTTCTAAATTAGGATTTGTTCTAAGATACACAATGGATTTTAAAGTGTGATATCTTTTTTTTTCGGTACTGGGGATTGAATTTGTGTCCTTGAGCTTGCAAAAAACAAAAACCTCTACGTACCTTATTTTTTATCAGACCTTGAATGATTTAATTGATTTTGGGGGTGGGGTACCGAGGATTGAACTCAGGTCCTTGCGCTTGGGGTTTTTTTGTTTTTGTTTTTGAGACACGGTTTTGCCATGTAGTTCAGGCTGGTCTTGAACTCGCTATGTAGCCCAGGCTGGCTTCAAATTTACAGAGATCCTCCTGCTGTAAGCTCCTGAGTGGCAGAATTATAGGTGTGTGCCACCATGCCTGGTACAGTATGTGTTTATTTTGTTTGGGTTTTTTTTTTTTTTGGTATCGGAGATCGAACTCGGGTCCTTGCACTTGGGCAGCAGGCGGAGAAAGCACTGAGCTAAATCCCCGGCCCAGGTGTGTGTTTAAATAAAACATTTTATTACAGTAAAAGACACTTTGCCATTAATTCCCCTCAGAATATTTTCTCTAGCTTCAAACACACTTATCCCATCATTCATATTTTTTTTTGGTGATGCTGGGGATTGAACCCAAGGCCTCACACATACTAAGCAAACACTCTACCATTGGGCTACACCCTCAGCCCCTAGCTATCATTCTTGCCACTTCTGAAGCAGTGCTGGAAATCCCCTTTCATGTCTTTGCCAGGTATGATAAAAAATATGGTGAATATTGCTGCCAAGCACCATCCAACAGAAAGGCAGGCTTCTAAAAACATTATGGTGTGTCCTCATCCGCCTCATTCACTGGATCTGGCACCAAGCAACTTCTGGCTCTTCCCCAAAATTAAAATGACAGTGAAAGGTGAACACTCTGAATCCATTCAGGACACTGAGGCAGCTACAACAGTGCAACTAAAGGCACTAGTCATGAAAGAGGACTTCCAGAACTGCTTCAGAAAGTCGAAGAAATGATGGGATTGTTAGACCCAGGGAGAGAGAACCAACCAGAGACCGATATTAAATCCACACAGGAGTTTATTACCAGCCAGGACCCGAGCCGAGCATGGGACTCGAGCCTCGACTGGGGGGAGACAAACATGTTTTATACACCTTTGAGGCCAACAGTTTTTAGACCCCCCCCCCCATGGGATAGAACTAGCAAAGCAAGTGAAAGGTACAGAAGCGGACCGTCCTGCTGTTAGAACATTTGTAAAACAATAGTTGATTAATTGTTATTTCTAAAGGGACTTTCTAAGGGGAGGAGGTTTCTAAGCTTCCTCCTCCTGAGTTCATCTAAAGGACAGGCAGGTGGGTCAAGCAGCAATATGGAGTCTGTCTTGCTAACTACGGTCCTTTAGGATGAGTGTGTTCGATGCAAAGTGGAGTATTTTGTGGGGAATTAATGGCAATGTGTCTTATTGCAATAATTTTTTAAAAATTTAAACATCCATAGCCAGACATGGTGTCGAATGCCTGTAATCCCAGCACTTGGGAGGCTGAAGCAGGAGGATCACAAGTTCATGGCCAGCCTAAGCTCAGGGACAGCCTAAACTACAAACCAAGACCCTGTCTCAAAGAAAAAAAATCCACTGTAGTCTTGTGCTAAGTTCCTACAAGCCTTGTCACATTCTTTTTTGTCAACCACTGAATACATAACCTTGTTTACTTTGTTTAAAGATCATATACTATGTAGGTATATATATAGTTGCTGATTCAGTGCAGTTGACTCAAGGACAAGCTTGCATGAGGCTTATCTAATACATTTTCTCACTAAGGCATGTTATAACCTTCTTGCACTTAGGAATACTAGACAGCACTTCTGCCCTACATTTAGAGCTATTTTAAACAGCAAAATCACCAACAAAAATAAGAAAACATGGCATTAAATATACCCCAAAAAGGACACTTATGGACAGAGAGTCCCCTTATCAGACCTCAGTGAGAACTTGCAGGGTGGCATGCCCACAAATGAATGAGAAAGTGCCTCAAATGTTGATTTAGGGTTAAAAATAAGTGCTAGCGAGCATGCAAATCCGTGAATTATGAAAACTGTCTAAAATTATACTGCTTACAGCTCTTCAAGGGCTTCAGATTCCAGTTATAATAAAATCCAAACTCCTGAGAACAGACTTCAAGACCTAAAGTGATTTGGATCTAACCTATCTTTAAGCATCCTCCCCATGCTGATGACATTGGCTTCCTGCTCTTTTTCACGCAGCTCACCCCTCCTGGTCAAAGCCCCTTCCCTTCCTTTCTACCTCAGGCCTCCGCCTTATCACCTGGTTTTCTAACCTCTCTGACTAGAGGCACCATCCCATAATCCTCTGCTGGGGCATTTTGCTGCTTTTCTTTGTGGCTTGGGTGTTTTTGTGATTTATTTATAGTGTATATTGTCTGTTGGAGTGAAGGGATAGCGATTGGGTAGTTCATGGCTTTTTGTTTGTTTTTTGAGCCAGAATCTCACTACGTAGGTCAGGCTGGCCTTGCACTCACTATGTGGCCTAGGCTGGCCTCGAACTCGTGGCGATCCTCCTGCCTCAGCCTCCCGAGTGCTGGGATTACAGGCGTGCACCACGCCTGGCGGGTAGTAAGAGGGCTTTTTAACTGGATAAACATTCGTAGAACAAAGGCACAAAAGGCAGCCCAGGAGCGAGGAAGGCGCGAGCTGCTCCGACCCCTGCCTAACTGCCGCCAGAGGGCCTCACAGGGCCCTTTTTAGGTTCTCCAGCCTTTCACTCCGCAAACAAGCCG
This sequence comes from Heterocephalus glaber, assembly GCF_053883595.1. Classification (NCBI taxonomy): domain Eukaryota; kingdom Metazoa; phylum Chordata; class Mammalia; order Rodentia; family Bathyergidae; genus Heterocephalus; species Heterocephalus glaber. The sequence continues at coordinate 5,537,568 of NW_028258467.1, read as the reverse complement.
AGAACCCCCACCCCCACCCCCACCCCCACCCCCACCCCCACCCCCGGCCAGGAGTTTAAACCTCAACGCGACTCAGCCCTCGGTGACGTCACCCAGATCATCACGTGTCACACAAGGCTACGCCTCCTCGCCGAGACGTCAGGGTCTTGGGCCTTTCTCCAAAGCTTATCCGCCTCCTCTGACGGGACGCGACGGCCAGCTGCTGAGGCAGTCTCTCCTGCTGCTGCTCCCGCCGCGGGTGAGGGGTTGCGGGTACGGTGAGTCGCCTCTGCGCACTCTTGGATGGCTTCCCGTGGGAACCCCCACCTGCACCCCCATCGGAGGGGGGCTGGGCCTCGCGCCCCCTTAGGTGGGAAATCTCCTCGGCGTCGGGCCCCGCCCCCGCCCACAGCACCGCGCGGTGCATGCCGGTTTCTGTAGGCCCCTTGCTTCAGGGCTCGCCGAAGACGAACTGGCTGAATACAAATCCTACAGGCCTTTGGGCACGCGGGAGGACTACAAATCCCAGTGGCCTTTGGGCGCGCGGGGGCTGTGTGCGCGCAGAACTCCCCGGGTGAGGGGTCTCAAGCTCTAAGGCAGGAGCTGGGCTCGTCTCTGTGTCCTGCGGGCCGGTCTCGTGTGCCTGTTTTCTGAGGTAAACAGTGTCGGGGCGACGAGGCCAGCCCGTCCCCCTTCCGAGATGCTGCGGGATCCAGGGTAGCCCGGGGGATTAGTGTGGTTGTGGTTGCGGGGCTGCGGCGACAGCTTCCCATGCTGGGGTCTTGAGTCACAGGGTTATCGGTTCCGAGGGCCCGGCCTAGAGCGCGGTCCCTCCCATGCCTCTCCAAGTTTTATGTAAGAGAAGATTGTGTCATTTTGCCGCAGTAAATGAGGGGAAGGGAGAGGAAGGGCGAACGCTTTCTTCTTCAAGAAAGGGGGGGGTGGTGGAAAGGAGGGTCGCTGCGCCGAGTGGCCCTGCAGGTGACCTTGGCGGTCCCGCAGGAGCCCGCCGTACTGTCTGTCCCTCCCCCGCCCGGCTCTCAGTCGCGTGCAGATCAGGACGTGGCTCTGCTCCACGCTCCCACAGGCGGGTTGGAGAGGCGGCAGACGACCAGGTCTCACACCATCCAGGACGTCGCGGAGGGTGGGTTCTCAGGGGCCTCTCAACAGGTGTCAGGAAGATGGAGTGAGTGGCCGAGGATCCTCTGCGTCAGAACGACCTGGAGCTCTTGTTAAAAAGACAGATTCTAGGGGCTCACCTCCACCCGTCAGGCTCTGAATCACTAGTTACGGACTGCAGCTCAGGAATCTGTATTTAATAAGCTGTCTAGATAATTCTCAGCACACTTGGGCCTAAGAACCTCTGTCGAAAAGTGAGGATTAAAGGCCCTGGAGAGGGGGCGTTCGGTAGCATTTGTATCAGTTTTGTATGTATTTTGGGGCCTGATGTGAGCAGGGCCTTCCTAGGCAAATAGGACTGCTCATTCTCCTTGGTACTTTGTTTCTTTCTTTGGAGCTCACCTGAATTGGGTGGGGAGAGGTGTGTCCGCTGTTTGCCCTCAGCTTTTAATGGGAAAGGTATTTTCAGTCACCATTTCAGAAGAACCTCCCACTCCCAGATTTAATTAGGAAAAATTTTAAGTATACAGGAGAGTTGAAGGAATTTTACAATGTATGCCCACGGACCATCACCTAAGATTCTTAGTTAACATGTCACATCTTTATCACATATCTGTCTACCAAGCAGTCCATTTTTATGTTTATGGATGCCAAAGTAAGTTGCAGATATCACTGTTTCCTTCCCAAATAGTTAAGCATGTATATCATTACCTAGAGTCTTTGAATTCTGATTTTTAACTGACAAAGGCTCTGGGTATTTGAAAGTCTGTCTGCCTCCCAGCCTTGACAAGCTGAAGGGATTTGAAGGGGGATGGGTCTATGGAAGCAGGAAAGACCTTCACATCTGTTCTTACAGTGATTTAAAAACAGCTGGCCATGTTCTAGAATCATCCCTAAAAGCAGAAACACAAAATGTGTGAAGAATACTTCAGGGACCAAAACTGTTTTGAAGAAGAGAGAGAGAACGAATGGAACACGTCCCAAAGGCCATTTTCCCCCAGCAGATCATGTTGGCAATAATTAGAGTTGTCTACTTGCAGGTTCTCTTGATTCTTCATACACTACGCTTGCCCAGTTGGTACCTACTGGTACCTACTGGTACCTACTGGTTTGGTGTGTGTTTTCTTTTTGTTTGTTTGTTTGTTGTGAGTTTTTGTTTTTGTTTTTTGAGATAGAGTTTCACTGTGTAGTTCAGGCTCACCTTGAACTCACTGTGTAGCCCAGGCTGGCCTCAAACTCACAGCAATCTTCCTGTCTCAGCCTCCCAAGTGCTGGGGTTATAGGCATGTGCCACCATGCCCAGCTGGTGTGTGTTTTCTGAACTCTGGAAGAACAGGGTGAGGAGCACATTTGGCAAGCTCACAATACTGATGAATTAGAAGTCATAGCTTGAGTCCCTTTTAAGCCGAGGTACTTAGTTCCATAGCCGCAAACACCATTCCCTCACCTGGTTTGGTTAAGAGGAAGAGAAGAGACAGGCCCTGTGAAAAGTCTTCTCTGCTTTCATAAACACTGTTTTAAAGTGCAAGGCCATATTTTATTCATCGAGAACACAGGGAAGTGTGGTAAAATCATGGCATTTTGTATTGATGTCTATGACTTGTATCTGAAGAATGTGCTGGTGAGAAGGCAGCAGGTAGGGGGATTCTGTGGAGGACCTTGGCTCTTCCTAGAGGGAAGAGAGGATGAGAGCCAGATTGGCAGTAGTGAGGGGAGGTTTCTTATCCCATGAGGGAACTTGGAATTAGACTCCACAGAATGGAAATGTGCCCACTTTTAGACGGTACAAAAGGCTTCTGTCTCCATCTGCACCCTATCAGGATTCTCTCAAACACCATCTCTTTAGGAGATAGTGGAGGCTGCATTGTAATACAGTATCACAGAGGAGAAAGTGAACCAGGCCAGGAACTGGCCACACAGCCCTCAGGGGGCATCCACCTTTGGAGATGCTGGTCTGTCCAGTTCCTGAGCCTCTGAGCCTACTGGGTCTGCCCACTGCCTGTGAGTCATCAGCCCTCTAGTGATAATGATGGGGTCCTGGGACCAGTACTGCCTAGACTTTGAATCAGCAGACCACATTGGAGGCCCTTCCTTGTGACTTTGAAGCTGTGTGGACAAGTCACTTGCCTTTCCAGAGCTTCGCTCACTGCATCTGTGGTAGATGGAAAGAAACACCCAGGCCAGATGAAGAAGACCTGTACTCACTGTAAGCACTGAAAAGGTGAGGATTCCCTGGTGTTAGACAAAATAAAAAGAATACAAAACCATCCAATACAGGGTAAAGAAGTCCAACAACATATTTTCTGTGAAAGCCAGTTATGATGTGGTTTTTGGTAATACTGTTTTTTTTTCCTTCTAGTCATCTTTTCTGTATTCTGATTTGTTGATGCTGTGAACCCCCATTTGGTCTGTCCATTGAGTGATCCCTCACTGTCAATTCTTATTGCAACAAGATGTCACAAGGTTTCAGTAAAAACTGAATATACCTGGTACATGATGTGTTCAATAAATGTTAATTCAGGTCTAGTTGCAGTATCTAGGGTTTTTTTGCAAGAAGAAAAGGGTAGAGCAGGTGGGAGTGGGTAGAGAAAAGTGTGAAAGTTGCCATCAGTGGTTTGAAAATTGTAACCCTTTATTCCTTCAGGAAGAATGTGAACAGTTGTCAACAGTTCCATCTGACATTAAGTACAACAGCCTTAACAGTTGGGGAAACTGAAGGAATAAGATTTGTGAGCAGTGTGGGGCCTTATATGTGTATGGTTCCTATTGGTCCATTTCTCACTTGTCATCTAAGGAGTAGCATAGGCATGGTAAACACATCTAACGAAACAGCCAGAGTTTCTAAGTGACTTGCTTGAGGTTGCCAAATAATGGCAGAGAAGGGCTGCATACCCCACTCCCCTGAAACAGTGGGTGTTGAAGGGAGAGAGGACAAAGCAAATGTGGGCTCTCCCAGTCCCACTGTGATTACTGCCCCCATGGAATTGATAATGATTCAAGACGTGATGGTTTTTGCTGTTTTGACTTTTGGCCAAAAACAAAGGCACTTTCAGAAGGAAGCTGGTCGAATCCATCTTATCTGTAGCTGTGCTGTGGCCTGGGGACTTTGGGTAGTGGGCATTTGGGTTAGGGACAGCATAGGAAGTCTATTAAGGTTAACCCCAAATCTTATGGACTCATTTATTCACCAGACATGTACAGATTTGGAGAAGTGTAAGGTATAGTGTGGTAGAGCTGGAGTGGACTGTGGTAGGTCTAGGATATAGGGTTGAGCCCAGACTTTTCCTTTAAATCTTGACCATCAGATGAAATATGTGGTTCTGAGCACTTTTTGAAACAGAGTTAGAAGGACTTGCCAACTAGCCAAAGTTTAAAGGGAAAAGAAAAACCTGCAGCCCCATTTCTACTATTCTGTTTGGTGACTGAGGTATCATTTAAGATGGGGAATCCTTGTCCAGGACTGTCAGCCGAGCTGTGGTGTCATCCTCTCAGCCCATATATTTCAGGTACTGCCACGTGCTATGGGGAAACTATTCTCAAACACTGTTTCTAACCCTCAGGTACTATAGGTCTGGCTGGCAAACTGGACCATTGAAAACAACTTTCAAATTCCCCTGCTGCCAGTGACTAATACTCTGGACCTGGAGTTTCCTGCCCACCTTCCTGGAAGGCCCAGAAGCCATCCCAGTCCTACTTCACACATCTCCCATCTTGCAGCTGGAGTACCTGAGTATATTTTATAAATTCTCAAGGGTGACTTGGTTTCCCAGGTGGATCTGTAGCTTCCTGAGGGTAAGGACTATGAGGTGAATGATCTAGAGCAGTGATAGTGAACCTTTTACAGCTTTCAATGATAATAGCCCACTGCGGCATGTGTGCCACCACTGATCTAGAGGGTCCAGTGAATTGTTGGCCAAATTAAGGAGTCATGAGCCTTAACTCTTCAAACAGGTAGTCACTTGGAAGAAGAAATATGTATAGTGATGGGTCTTTGAATAGAACTGGCTCATTTCAAACCTGAAGAATCCCGTTCTGCTCAGTGCCTGAAATGACCATTTCTCAGCATTCTGTGTCCCTCAAGGCTTAGGCCTTATTTTTCATCCCCCATTGTGGTCAAACTTCATGTCTGTGTCTGTCTGCCTGCTTTGCCTGGAGAGTAGCCACACCATTACCCATTTCTCTGTGACCCCAGCCAAACTGGCCAAAAAGGAACTGTACCTGCTAGAGATGGTGGCCAAATACTCTAAGATTCCTGTCTCTAGCAGCCATCTGTTTGATATCAGGGGGTTGGGAAATCCGTATTAGTACAACACACAGAGTTTAGGAATTAGAGACTTGTGAAAGACAACCTGATTTCCCCGTTCCCTCTAGAAACCCCTCAGCTTACTCAGTAAAATTGGGCATCTTGCAATGGCCAGGGGACCTAGCCCTCCCACCTCACCCTCAGCTCCCCTACCCCCACCCCCACCCCCACCCCCACCCCACCCCTGCTTAGCTGCTTTGGCTGGGCCTTTGCAGTTAATTTCTCTTTCCCTGGACCTTTTCCCTACAATTTGCACATGACCCACCTCCTCAGACTTGTGCCAAAATGTTCCCTGCTTGATGAAGCCTTCTCTGTTTAGAATTGCAGCTCCTCAGCACTCTTCTGTTTTTTGTTTTTCCATAGCACAAATCACTGTATGGTAGTCTCTATATTTTTGTGTTTTACAACACCCTCCCCCCATTAAAGTTCCATTGAGATAGCTATCCCTCCACGTATATTGCCTAGGAAAGGGCCTGACACTTGGTGGATGCTGCGTGAATAAAATCACATACTGTTTCTGCATTTTTGCTGTCTTATTTTTCCTGATAGCTGGTTAGCTTGCAAGGCACAGGGGCTACAGTGTATGCACACTGCCTTCCCTGAAATGCTGGGATACGAGTTTCAGTCCACAGTTGGATTCTCATGTGCAGAGTCATTAGCTTAGGTTCTCAAGTCAGCTGGTCGAGGAAAGATCTCATGGGGTCAAACTGCCATTTAAAGTCCTTGAATGGCCTGTGAGTTGTGGGAGGTATGGAAGGATGACAGCCCCAGGAGATAGCATATTCTGTGTCCTATTTCCCTTCCCAGTCCTGCTCTATCACAGGGTAAGCCAGGGGCTGGGCAGCACTAATTCAGCTTTTTGTTTTGGATACCATGAAACCCATCTACACTAAATGAATAGGACAGAATTCCCTGGGACCATAAGACCCTACTCAAGGATTTTGAATAACATTTTGGAGAAGATGTGGCAAAGTAAAGGCTGACAGTGCTGTGGAAGGAGTCATGACAATTGAGGTCCTGTCTTGCCTCTGTCATCTCTGACCAGCTCAGATAGCCATGTCACTCCTCAGAGCCTGCTCCCCAGTCTGTGATGCTGTTCGTCTCACATACCATGATCTCCCAGCACTTCACGTGGCATCTGCATTTAATGGGTGCTCAATAAAAGTTTGACGCCTAAATGAATGTCAGCTGAGACTTCAAACCTAGTCATTTTATTTATTTATTTTTGGTACAGGGGATCAAACTCAGGCGCGAGGCAGGCACGGCACCACAGAGCTAAATCCCTGGCCTTAGTCGTTTTTATATGGCTTTTCCAGCCCTGAAAGACATGTCTCCTAGTGAAATCTACACATGGCCAAATATGGCACCCTCAAACATAACAGGTATTCTCACTTTCCCAAGGAGAAAACCCAAAACAGTTCTGTCCCAACTGAAGTCAGTGAACTCTTAGGATCTAGTGTCAACTTCCAGTGTAGGAATTTAAGCTCCCATATACTATTTCATATAGTGCATGTTTGTTTGTTTGGAGAAAGGTCTCCCTTTGTAGTGCAGGCTGGCCTTGAAGTTGGCCTGGAACTCACAGCCATCCTCCTGAGTGCTGGGATTACAGGCGTGCACCGCCACACCCAGTTCATATAATGCACGTAAAGTACTAATTACATTTGCTTCTAGGGGCCAGGCATGTAGCTCAGTGGCACCTGCCTGGCAAGCACAAGGTTCTGAGTTCAATTTCCAGTACCAGGAAAAAAAAAATTTGCTTCCCACATGAAGTTACTATCTGTCTGAAGGTCCCAAGCCACAGGGTGGTTCCACTGCCCCAGGACTGGTCACATTCAGGTTTTCTTTATATTCCTATAGTACAGTTTACTATGTGCTTTTAAAGTGTTCTTGAAAAAGCTGTTTACAGCAACATCCAACAAGTGCCCAGGAAGTTATTAATCTGTTCCATGTTGGGTTTTGTGTTATTTTTGTTTTAGTTTACTGATTCCACCTATGACCTCTGTAAGTGTCCCACACTAGCACTGATGTAGGTCACTGCAGCTTATGTTCTTCACTCAGCAGAACTTTCTTCAAAGTAATTGAAGGAATGCCCTGTCATATGGGTGATCTCAAGTGTTGCAAAGATGAGGTCCCCTTACTGTTCTGAGGGAAAGTTGGTAGGGGGCTGTAGTATTCAGGTATATATAGTGACTAAAGTATTTCGGGGAAGAAAGGTAAGCCTAGGGGTTGCTTCCTCCAACAGAATGGGGAGACTGGGCAAGACCTCTGCAGGCAGAGCCCTTCTCCCTGGGTGTGCAGAACCAGGAGGCATTTGTGTCCCAATTAAGACTCATGACTCATGCTTGGTGGCCATGACTGTCATGGCTACATGGCATGACTGCATGTAAGGGGCTTGTGGTTTTTTTGTAGATCAGGATGGTTATATCTTGATCTCACCGGCCACAGCTGGTTAAATAGTAAACCAAAGACCATCCATTTGAATCAGCTCAGTGCATACAGAGATAAGATTTTTTTTTTTAGGGCTCCATTTTGATTGCTTAAGTGATAGTTCTTTAGGCTCATGATGTTTCTAAAATTAGGTGGCTCTCAGTTACCATAGCCTGCCTATGCAACAGGTGCTGATGACTTGTTTATTCACTAGTTGTGGTTGCAGCTGTAGCTGTTTTCCTGGCTTTTGGCCCCATTTCCCCTCTTTTTTTACTTCCTTGTGTTCTGCACCAACAGCAAAACATGCAGAAACAAGCTCCTGAGCACAGAGGCAGCTCAGCATGCTGAAGGTGGGCTGTATTTCCAGGTGGCTCCAGCCATGGCCTCAGCAAGCACAGTAACCTCATCACTCTTGGTTGTATCAGGTGTCCCATGAGGATTTGCTTACCTGCCCTCTTCTGCTGGTGACCTCCTACTAGCTCTCCAGGTAGAGTCTTTGAGGCTAGTGTGACTTGACAGGTATGTATCTTCAATTTGCCTGGAGCACCTCAAGGTGATTTGGTAGGGAGACAGGATTCATGCTACTGATCTCAAGTGAGACTTGGATAAAGGCATTATGGCTACTTACACTGATTTTTTTTTGTTTGTTTTTGGTACCGGGGATCGAACTTGGGTTCTTGCGTTTGCGCAGCAGGTGGCAAAACCACTGAGCTAAATCCCCGGCCCCTGATTTTTTTTTTTAAGATAAGGTCTCGCTATATAGTTCAGGCTGGCCTTGAACTCACTGCATAGCTCAGGGTGGCGTATACCTTGTGTAGGCCTATACCTCCTGCCTCAGCTTCCCAAGTGCTGGGATTACACAGACTTCTGAGAGGGAGAACTGCTGGACAGCCAGCCCTTGGGCTTGTTTCATTGAGCATTTTTTCCTGTAGACTAGATTGTAGTCTGAGGCATCTTTGTGGGTTGAGGACTAACATAAACTTATCTTAATTATAATGAGCATTTTGGGAAAGGAGTCAGTCAAAGGAATTGCTGATCATAGAAAACTAGAGACTACACAAAGGAAAGAGCTTCTGTATTTGTGTTTATCTATAAACAACCCAAAATCTCACTACCCTAAGAAAACTAAAGTAGAATCATGCTACACATACTGCTTTTATATCTTTCTTTTATTCAGTGCTGTGTCAAGGCCATCTTTCCATGTCAGTAAAAAGTATCTCTATGGCATTTTCAGGGAATGGATACAATTATACTGCACCGATAGACCAGGTGGGTTTAACTGTCCTGTTGGCATCAACACAGTGATGCACATAAACACCTTTGCACAGGAATCGTTGCTCACATGTCCATTTTATCTCCAGGGTAAATACCTTGAAATAGCATTAATAAATCAAAAGAATGTGTTACACAGCTGTCCTCCAGAAAAGTGGGACTAACCTGATTTGCTGTGGCTCCTCCATTTGACACTGGATCTCAGGGAGTGAAAGCATAACGGTTTGTCAAGAGCTTTGACAAGAATTCAGCCTGATGCAAATTGTACAGTGATAATTGTCATCATAGTTCCTAGAAATCTTACTTTTTTTTTTTTGGTACAGGGGATCGAACTCGGGACCTTGCACTTGCGAGGCAGGCAGTGGAACCACTAAGCTAAATCCCTGGCCCCAAAATCTTACTATTTTAAAATTTAGAACCATTAGGTCCAGGGATTTAGCTCAGTGGTTTTGCTGCCTGCTGCGCGAGCTCAAGGACCCGAGTTCAATCCCCGGTACCAAAAAAATAAAAAGAAATAAATTTAGAACCATTAGTCCTGGGCCAGGCATGCTTGGTGTATACCCGTACTATCTGCTACTAGGGAGACTGAACCAAGAGGATGCAAGTTTAAGACCAGCCTGGGCAATTTAGCAAGACCTTGTCCCAAAATTTAAAAAAAGACAGAAGAGCTGAGGATGTAGCTCAGCACTCCCTGGCTTCTACCCAATACTGCAAAACAAAGAGAAAACCCAGAAACCATTATTCTCGTCTCCCTTTTAGTTTTTCTTCAGCTTAATAGAAACTAGTGTATTCTTTTTTTCTTTTGTACTTTCTCATGCTCTGGTTGTGCCTCCATAGATACAAATAACAAAGTTATTTTTATTTATTGAATACTACTTTTGAGGCTTTGAGCTGTGTGTTCTTCATACATGACCCTTTATGGCTCATTACAGCTCTGGGGCAGGACTATTGCTGCCATTTTGCAGATGAGAAAAGTCTGAAAAGTCAGATGGCCAGGACCTAGTGCCTGGGCCCCAGTTGTGCCCTTGCAGCTCCATCTGTAGTACACAGCTCTGGTCTCCTGGTAGTGGGGAGGGGATGAATTAGGCTGGTGTTTTGGCTCTGTTGAGATGGAACACTAATCAGGAGACAGGCACATGCTGGACAGGGTGGGAGGAGGCCAGACAGATGGGAAAGCCAATTCTGCTTTCTGTGTCTTTTTTTTTTTTTTTTTTTTTTTTGGTACCGGAGATCGAACTTGGGTCCTTGCACTTTGCTTTCTGTGTCTTAATGTGTTTAGAATTTCCAAGCACCAGATACACTTAAGTTCAGGTACAAAAATAAAGAAATGTTTTAGTGCCACCAGTGATGCTGTCTGAGGAGGCACTGTCTCATACTGCTGCTGCATCGTGAGGAAAATGGAACATGGGCCACAATCAGCATCACCCCCCCCACACACACACCTACCCCCGCAAAATAAGGGCTGGGGATTTAGCTCAGTGGCGCCACACCTGCCTTGAAAATGCAAGGTCCTGAGTTTGGTTCCCGGTACCAGAAAAAAAAAAAGCCCTCTCCCAAGTCCTGCCAGTCCTTTGACTTGGCAGCCAGGGACAATGGCCCCAGTGTCTTAAGAGGAAGCACTGCCCCGCCCACTTTACCTTTCCCAGGGGCTCCTTTAAGTGGCCACTGCACAGATTATACATAAGCTTATCCCAGGGTTGCTTGGGAGAACCAGACAGAGAACAGCTACATGTGGTGCTCAGGGAGTCAGAGGCCATCTACAGGTAATTGCCTTTCACCATGACCCGTTGTGCCACATGGCCACCTTACCCATGTCTGAATGGATGCCTCTGTTCAATAGATGGGAGGCTGTGGGGAAGTCTGACTGCTGCCTTTTAGTTTCCCCAGCAAAGCAGAAAGCCCTGCTCCTAGCCAGACACCTGGGACCTGCCTCCTGGGGACCAAGGACCCCCATTGGGGCCAGCTGGTGTCCTGGTGCCAGGGCTGCCTCAAGAAGAAGCTCATGGCCGGAGATTTAGCTCAGTGGTTCCACCACCTGCCTTGCAAGCGCAAGGTACTGAGTTCAATCCCTGGTACCAAAAAAAAAAAAAAAAGAAAGAGGTCATGTAGGGAGGCAACAGCAACCAGCCAAGTCCTGGGAAAGGCTGCTCTGCAGCAGCTGCTGCCTGGCCTCCCTACCACCACAACTTAGGTAGAGGCCTTCCCCGGGGCATTGCTGACCTCCAGCCAGGTCCCACAAGTCCAAGAAAAATAGTTTGACAGGAGAGTTGGCTGTTTGGGGATTGCTAGTGCCTCTGCCTTTGCAAAGAGTTGTCTATAGAAGGTGTGGCCTCAGATGTGCTGGGAACAGACAGTCTTGCAGGGACACTGGAGCTGAGCCAAATGACTCCTGCAATTGAAGCTGGTCGTCCTTGTTTGGGACCAGATTTGCCCCAGGGAAGAGCCATTGGTGGCTGGTGGCCATCATTCATAATAGTAGCTGGCTCCATTTGGTTAGTGTTCTTGTGTACCAGCCCTGTGCTCTTGCAATGGGAGTTCTGCACAGTTTGTTTTTGTTTTTGTTTTTGAACTGGGGATCAAGGCAGGTGGCGGCACCACTGAGCTAAATCCCTGGCCCAGGAGTTCTGCACATTTTTGTTTGTTTGTTTTTTGAGGCAGGGTCTTGCTATGTAGTCAAGGCTGGCCTTGAACTTACTGTGTAGCCCAGGCTGGCCTCAAACTCACAGCAAGTCCCCTGCCTCAGCCTCACAGTTCTGGGATTTCAAACATGTGCCATCATGCCTAGCTTGCACACTTTCTTTTAAACATTGTTACCCTGAGAGGTAGACAGATGATGAGGAAACTGAGGCTCACAGGTCACACAGCTTGAAAGTCGTTGAGCTGGATTTGATCTGGTTGATCTAGACCCATGTCTTGATGGCTGGCTTCTGAAGTCTCTGGGTGGCAGCAAGCACCTCCCTGGAGTATGGCCCAGGTAGAACAACAACAGGTTCAGCCTCCCCAAAAGGGACCTCAAGGCCACTGTTGGTCCCTCTGGCTAGGAGCCCTGACTGTGCCGTAGGTAGTTAGTATTATACTCACTTACATTCTAGTGGGCTATTTTCAAAATGTGATCTGCAGTCTTGAGGGGGCTTCCTGAGACCTCTTGGCTGGGGGTCAGAACCTTTTTTTGTTTTTGCAGTGCTAAAAATGGAACCCAGGCCTTTCACATGTTAGGCAAGTGCTCTACCACAGTCCACTTCACAGTGTGATATTTAAACTTTTCTGATGACACTGGTGGTGGGACCAACAATGTGATTTTTTTCCTTTCCTCTTTTTCGGTGTTATTGAGGGTTGAACTCAGGTCCTTGCACATGCTAGACAAGCCCTTTACCACTGAGCTACATCTCCAGATCCTGAATTAATTTTTTAATATTCCTCATTTTTTATTTCTAGTATGATATTGATGGATACAACCCACAGAATCAAAATCTATTTGAGGTCCTTAGTTATCAAGTGTGAGTCCTGAGTTCAAAATGTTTAAGAGCTACTACTCTGGCAGACCCTCGGGAAACTACTGTCAGGAAGTCCCTCTGGGCTTGTCCTCTGTCACCTTTCTGCTTCATCCCCCAGTGTCTGTACTGTCTCCAGGAGAGCCCTCGAGGGCCAACCAGGCTGGTTATCCCTGTGGATCTCAAGCTTCATCATCCTGCTTCCTTCTCTTTGGTTTTCTTCCACGCAAATTTATCTGCTGACAGGTACTTTCAGAAGCAGAAGAGACCATCCGTGCCCAGCTGGCACCCCTAGTTGCAGTGCGTAGGACAGTTTCAACTAGAGAATCGAGTTTGCCCAAAGGCCTTGCAGCAGTGGCTGTAGCCAGGAGGTGTGTATCCTGTTGTTAGCCTCCAAGGGACCCTGTAGAGGCAGGCAGGCTGCTGCCCATTGGCCTGCCTTTGGCCTTGGATCAATTGCATTGTACTCTGCAGTGAATAATGAATATTTGGGAGCGGAACAGAACATCAGAGGCAGTTCCCAGGGACCTGAGGCCTTGTGCTTAGAGCTCCTCTCTGAAAAGCTGGGGACCTTTCCCCTTCTCTCCCTGCCCCCTCATGTCAAAGCTGTTCTTCACTGACCTGTACTGTTAGGAACTGTATTCCTTTCAAATATTATGAGCTACATAATGTATTGGTCATTGATGGACTGTATATATGATGGGGTCCCATAAGATTATATTGCCTAGTGAAGTCATAGCTGTCTTAAGTTTGTAGAAGTATAATCTGTAATCTTAGCACAATGACAAAATCGCCTAACACTCCATTTCTCAGAATGTATCCCTCTCATTGAGTTCAGTGCTTTTAATATGTTCACAAAGTTGTACAACCATCACCGTGATCTAATACCACATTTTTATTCCTCCTAATAACCAGCACCCCTCTCCCCCAATAAAGAGGGACCTTACTGGGGTCTGACAAAGGCAGATGTTCTTTTTTTATTATTATTATTATTTTTTTTATTTATTTTTTAATTTTGTTGGTCACTTTTGATCACATTCATCATAGGGGATTTGTACCTATACATAATATATCTTTTTTTTTTTTTTTTTTTTTTTTTGGTACCAGAGATCGAACTCGGGTCCTTGTGCTTGTGCAGCAGGTGGCGAAACCACTGAGCTAAATCCCCGGCCCAAAGTTATCTTTTTTTTGGGGTACCGGGGATCGAACTTGGGACCTTGCGCTTGCAAGGCAGGCACCGGAACCACTGAGCTAAATCCCCGGCCCTGAAGGCAGATGTTCTAATCTCATTTCACACAGGAAGGTGGAGGCTCTCTGACTTGCCCAAGGTCCTAGATTTGAAGCCAGGTTTGGTCTAGCTCCAGAGCTCCACACTGTCCATTCCTGTTCACTGGCAGCCTGATGTGGGCTGGTCCTTTCTCCTCTCACTGGGAGAGGGAGATGGGGTCTTAGGTTCAGTTTCTCATCAATTCCACATTAGAAGACTGTGTTCTTCTCTCAGAGCTGAGTCATTCTATGTGGCCTGGGATTGAGGAATGGGGCAATGTGGCAGTTTTGCTTAGTTTTATGGTCCCATATGTACCCTAAAACCCACCTCAGGCATTTCAAAATGTCATTTCCATCCTCACTCCTGGGAACACCCCCAGCTGGCAGCTCCCTGGAGATGCAAGAGTCTCTGTGTGTCAGTAAGGCAGAGCATGCCCTGCTCAGTGTGTGCTGGGCTGAGTGAAGGTGAAGTGTACACTCACTGGCAGAGTTGTGTGAAGGGGTGAGGAAGAGCAAGGCTTGGGCTCTGTCATTGGGTGCAAAGCAGAGGTTTCTACTCCGGGATGGAACCTGCACTTAGCAGGCCCCAAGGCCTTCTATGCTGCTAGGCTAGACTGAACAGCAGATGATATTTAAGATCTGGATATCATCAGTCAGTACACTGTGGGTGTGGAAAACAAGGGTGGCTTTACAGAAAAGTATTTGGTCCTGTGCCTGGGAACAGAGGGTGGCAGACTGTGTTCTGCCCACATGGTCCACCCTTGGAAAGGTAGGGTGGACCTGCACTGGGGTAGGACCTCCCTATTCTGGCAAAAGCTAGAACCATTCCTTCAGGACCTGGCCTGCACCTGAAAATGCCATTGAGGCAACACAGTTTTTTGGTCAGTTCAGTCTACAGAACCTACATCTCACACGTGTTTCTGGATACTGCTCAATTCCCGCCCATACTTAAGGTTCTGGAAAGTCCTGTCCTTTCAAGGCTAGCTTCTACAGTAGGAGCCAACTCTCTGGGCTGACCAGTAGGCACACTGCTTTAGTGATGGCTGAGTGTGGTATTCTCAGCATCCACAGTGCGGACCAAAAAATGGATTAAAACAGGAATTTAAGACTCACAAGAAATTATTATTATTATTATTATTATTATTATTATTTTTAGACAGGGTCTCACTGTGTAGTTGAGGCCAGTCTTGAACTCACTGTGTAGCTCAGGCTTCCCTCGAAATCAGTGAACCTCCTGCCCCAGACTACTGAGTGCTGGGATTACAGGTGTGCGCTATGGCTTGCTACACAAGAAATTCTTGAAGACACCAAGGCTAACACATCTGGCTTAGACATTGGTCTTATATTGGAAGGCAGCTGGGGTTGTCCAGATACCCGTCTCCTTCACATGAGGAATCTCCTCCACCCCCCATTCTGCTGCAGTTCTGGAAGATGGCAGGACTAGTGTAGATGTGGAGGAGACAGACTGAGTAACAACAGGGCTGTGTGGCCTATAGCACCTCTACCCTGGCAGTGTGTGGGTACCACCTTTTCTGCATGTTACCGTCTGTCTAAATTATAGACAATCTAGTGGCTATAAAGTGTATCTCATTGTGCGTGTGTGTGTGTTTGTGTGTGTGTGTGTGTGTGTACATGTGTGTACACCTAGGCTGGGAATTAAGTCCAGGGCTTTATGTGTGCTAGGCAAGTACTTTACCGCTGAGCGGCACCCCCAGCCCAAGTTTTAGTGAGTGAGTGACTGATTTTATTTGGACATGCTCTGGCTGTCTCAAACTTGTGCACTGAAGCAATCCTCCTGCCTCAGCCTCCTGAAAACTGGAGACTACAGGTATTGGACATCATCCCTCATTTTGGATTTGGTTTTCATTTCCCTTGGAAAAGGTGTTCATCTTTTCATGTGCTTTTTGGCCATTTATCTTTCAAGAAATATCTATCCAAATCTTTTGCTCATTTAAAAATGATTTGTTAGGGGCCAGGGATGTAGCTCAGCAGTACCACACCTGCCTGGCAAGCACAAGGTCCTGAGTTTGATTCCCAGTACTGGAAAAAAGAAAAAGATTTATTACTGAGTTGTGAGTTCTTTATATATTCTTAATGTAAGTCCTTTTTCAGATAGATGGCTTGCAAAACTTGATAGTGTCCTGTAGAGTACAAGTTTTTAATTTTGATGCTGATCATAAAGATTTATGCCTATATTTTCTTCAAAAAAAAATTTTTTTTGAGACAAGGTCTTACTATGTAGCCCAGGCTGGCTTTGAACTCATGATCCTCCTATCTTAGCCTCCTGAGTGTTGGGGTTGCAAGCATGTGCTACTACACCCAGTAAAACTGTCATGTTTCTTTATAGTTGAATGTAAGATCTTGGTCTGGGTCCCTCTGGCCCTCCAACTGATTCTTCTAATTTTTTTTTTTTTTTTTTTGGTTCCGGGCATTGAATTGGGTCCTTCCGCTTGTGAGGCAGGCGGCAAAACCACTGAACTAAATCCCCAGCCGTGATTCTTTTAAATTTAATTTAATTTTTAATCTATGAACCCCAAGTTCCCTTGTAGAACTACCTGTGATTGGACTATAAGGGCTATGAGTGGGGCTGTGCCAGGAGAGCCGTTTTTATTGTATATGCTGCTATACTGTTAAGTTTTTTCTAGTTCATATTACTTTGGCTTCAAAATGCTTCAGATTTAAGAAATTATCTGAATTTTGGTTTGTGTTGATTTACAGTCTACATGCATTATTAGTAAAACGGATAGCTTTTACAGTTCCATGTGTGTACATAAGCTCCCCCATGCCCTCCTACATCCATTAGTTACTGAACTTTGTAAACTGGCATTGTAACATTACAACGTTTTGTTGCGCCAGTTTTATAAACTTTACAGTGCAATTATTTGTTACTTTTCTGAGGCAAACCAAAGGTGTATTTCTCAAGGTTTTTGCCACCTTCTTTAGCAGCATCTGATGGATCTTTTATACACTTGTAATAGATAAAAATAAATCAGATTACAAATCCTTTTTAAAATCTTAAACCATGTACCAACTTTTTGGTTGAAATTATGTAGGATAAGTTGAATTACATTCTCTTAACCAATATGAGTGTATTTCTGTAAGCATAGTTATGTTGAAATAAAGTTGTGAAAAGGGAAAAAAAACCCCAAAACCAAAATGCTATTAATAGTAGATTATTATTATTATTTTTTTAATAGTAGATTCTTTTTGATGCTAAGTAAGAGTGAAGGCAAGGAGACTTCCAGCTTCCCTGCTTTCCCCCCAGGGCCTAGGTGCTCAAGGTATTTGGCAAAAGAAATAAAGCAATGTGTCTCATTTGACTGATTCTCTTCCTTCCCAGTTCCCAAACTAACCAAAAGGGGTCTAGCCCAAGATAGTGGACTAACCCATCCCATGGATGGCTCATTTTGTATTCCTTCATGAGTGGGAAGTGGATCTGCCTGGCCTGGTGGGGAGGAGAGGGAGAGAAAGTGGACCTGTGAGGCAGGCAGGGAGGTAGAGTGGACCTGTGAGGCAGGCAGGAAGTAGAGTAGGCCTGTGGATGGCACAGTGACAGGGGCTGTGCCCAGGGCCTGCCTGGCAGCCTTCCTGGGCTGAGGGTGCTGCCTCTTCCCCTGAACAGCTCCCCAGAGCCCTGTGTGGCCAGCAGCTGAAGAACCTTCCTCTGCCTCCCTGCAAGTATCAGATTTGGGGTAAGAAATCTCCCCTGGATCACAGCACCCTCTGGTAGTGGTCAGCCCCTCCATGACTGCCTTAGTGCCTCCTAAATGTTGGGGCAGGGGGTAGGGAAACTAGATGCCAAACAGGGTTGGGTCCCAGGACTGCTGGATCAGGGTCTTACCTCACTGGGCCCTCCCCTCAAAGAAATGTGGGTGACTGGGGAGAGGTGAAGATGGTGGCAGCTGTGGGCTGGTGGTGCCCTGGTGAAAGTGGGACAGCCCTAGTGCCAAGAGGGAGCCCAGTGATGGAACTTCTGAAGGCTTCAGTTCCAGCCCACCAGCCCTGCTCCTTGCAGAGTTTGAAGATTTATGTGGAGAGAAAGTAAAGGTGGCAGCTCAGGTGCCTGAGTCAAAGAGCAGGGAGAGCCCTGTGGAAGAAGCATAGGAAGCCAAGTACTTAGGCTTGGCTGGCCACCTCTGAGGATGGTCACACACCTTGTGCAACAGCCCTTGCCACAGCCCAAGTGAGTGGGAGGCAGGTTGGCTGGGAGCTGAGTTCATGTCTGGGTTTTCCTTCCAGGGTCAAGGGAAGCAGTGAAGATGTCTAACGAGCCACCCCCTCCTTATCCTGGGGGCCCCACAGCCCCACTGCTGGAGGAGAAAAGTGGAGCTCCACCCACCCCAGGTAGGGGTCATGATCCTGGGGTCCCTATCATGGCCCTTCCTCATTTCTCCTCCCCAGGTGCAGTTGGGCCTCTATGTTAACCAGTTCTGCTCCAGGATCACCTTGTAACTTAAAACAGTGACCTCTGGCCCAGCCTGTGTGCTGAGACCAGCTGAGCCTTCTCTCTCTGTCCAGGCCACACTTCCCCAGCTGTGATGCAGCCCCCACCAGGCATGCCACTGCCCCCTGCAGATATTGGCCCCCCACCCTATGAGCCACCAGGTCATCCAATGCCCCAGCCTGGCTTTGTTCCCGCCCACATGGGTGCAGAAGGCGCCTACATGCCTCCAGGTAAGTTGGCAAGAGACATGAGGGGAGCATGGGGGTAAGCTGCTATCCAGCCTTCACTGTAGACAGCTGTGGACACAGTAAGGGGTGACACAGAACAAGGTATCTCACTGGGCTTGTCATGATGGAGGACACCAGCTCAAGGAAGGCCCCTCAGTCACAGCAGCTCATGCTAAGGTCTATGAGTGCTACAGAACTTCTTCCCGGCCAAGGATGTAAAGCCCTTGGTGTGGCCCTGGCGTTTTGCTCACCAGCAGCTCTCTGGAGCTACCACTGCAGTCCAAGGGCCTGTGGCTCTTGCATAGGTTCCTGGCATTGAGTCACCCTGTGCAAGAGAGGGGCTGGAGAAGGGCAAGGCTCTCCCTTCTGTCATCCTTGCAGGCACTTAAGCGCCCAGCAAATCCCTGCCAAATCTGTCTTGGTCTCACAGGGTAGGGAGCATGAAAGACTGGGAAAATGTGGACAACCATCTTGAGCCAGGGCCTTAGTCCCAGGGACTCCCACTAGCACTTGGTGGCCCCCATTAGAAGGATGGCAGAAAGTTTCAGGTTGTGTTCTGGGTGCTGGAGCTCCAGGCTTTGTGCTCATCTTCTGTCAGGGCAACCTGTGTAGTAAGACCTCTACTCATCTGTGCTGTTGCAGGTTTTTACCCTCCTCCAGGACCTCACCCACCCATGGGCTACTACCCACCAGGACCCTACCCACCAGGGCCCTACCCTGGCCCTGGGGGCCACACAGCCACAGTCTTGGTCCCTTCAGGGGCTGCCACCACGGTAACAGTGCTGCAGGGTGAGATCTTTGAAGGCGCACCCGTGCAGACTGTGTGTCCCCACTGCCAGCAGGCCATCACTACCAAGATCTCCTACGAGATTGGACTGATGAACTTTGTGCTGGGTTTCTTCTGCTGCTTCATGGGGTAGGTATGGGATGCAAGTAAGGCAGGGCCATCTCTGCTGCTTCTCTTCAGGTCTCAGCCTGTCTCTGTCTCTGCTTCAGGTGTGATCTGGGCTGCTGCTTGATCCCCTGCCTCATCAACGACTTCAAGGATGTGACACATACATGCCCCAGCTGCAAAGCCTACATCTATACGTACAAGCGTCTGTGCTGACGGAGCCAGACTTGGACTCACCTGCCTGTCAGTCTGGCCCCACGCTTTGCTCCCCGCATTCAGTGGTCAGTTCCCCCCTCACTTGGGGGAGGAAGCTGTGCCACTGTCCCCTGAAAGCCCTGTCCTCTTTGCCTTGCCCTAACCTGAGCATCTGACTCTTCCAGCAAAAGTTCTGTTGGATTCAAGGCCAAGGACCAGTGGGTGGTGGAGGGTGGGGGTGGCACTGAGCTTGTGTGTTCCTGGTTTGCTTGACATCTGTGATCCAGAAGATAAGCTGGGTCTCCTATTGGGGTCCCCATTCCTCCTTTCCCTACAAGGTCCACACTTGGTCCTGACTCTCCCTGGGACCAAAAGCAGCCAGAGTAGTAGTGGGTCCCAGTCTGGGGACCGGTAGTGGGGGCTGTACCTGGAGCCGCAGTTGTTTCTGATCTGCTGGGCCAAGAGTATGGCATTGTTTGAAGTTAGCCTGGATGCAAGCAGGACAGAGTTAACCCCTGGGTTTGTTAAAGTATATGCTGTGCCTCTGCAGTGCCAGAGACAGGGCATGACAGAAGTAGTGGCTGCCAACTATGGCCCTCAGAACTCTCAGGTATGGAAACCTAGGAACTCCTAATTCCCTGTCCATGTGTAAGGTAGCCAAGAGGGACTCACCTTCATGCATCTCCCTCTGAGTCAGTGTGCAGAACCCCCTCTCTGGACACATCTCTACAAACCCCTGTATTTTTCTGGGGCCAGAAGGAATGCTCACAAACCTATCCTGTCCTGTGTACTATGTTCTGACTGTGTGGGTGCAGCCTCTTCCCACTAGCTGTTGTGTCCCAGCTAGGACAGATGGCATATATGAGAGAACTCCTTGTAGGTGTAGTAGGATCTGCAGTGCCCTCTCCATTAGTTCTCTTCTCAGTAAGTGCTGGCCCTTAGCCCCAGCTGACTTGCTGTCACTGTGCAAACCCCTGGACTGGGTCACTCCAGCAGGAACAGCTGTGGATCTGGGCCGGGGCAAGAAAAGGGCAGGCACAAGTGCCGAGTATGCTAGTAGACACCAGCCCTGCCCTGGGTGCAACCCAAAGCTGTCTTTATTTTCTGAATAGTTTGTGAACTTGCCCACGTGGACACCGTGTCCTATTGCTGACCCTCTCCTGGTCTCGCACTGCCACTGCATGGCCTCCCATCACTGTGAATTGTGGCCTGGTCTCAGTCTGTAGTTTCTCATTAAATTGGCCCCTTCATTCCCCTGTCCTGGGCCTCTGCTGTCTTGCCTGGTTTCCTTCTTTTCTAAGGGAAAGAGGGTGGGTTATATGTAAATACTAGAAGGTAGGGGGCTGAACCCAACTGTCTGGCAACAACATTGATACATAAGAACTTAATTGTGCCAAACCAAAGTCTGATGTGTACCATCCCTGGGAATCCAGCTGTGACTAGCGGAAGGCAGGAGCTGGCTTCAGCAGTGGCTATAAGGTCACCTTACTTCCTCAGATACTGGTTCCATCCATCTACACACCTTGGTATCCACCCACAGCACCTCCAAGCTGGAGCATGACCCCCACCCCCCAACTTGGGCTTGACACACCCTACCCTTAAGACAGAGCCATTGGACTGACGCTTAAGGGTTAAAAGATGTAGTCTGAGTGTGCAAATTCTAGACCGGCCCTGGCAGTGGCCTAATTGACATGAACTGTGAAGGTGGTGGGCTCAATCTGTAGTTTAAGAAGTGTTTCCTCGCAATTTAATCCTTTTTTGAATAAAACTTTTACAGTAATAGATTCCTATCAATAAAAATATTTAACTTCACTTTTTTACTTTAGATGAATTGCTTAAACACAGATAGACACATGCTTTCTAAGTAGGGAACCTCCAAAGTATAAGAGCTAGAAAACTTACAGGTCCGGATAATCATTATCTTCATGATAAAGGTATTCAGAGCGTTTTGATGAGGAGGTGCTAGGAGATGGAGCAGCACATGAGGACAAAAAGGGGCTTCATGAAGCTGTCAGGTGAGAAGATGCCACTTCCCCACGTGGATACATGTCACTGTTTTGGGGGAACTCTCCTTCCCTATGGGATATTGGGGTACACTACAAGGCTTCAGCCACCCTATCCAAGGAAAGAAGGAGCCAGGGCATGATGGCGCAAGCCTGTAATCCCAGCATTTGGGAAGGCTGAGGCAGGAAGACTGCTGAAAGTTTGAGGCCAGCCTCACCTACATAGTGAGACCCTGTTGCAAAAAAGAAGAAGGAGACGTGCAGAGTCCATTTTATTGAGTGTTGTAGCATTTATACAGGTCAGGAGGGGACAGCCCAGGTTAGTAGACCTCTTAAGGGTCCCAGTTGAGAGGGATGAATTTCTAGGACCTCAGAGGGAGAGGAGCCTGGCTTCTGCCCACCCCCATGGACCACCCCCAAGCTCCTAAGAGCTCTAGAAATTGAGTGGCACCATTTGGCAAGATACCCCAACCCCTGAACCTTCTCATGCTGGATGCTCACTCTCAATAGGGCAAGGATAGCTCCCCAGATACTGTGAAGAAAAGAAAGTTGAGAATGTGTCTGGGGCCCAAGAGGTTCAACAGCTTGGAGCAGAGCTGATTCAGAGGCCCAGGCCAGCCCTGCCCTGCCCTGCTGTGCTGTGTATTTAGCCTATGGAGAAGATGCCATCAGGCAGAGGCTCTAGCATCTGGCTTTTATTGGTTGTTTTCTCAAACCCAGAATTTTAAAAAGTCACCTGAGGTGGTAGTCAAGAAGTGGAGATAGGGGTCGCTGTGGTTACTTGGGAAGAGAGTGCCACATGGCATAACAGATCCTTCAGATGTAGTACCAGGCCAAGAGTCCAGCAGCTAAGGCCACACTGGTGGCCAGAATTAACTGGAGGTTGTTGGGCTTCCTCAACACAGTCATGGCTTTTTGGAAGGGGCAGCTGTTGCCCTCCAGGGCACCTGGGTGCAGTACAACAGGAGACATGGTATCAGTAGGGGCTGATGACATGCCCATCCCAGGAGGGAACCTTAGAACCTGCAACCTACCTGTGTCTTGTTGACCAGTATAGAAGGGGCATTTACGCATGTCTCCCTTCCCATCATGCACAGGGAACCCATCCTCCAGGGTGTCTCTGGCCAGTGCGGAGCCAGCCTGGTCCAGTTCATCGAATATCTGAGAAGGAGAGATCAACAGCCATCCCTGGTCTGCACAGACTGCTTTCAGAGTAGATACCCACCCTACCCCTGCTCACACAGGGAGCTGGAGCAGGTGGACTTGTACAGGGTTGCTGACTAGCCAAGCAAGCAGCCCCATGGGTAACAGCACACTACTGCACTTCTCCCTAGCAGGAACTGAGGAGATATGGCCCTATCTGTGGTGCTAGCACCCAAAGGTTGACAACTATTGTGGTGGGTCTTCACTGGGCACTCACCAGGCACATACTCCATGCCAGCTGCCTCTGAGGGAGCTCAAACAACTGAGACGATCAAGTTAGAGATGTGTGGAGGAGCCACTGGTGGTACTTCATTTCTAACTGCTGGCTATTTCTTAGCAAGGAACAAGAGACAATGTGGAGAGAAATGAGAATATGGGAGAAGATGCCATAGCAAGGCAAACCCATCCTAGGTGGCCCTGAGAAGCTACACTGAAGGGTTGCTGGGAACTGGTCAGCCTCACATCTTACTTGCCCACAACTCCTTTCCCTGGCCCTGAGGGCTCATATGATGCTTAGGAGGCTGAATCAGCCTCCTCAAACTCACCTCCAATTAAAGGCTAATTGTAAATAACTATTCTGCTTACTCTCCTTGATGAATCTGGCTCTAGCTGAACCTACCAAGCAAGACTTTTCACAGCAATCCTTGATAAAAACGAGAAAACCATCCATTCCTCAATATCAGCATCATGGGATGAGAGGGAGGGAGACAGCTCCTTTCTCCGCTCTCCTGGGGCCTCTCCCTTACCAAAATTCTATCCATGGGCCTCTACCAAGCCAAGTCTCCAGCTGGAAGCTATCCACAGTGCCCACAAACTTCTGTCCCAATTTGGTTCCCTCACCTTTATGTAGGACATGCTGCAGTTCATCTCTCCCCATGCCACTGATGCCCTCCCAGGAAGTTCTGGATTTGTTCCCCCTGTAAAAGGTTCCCTGCAGCCCAACAAAGCTGGCCCTGTGGTCAGTACCCAGCATTACCTGCATGTTGTACTCAAAGGCCTTGTTAGCTTCCTCCACAATTCTCTCTTTGGTCTTCAGGCTCAGATCCAGGGCATTCATCCTGGCCCGGTAGAACTGCTTGAACTGCTGGGCATTGTCCACCTTCTCAAAATGGTAGAACTGGGTCCCTTCCCCTGTGCTGGGGAGCTTCAGGGCCCGCTGGGCCACTTTCTTCAGCACCTGTCCTCCTGAAAGGTCCCCCATATAGCGGGTATATGTATGGGCCACAAGCAACTCTGGCTCATTTTGCCCCACATAGTGGATCCGCTCCACATACTTCTGGGTAGCCTCAGAGCACATCACCTGCTCCTCCCAGTTTTCACCAAAGAAATACTCCATGTCCTTTGTCAGTGCTTCCTTCCGGTGCAGTTCCATGGGGAAATACAAGGGGGTGAAGACTGGGTGGTCCTTGTTGCGGTCCATTTCCTCCTCGAGGGCTGAATATGTGAAGTAAAGTGCAGCTGTGGCCAGCTATGGGAGTGACAAGGTGACGGTGGGAAAGGACAACTTTAAAATCAACCACATCAGAGTAGCTGGAGACCAAACCTCAAGTAGCACCCCCTCTTCCACTCCCCAAAGACCCAACCTGTGATCCATTTTTATATAGTAAATTACTTAAAATGCCCAGGAAGCTTTTGTTTCTGGAAGGAATGACATAGTATATTCTTTGGAACACATATTTTTGCTTCCTTTACATCATTATGTTATTTCGTTTAAGCCAGAAGAGCCAGAGCTTAATGCCAAAAATGAGTGAACATGAAGAAAAGTCCAGCTTCTCCCTCAGAACAGCTCCAGGGGCACCTTCCTCAGGGACTAAGGCTCCCACCCCGACCCATTTCAAAGTCTGGAATCCAACTTTCTTTGACTGACACAAACCTTAAATAGCTCCTTCTTAATGTTGCCTTTCAAGAAGTCCTTGACAAACTGGGTGTTTTCTGCCCGGTCATGTGCTTCCTTGGTCCCTTCCTTCAGGAGCTCGGAGAGGTCAGCCATTCTGTTGAGATGGGATGTGTGTGTGTGTGTGTGTGTGTGTATTGTGTGTGTTAGCCCTTCCCAGCTCCCTGGAAAGGACTACAGAACAAAAGAGGGCCCAGATCCCAGGGTGACCACTTGCGGGACTGGAGGCAGGGCTATGTAGATACTTTGCTCTACCATGAACAGCTGGGCCTTGTTAGGGAATATATAGGACAAGCAGACTTGTCAGTCTACCCAAAGGACTCAGATGACATGCAAATATATGGCCTCCTCAAAGTTAGAGAGTCATGTGTCCATCCAAGTATGCTAGGAACCATCCATACGAATGACACTGCTTCTGTGGCCACCTACTGGCAGAATAAACACATACCTCTAATCTCACCAGTCCTTGCTGGCTTCTTTCATCCTGCCTTTGAAAATGTGTCCTCCAGGGTGGGAATTTAGCTTAGTGACACCGCACTTGCCTTGCAAGCTCAAGGTCCTGAGTTCAATTCCCCATACCAGAAAAAAAAAATGTGTCTTCCAGAGTCCACACCCCATGCTGCTGTAAGGGCTGTGAAAGTGTGGACCCTCTGGGGCGGCCCTGCTCCTTTCGTCACTGTGGGTCTAGTCTTCAGGACTACGTGTGTCTGGCCCCAGGAGTAGAAGGATGAGAAGGACAGTAAGAGGTTGGCGTCAGAACTTTGGGTTTCTATTACTTAACAAAATCACACAGGAGGGTAGGGGATTTGGCTCAGTGGTTTCGCTGCCTGCTGTGCAAGCGCAAGGACCTGAGTTCGATCCCCGGTACCAAAAAAAACCCCCCAAAAAACAAAATCACACAGGAACAAGTTGTACTAACAGATGGACAAAGCAAAAAATGTGTGATCCTAAAGATGACGGTACCTGGGCTGGACTCACATGTATCCACAGTGTATTAATTAGAGCGAAAAAAATTTGGCCCTCTCATGGCCCAGTCTCTGCTGGGTTCCTTATGAGATTAGCTTGTTTCACCAATGCTGAGAACCAGTTTGTTATTAGAAACTATTTCAAGCTATAAAAAGGAGGGCCGGGGATTTAGCTCAGTGGTTTCGCCATCTGTTGCACAAGCGCAGGAACCTGAGTTCGATCCCTAGT
This sequence comes from Heterocephalus glaber, assembly GCF_053883595.1. Lineage (NCBI taxonomy): Eukaryota > Metazoa > Chordata > Mammalia > Rodentia > Bathyergidae > Heterocephalus > Heterocephalus glaber. The sequence goes on along the minus strand of NW_028258467.1, from coordinate 5,511,659 downwards.
ACCAAAAAAAAAGTCCAGGAAAGTATAAGCTATTAAAAGGAAACAGGGCTGGAGATTTAGCTCAGTTGTTCTACCATCTGCCCCATAAGCGCAAGGACCCGAGTTCAATCCCCAGTGCCAAAAAAATAAAATAAAATAAAAAGGAACAAAAGGGCCGAAGATTTAGCTCAGTGGTTCCGCCACCTGCAAGCACCTGAGTTTGAACTTGGTCGTCCCCCCACCCCGCAAAAAAAAGGAACCAAGGCTTTGGTTCTAATGATGGGGCTCTAATGGGAGACTAAGAATAATGCAGAGTAGGGCCCAGTAATGTAAGGCTTACAGAGAAGTGGTCTTGACAATAAGATATAAAGCCTGCCCTGAAGTAGAGTTCAAGTTCCCATTTTAAGGGGAGGAAGACACTGTGAAAGGAGCCACTGAGAAAGGTGTGTGATTACCATTTCTCAATGAAAAAACACAGGTTTTTAAGAAAAAACGGTTGAGAGGACTATCGTTAAAATCTATCACTCAGAACTCCGAGCAGCACGTACTCTGCTTCCTTGGATAACAGAGCAAATGAGAGTGCGCTGAGCAGTCCAGGGGCTAAACATGGGCCCTGCAGTCTCAACCAGGCATCCTAGGATCCACAGCTCCAGGAACCATGACCACCTCCCGGTGCTAACAGCAAACAAAACCAGTTGTGTTGTGCATAGCAGTTGCTGGGCCCCCTGATTTGATGTAGCCAGCCCTTATCACTCACTCACCTGATATGGTTTTCCTTTTCTTGGGCCACAGGGTTCTTTCTCTCCGAATCATCTACCCCTTCAGAAGTCTCTACTTCTGCTGACATTGCTGCAAAGTGGTTCTTGCTACCCTTACTCAGTTCTGTAGAGATAGAAGGAAATGGTGATTAACATCCTAGCAGTCACCTCCTCAAATGCCTGCCCATTCTGCTCTCCTCTGAGGAACATACCCAAGGAAACACCTCTGCATCCCAGGGTGGTCTTCTTTACAATAAAACTGCCATTATTGGGACCATAATGTGAAGTGGACAGTCTGAATATGGACAGTGGATAAGGTTAACAGCATTATTTGTTGTTGAACTTAAGAAATACACATTGAGGCATCCACAAGTAAAGGGGCAAGGCATAATGTGCAATTTACTGTGAGACAATTCAAAAGGGAGTGTCAACATACATCTTTGTGCAAGGGGAGGGAGTAGAGTGGGGAGGATTCACAAGAAAGAAATCAAATAAAGCAAAATGCTGACAATGAATCTTGGTTAAAGGTATACAAGAGGTCCAAGGATTGAGCTCAGTAGTTCTGGCGCCTGCCTCACAAGCGCATAGTCCCATAGTTCCCTGGTATTGCTCCCCCCAAAAAAAGGTATACGAGAGTTCTTGTGCTATTCTTTTTTTTTTTTTTTTTTTTTGGTACCAGGGATTGAACTCGGGTCCTTGCACTTGCAAGGCAGGTAGCGAAAACAATGAGCTAAATCCCCGGCCCGCTTTGTGCTATTCTTAACAACTCTTCTGCACATCTGAAACTATATCAAAATAAAAAGCTGGTTGTGCTGGTGCCCACCTATAATCCCAGCACTCTAGATGCTGAGGCAGGAAGACTGCAGCAAGTTCAAGGCCAGCCTAGGCTATATAGTGGGTTCAGGGCCAGCCTGAACTACATAGTGAGACCCTATATCAAAAACCAAAAATATAAATAAATAAATAAATAAATAAGTGAAAAGCTGCGAAAAACATAAAAAAGAAAACATCAAGTTTTCTTGTGCACTGTGGCACATGCCTGAAATCCCAGTACTCTGAGGGACTGAAGCAAGAGAATTGCAAGTTCAAGTGCAGCCTGAGCAATTCAGCAACTTAGCAAGACTCAAAAACTAAAAAGGAGCTGAAGATGTAGTTCAGTATGAAGACCCTGGGTTCAATCCCTATGACGGTGGGACTGAGAGAAGAGAAAACATCATAGATAACAACAGCTCTCTGCTTGGTAAGCAATGCCAGGCTTCTACATCACCACAAGTATACCTGAGGCCAGCACAACCTACCTGCTGGTGGCTGTACCTTATACAGAAAGCAGTGGGAGCAGAATACTGGATGGAATTTAGTTAGATAAGGCTATACCCAGCACTGTGCAACAAAACACAGCAGCTTGTAAGATACCCAACAAGTCTGCGTCAGCTATGTGTGAGTCACCTAGCAAGCAGATTGTTGCTAGCCTACTCAGAATTCTACCGGGCTGAAAGAAATAATAAGTTGGCCAACCAATTCCCATCACCAGCTACAAGGGCTGAACCTTCGTCAGCCAGGGAAATATAGTCCCACAACACGACAAGCTCATCTTTCATCCCTGGAGGCTTCCACTCTGCCAGTGTAAGGGGCAACACACTTGGGGAACTTTCCAGATGAACAGAAGCACAGTAGCACCAACAAATAATAAAGTCAGTCACAAAGACACAACTACCAATATTGGGGCCATGTCAAGCCAAACTGGGCCAAGGAAAAGGGAAGCCTTCATTTTCTACCTCAATCAGTACTTTTTTTTTTTTTTTTGGTACCAGGGATCAAACTCAGGACCTTGCGCTTTCGAGGAGGAGGCAGAACCACTGAGCTAAATCCTTGGCCCCCAATCAGCACTTACGTACTGAACATTTTCTACATGTTCTTCCCCTCTAACAAGTGTCAAAGGGGAAAAACAAGTGTAAGAAATAGCCCTTGAAGGGAATAAAGGAGAAAAAAATAATCTATCTCACCCACAGGTTAATGTACTGGTATATGTCCTCTCTGAGATTTCTCTAAGTACCTACTTATATTTTCTCTTTGGGGACATTATAGTATGGGATTTGCTCAGCAGAGTCTTTCAGAGCCTTCTCTCATCTTCAGATTCACCATCTATACAGTGGGATTGATTACAGGAAGTTAAACGAAAAGAGCAGAGCATAATGCTTGTTATGTGGTAAGCATTCAATAAATGTTACTGACTATACTCGTTTTAGTTTAATTATTTATGTATGTATGTGGTTCTGGGGATTGAATTTAGGGCCTCATGTACACCAGGGAAGTACTGTACCACTGAGCTACACCCTCAGTCCCTGTATTTGCATTTTGATTGAAGTTTAGGGAAGAAGAACGCTGAAAAAATAAATAGCAGGGATTGCGGATTTAGATAAGTGGTAGATTACATGCCTAGCTCATGCAAGGTCCTGGGCTCAATCCCCAGCACCAAAAAATTAGAATAAATAAATACCAGAATAAAAAATGGAAAAATTTCTTGACTCTAAAGCAGATACAGTTTCTTCTCTTCTGTACAATGCTAATGAACTATGTAGTGCACAGACTAGTCCACTAGGATGCAAAGGCTGGTGGTCATCACCTAGAGAATGGTACACAGAGAAGCTTCCTGGAGAAGAAACTTCACAACAAAAGGATTCAGAGTTGGACAGAAAGGAAAGCAGAGGGAGAGGGAGAGGCAGATTGAGGGAATAATATGAAAAAAGCAGAAACAGGATTACAAGGATTACATGATGCTGTCCCAACTGTGTGCCCTCTTACCAAGGAGCTAAGCCAAGGTGGTTTTTTTGTTGTTTTTTTTTTTTTTGGTACCGGGGATCGAACTCGGGTCCTTGCGCTTGCAAGGCACGCGGCAGAACCACTGAGCTAAATCCCCAGCCCTAAGCCAAGGTTTTGCCAGCTGCAGAGTAAGCTCCACAAAAGCCTTCTTAAGCATCTGCCCACAACTGACCCTTGATTTTCAGACTTTATGAAATAATAGCTGTGCTAGGGCATGGTGGTACACATCTTTAGTTCCAGGTACTCTGGAAGCTGAGGCAGGAGGGCCACAAATTCAAGCCTGGGCAACTTAGCCAGACCCTGTCTCAAAATAAAACTTTTAAGTAGGGCTGGGAATGTAGCTCAGCACTCCCTGGGTTCAGACTTCAGTTAAAACAAAACAAAATGTCGTGTTCCATACCCCTAGGGACCCTGAGAGCCAAAATATGACGACTGCCACTCAGTACTCAGGCAGCAGAGAGAAGAGGATGCTGGGCTGCCCGAAAGAAGGGGTACAGTAAAAAGTCCCAGCGCCTCTAGACAGTACAGCCATGCTAAAGACAGGCACTTAAAAGCTGCAGGAACCAGGCTATTAACAGGTTAAGTACTGCAAAGACGGAGCAAGGGTGATTGACTTAGGTAAGCTTCCTGCCATTTGCACCTAATTATCATGCTGCATAAGAGTGATTGTGCAATTAATCTGATCATCAGCTATGTTTTATTTGATAAATTATTGCTCACTCTGTGAGAATGTAGTCTTGCTTAAGCAACAAAGCTTTTTGCTTCTCTTGAAAAATACAAATAAGTGAAGTGAGAGCTGGCTTCTCTGGTACTCACTTTGGCATTTTCTTTTTTCTGTGCAGGACTTTACCTGTTCCCTCTCTCCTTAAGAACACCCCCACACACAAAGATATACTCTCTTATTCCTACATGCCAGCCACTAATTCTGTTTTCTAGCCCACGAGAAGCTCAACTCTGTACCCAGGGGCAAGGCCACAGCTGTTTTTTCCACTATTGTAGCTCCAAGACCTGGAAAATACTAGTTTCTCAATGAATACTTCTTAAATTTTTTTTAAAAATCCAAGCTGAGCAGGGTGTGGTGGTGCACATCTATAATCCCAGCACTCAGGAGGTTGAGGCAGGAGGATCGCCATGAGTTCAAGGCCAGCCTGGGCTACATAGTGAGTTCAGAGCCAGCCTGAACTACAAAGCAAGACCCTATCTCCAAAAGTGGGGGGGGAGCATTAGCTCAGTGGCATCACGCCTACCTTGCAAGCACAAGGTTCTGAGTTCCATCCCTGGTACCAAAAAAAAAAAAAAAATTCCAAGCTGGGCACAATGGCACACACCTATAATCCCAGCTATTCAGGAGGCCGAGGCAGAAGGAACACAGTTCAAGGTCAGCCTGAAAAGCTTAATGACATTCTGTCTCAAATTTTTTTAAAAATTTAAAAATTTAGGGCATGGGAATTAAGCTCAGTGGTTCTGCCACCTGCCTCACAAGCGCAAGGTCCTGAGTTCAATCCCTAGTACCAAAATAAAATATAATAAAATAAAACAACAAAAAAAATTTGAAAATTTAAATTGGTGGTAAATCACTTTGCCTGACATGCCCCAAGACCCTGGATTCAAACCCCAGTACCCTGTCACACACACACACATTCACATACAAACAGGAGGGAAAATGGAGGAAGGAAAAGGTCTCATGGATACTACCAACAATATGTAGGTTTTGTTGTTGTTTTGAGACAGGGTCTCACTTTGCAGTTTAGACTGGTCTTGAACTCATGTAGCCTGGGCTGACCTTAAACTCTTAGCAGTCCTCCTGCCTCACCCTTGTGAGTGCTAGGGTTTACAAGTGTGTGCCACCACATCCGGCTAATATGTTGGGGGTTTTTAAAAGCAAAAAAGTGATCTGCTGTCCACTACTTCAACAGTTTTCTAAACTCAAAACATGAATTACTGATTTTCCTGAAAAGAAAAGAATGTTTTACCCTGCCCCTGGCAGCAAGAATACTGAGTCTTCAAGGCAGGCTGAAAACACTGCTCTGAAAGGCTGGGTTAACACATTCAACCTGCACAGCCTGGTGCCAAGGAGGGCAGCCTGTGTCCATCCCTGTGGCTTGGCTACCGTTTCTCAGTCTTGTGGCCCTGAGAGGCCACCTTGCAACAGAGAAAACAGAATTCTCTTTACTCTCTGAAAAGGTACATGTCCAAACTTAGCTTGGCTGATCTCTATACTTGAATCCTTTTTTTCTCTGCAAGAACCACTGGGATCCCTAGAATAGTAGGATATTCCAAACCTTAAATGTAGGGCTTTTGTAGACTTTACTCTCTCATAATAAGAAGAAGCTACCCAAAACACACACAGCAAAACAAAAGATTCTACTCTGAGAAATATACCTCAAGAAATAGTCATACTGGTTCTGCCGCCTACCTCACAAAGCGAAAGGTCCTGAATTCAATCCCCGGTACCTGCCCCACCAAAAAAAGAAAAAGAAAAATATTCATACTAATCTCTACCAAAATAATAAACAGCCATACTATGATGTTTGAAAGCAAATCATGCAAGTGCAAGGTCCTGAGTTCGATCCCTGGTACCAAAAAAAAGAAAACAAATTATGCAGCTTAACAGCCAAGGGTTGGGGTGCTCAAACAGTAACAATGGAATGCTGGCACAGCTTTGACAAGTTGATAAGCTGCATTCACACAGAAAAAAGTCTACAGAATTTAAAAGAGGGGGGACCCAAAACACTGAATATAACTGTGTGCAGTAAGTACAGTGGACCCTTGACTTAACGAACACAATCAGTTTCCGGGTGCTGGTTGTAACTCAAGTTGGTTCTAAGTCAAGACAGCTGAGATCTGGATGTTTACCTGGGTACACTATAGCTAATAAGAGGCAGATGAATCTCCCATTAATCTAATTGACCCAAGTGGTTCATATGTCAGGCCAGTCATAACTTGAGGGTCCGCTCTATACTTACGAAGGGAATTTAGAAGGCTATCGTCTTATTTCTTCTTGGACTTCTTAGCCAACTAGCTACTTGATTCTCTTGGAAAAAAGGCGGGGGGGAGGATGCAGGCTGTTGTGGTATTGCTTCCTGTACCCAAAACACTCACTTTGGTTCACACAGATTGTATAAGATTGTTCCCTGGTGAGGCTACTTTTGCTAACAGGCAGCCCAAGGCTGGTCTCAAAGGGGAAGGTGGTACACCCCGCCACTTAGTGTCCACTTAGTGCCAGCCATTGGTGAACAATGAAGCAAGGGACCCTGGGGCATCCCTATACCAAAGGGAAGTCAAAATGGAGTCTGCAAATCTCTATAGCAGCCAATGTCATGGAAACTACAAAGAAATAGTCCTAGTTTTGAGCCAGACTTGGTGGCACATGCCTATGATCCCAACCCGCTGGAAATCCAAGGCAGCTGAAGTCCAACCTGGGCAACTTAGCAAGACCATGTCTCAAAACAAAAATTTTAAAAAGGCTGGGGATGTAGCTTAATGCGAAGGCCCTGGCTGAATTTCTAGCACAACAAAGAATCTGGTTTCAGGAATCTGGTAGCATGGCAACCATGTACTGTATGTTTAAAAGCTAAGCAGTTCTATCGTTCTGCCTCTGCAAATGCATGATGCCTTGGAAATGGCAGTGCAGACAGAAAATATATTAAGAGAAACTTCCTGTCAGGTAAGACAAGACTTTGGTCAACTAAACAATGTGGCTCCTATTTCTTACTTTGGTTGTATAAGGGATCTCTATGCATTTCCACAGCCCTACAGAGTTTAATATTACTCTTCTTCACAATGACTATTCAGATTCTGGTGGCAGGGGTAAACTGCAGGCAAAGAAACATGTTTAGACCAAGGACCAATAACTTTACATGGCTGATCTGTCCTACACAGACTGTGTCTGTGGTGGCAGGTGACCAAAAGCAGTTAATGGACTTTCTCAGAGTAGGAAGGTTGGCTTTCCCAGCATTAACAGTAGGCACTGGTCTTTACCTGAAGAACAGTCAAGAGAACAGAGCTGTCAACCTGTTTCCATCTTACCCTCTGAATCCCTATCTTAACGAACAAAGCACCAAGAGTCCTTAGGAATAGGGATCCTCAACATTTTTCCTCCCTCTGTAGATAGGGTCTGATTTACACATGAATGACAATATCCCAGAGGAATAGCTAGGCACTGGAGCACAGACAGAATGCATTGTAGGAGGCATGCAATCACCAGATGTTAGCTATAACAGCAGACAACTCTTCTACTTTAAAAGCCCTCTTAGAATGAATGTGGGCATACAGGAATTACCTTTAAACCAATCTTTTTTTTTTTTTTCAGTACTGGGATTGAAACCCAGGGCCTCACACATGCTAGGCAATCACTCTACCACTGAGCTACATCTCCAGGCCTTTTTAATTTTACTTTGAGACAACTTACTTTGCTAAACTGCCCAGGCTGGCCTCAGATTTGTGATCCTCCTACCTCAGCCTCCCAAGTAGCTGGGATAAAATAGGTGTTGCACCATCACAACTAGCCCAAACGTTTTTAAAGAGAAAGCACTGATAAGTTTCAGTTAGTACCAAATTACTTGCAACACATCTCATAACCATACTTAAAAGGCAGAAAATCAAAGTGACACAATGATTACTTAGCAAAAAGACATTCAATTGACTTTCTAGGAAAGCTTTCTAGATACTTGAGCTCCTCCATAAAGCTTTCTAAAAATAAAGATGAGATGTAACAGGCCACCATGCATTCATACATTACTCTGCTTGGTCTATGTGAGAAATTTCCAAAGCCATGCTGTGTTTTGTTTTGTTTTGTTTTGTTTTTGTTTTTGTGCAGGCATTGAATCTAGGGCTTTGCACATGCCAAGCAAGCACTCTATCACTGAGTTATGTCTCCAGATCTTTTAATATTTTTTTCTTTTAATATTTTTATTTTGCAACAGGGTCTAAGTCGCCCAGCCTGAGCTTGAACTTGTAATACTCCTGCCTCAGCTTCCCAAGTAGTTACGATTATAGGTGTGTGCCACTGCACTTGGCCAAGAAACACACTCTTTACTTTCCTCACCAGTAGATCTTCAGGACACAGCTTCCTCATCCCAACAGTTACTTGGCAAAGACTCAGTATTTGTATGAATGCCATATGACTATTAATTTACATACATATTTAAGTTTTTGTATGTCAGTATACAATGTACCACATGAAGACCAAATCCCTCCATCTGAAAATTTCTGGAAGATGAGTTCCACAAGTCTAATAGCAGGCATATGCACAGAAGTCCTTTCTGCATAGCCCGTTCAACAACATGTTGGTATAACACACAAGGAGCTGAGGTAAAGTACTGATGGTAGTAGACACCCAGCAAAAGTTAAATGAGCTGAGCCAGCCAACAGAGAAATCTACTAGACACACAAAGGCCAAGCAGCACATGAATGTGGTTAAGATACAGGCTCTTGACATGCATACGAGCAATCTCTGGTTCTACCACATACCAGCTGCAAGGTCTCTGACCTTAACTTCTTAGAGTTTCTTAACTTCTTAGAGTTTCTTTTGGTGTTTATGTGTGCGTGTGTATGTGGGTGTGGGTGTGGTGTATGTGGTACCAGGGGACTGAACCCAGGGCCTTTGCCCAAAGCTATATCCAAAGCCCTTTTTAATTTTTTAATTCTTTTATTGGTACATTTTAGGTATACAACACAATTACATTTCTCATTGGGAATTGTACCTTTACATAATGCATCTTGGTTCTTATTTTTTCCCCATTCCTAGCCCTCCCTTCACCCCCTCCACCCTTCCCTATTTACAAAGACTTTATTTCCATTTTTTCCATTTCTCATCATTTTTCCTTTCCCTTCTTTCCTTTCCCCTGCCCCTCCCACCACCCCTACCCCTTTGGACCTTTTCTTCCTATTTTGCGTTATCGATTATTCATTCTAATCATTGGTACATTTTAGGTATACAATATAATGACATTCATCATTGGAAATTTGCACCTTTACATAGTCTCTCTTGGTTCTTATTTTTCACCCTTGCCCTGCCCTCCCTTCAACCCCTCCATTCCTATTTACAAAGATTTTGTTCTTATTTTTCCATTTTCTCATATTAATCCCATTCCCTTCTATCCTTTCCCCTAGCCCTCCCACTTCCTTCCCCTTTGCTCCTTTTCTTCCTATTTCACATTACCTGTCATACATTTAGTCCATATTTACACTTTCAGTTTCTCACACCAGAGAAACTATTCGGTATTTATACATGTGTGTCCTATTTATTTCACTTAAGAGTATCACCTCAATGTGCATCCACTTAGCTATAAATGTCTCTAATTTCTCATTTTTTATGGCTGAGTAGTACTCCATTTTATTAAAAAACCACATTTTCTTTATCCAATCTCCAGTTGATGGGCATTTGGGCTGTTTCCAACTTTTAGCTATTACAAACTGCACTGCTATGAACACGAGCGCACATATATCACTGTGGTATGATTCTTTTAATTCTTTGGGGAAGATCCCCAGCAGTGGAATAGCGGGGTCAAATGGGACTTCCAGTCCTAGTTCTTTGAGGTATCTCCATACTGATTTCCACAGTGCTTGCACCAGTCTACACTCCCACCAGCAGTGCAGCAGGGTTCCTCTTTCCCCACAGCCCCGCCAGCATTTGTTATTGGTTGATTTCATGATAGCAGCCATTTTTTCTGAAGTGAAGTGGAATCTCAGCGTTGTTTTCATTTGCATCTCTCGAATGACCAGTGATGTTGAACGTTTTTTCATGTATTCACTTGCTATTTCTACTTCTTTGTCTGAGAAATGTCTGTTCATTTCAGATGCCCATTTTCGGATTGGTTCTTTAAATTTGGGAGGTCTGATCTTTTCAAGTTCTTTATAGATTCGAGATAGTAGACCTTTGTCTGAGGAAGAGCAGGTGAAGATTTTTTCCCACTTTGTGGGTTGTCTCTTCACACTGCTGGTGGTTTCTCTTGCTGTGCAGAAGCCTTTTAATAAGAAGAGATCCCACTTGTTGATTGTTTGTGCTAGTTCACGGGCAACCGAGGTTTTGTTCATAAAATCTTTTCCTACACCGATGTCTTCAAGGGTTCTACCTAACCTCTGTTCCAACTGGTTCAGAGTTTCTATTTTAATATTTAGATCTTTAATCCATTTTGATTTTAGTTTAGTGCATGGTGAGAGATATAGGTCTAGTTTTAATCTTTGGCAAGTTGAAGCCCAATTTTTCCAGCACCATTTATTAAAGAGGCCCTTTTTAATTTTTTTGTACCAGGAATCGAACTCAGGGCCTCACACTTGCCAGACAGGTGCAGTGCCACTAAGCTACATCCCCGGCCTGTATTTTTTACTTTGAGCCAGGGTCTCACTAAATTGCCTAGGCTGGGCTCAAGTTTGCAATCCCCCTGCCTCAGCCTCCCAGAGTGCTGGGATTCCTGGTGATTTATCATCTCCCACTCAGCTTCATTTCTTTGTAATAACAATTCTGCATGGTAGTTAAGAGAATTAAATGAGATAAGTGAGTTATAAAACTGTGATAAGTCACAGTATGCCGATTTATAAACTCAAGAAAGTGTCAATATATAAAATTAACAAATATTTTCATAAACTTTAAAACAAGAGGGCCGGGGATTTAGCTCAGTGGTGCTGCCACCTACCTCGCAAGCACAAAGTCCCGAGTTCAATCCCCATTACCAAAAAAACCCAAGAAACATTAGAAGCCAAGGATGCTGCTGAATATCCTACAGTGCATAGAAAACACACACATATCCATCACCACAAAAAATCCAGCCCACAATAAGAATAGCACTAGGGCCAGGGATGTGGTTCAGTGATGCCACAAATGCCTGGCAAGTGCAAGGTTTTGAGTTTGATGGGGGGGAGGACGGACAATAACAATAGCACCAAGGTTGAGACACCCTACTTAAACTCAGAAGCAGTGCTAAGGTAGTTCAGAAAAGGATTATCAATCTAATATACCTGTTATCTCTTCATCAGCATATAGAGACATAATGAAATTTTGCAATTATGCTTCAAACCTCATCACACCTTTATCTAATATCCTTTACAGAGATTTCTGAAGCTGTTAGGTGGGGCAATTTAGAACTGCTTACAGTCAATGAAAAGGTCACAGTACCTTCCTAGAAACAGGCCTCTATAGCTGGAAAGCTCATTGATGCTAAATCTGGGATTATTCACTTCTTCAAGGGATGGAACATAAAATTAGAGAAATCTATCATATACCAATCTGGGATCTGACTGATAAGTAAGGTAAAAATCAAAGAACTAAGTTCTACTACCCAGGTCTTACACTTCTGCTAAACTTAGTTGTAGATATTCCCTAGCTCCAGTGACTTACTTCTGATCATGCTGCAGGAAAGATGGCCAGTGGTGGCAAACATGGCATAGGTGCTGCTGTGGGTTGTATCATTAAAAGCTCTAAAACGTTTGCCATCACTGGCATAGCCCAAGAGACATAATAGGAAAGTCTGTGAGCCTCCCTCTCCCTATTTCAACCAGAGCAGCTCCGGTACTCCTTGCTAAATTTCTTCTGAAAAGAAAGGTGTGACACTTCTAAAAATAAGGTCTTTTTTTTTTTTTTGGTACCGGGGATCGAACTCAGGTCGGTCCTTGCACTTGCACAGCAGGTGGCGAAACCACTGAGCTAAATCCCCGGCCCTCTAAAAATAAGGTCTTAGTGAGACACTATCCCAAAAGAAAAAAGAAAAAAAAGGGCTGTGGATGGAGCTCAGTGTGAAGACCCTCTAGGTGCAAGCCCAGTACCACCCCCCCAAAAAAAGTCTAGAAAACAATCTATGTGATGATGATCTTGGATCTTGCAGGCCATATCTTATATTGAGACCTTCCTAAATAAGCCTTTCTGATCTATGATAGCATTTGTATTCCATTACAGAACTTGTTTACACGTTTTTCTTCAGATTATAGCTCATTTATCCATTTCCTACTGCAAATACAGGCCATACACCTTATCAGGGTTTGCTGAATGAATGAATGATTTCTAGAATGCAAGGCATCCTCAAAATTGAGACAGTCTCAAAAAAAAAAAAAAGATACATTCTCAAAGAGCTGATGATGGGACAAATGAAGGTGAATCCCAGAAATAAGCAAAGCTGGCTTGTGAATAGGCTTTTTTTTTTTTTGAGACAGGGTCTTACTACGTACATCAGGCTGGGCTTGAACTCACTATGTAAGCCAGGCTGACCTCAAACTCATGACAATCCTTCTGTCTCAACCTCCCAAATGCTGGGAATAGGCATTTTTGAGCAGTACTTTTTTTTTTTTTTCAGTATTGGGGATCAAACTCAGGATCTTGCATTTGCAAGGCAGGTGCAGCACCACTTCGTTACATCCCCAGCCCTGAGAAGCACTTTTTTTATGGCAGAAACTTCAATGAATGGGACTCGGGAATGAAAATGACCTTCTGGGGAGGGAGGATCAAACGTGGTGCTTTGTGCTCAAGTAACTCACTGTTTCATATCTGAAGGAGAAATACTGTATTCCATTGGTTTTAAACTGGCTTTCTTGCATTCAATAGATAAGGGTACTGAATGTACCTTTTAGATTTTGAAAGCCATGTTACCTTTTTTATTAAAAAAAGAAATGTAGGGCCAGGGATTTAGCTCAGTGGTTCCGGTGCCTGCCTCGAAAGCGCAAGGTCCCGAGTTCGATCTCTGGTACCAAAAAAAAAGAAAAGAAAAGAAATGTATAGGCAAAAATTTATTTTTTGGGGAAAAAAAAAATTTATTTTTTGGTACCAGAGATCGAACTTGGGACCTTGCACTTGCGAGGCAGGTGGTGGAGCCACTGAGCTAAACCCCTGGCCCTGGGCAAATTTTTAATGAGGTATCAAATGCTTGCCAGCCTCCTCCACCCAATGTGTACACAAACCAATCCACTCTCATGAACACCTGTAAAAAAAAATCCTTGTGTCCTCTCACTTATCTTTGGACTCTGAGCTTCATACAACAGTCTTTTCGTGTTATTCCTATCACAAAGAAAAAAAAGCAAAATGCTATAATGATCCTAATTTACTGAAAAGGGGTGGGGATATAGCTCAGTGACAGAGTACTTATCTAAATGTGTGAGACCCTGAGTTCTATCCCCAGCACCAGAAAAGGGGAAAAAAAATAAAAGTAAAACCCCCAGCAGTTAGTCACCTTAAAACTGAATATCTTCCTGTTCCATTTTCTGCAATGAGGTAGCATCCACAAACTACACAATGCATTAAAGTTATATTAATTCCTGTAATTCCTAGAGCCTCCCCAAAACTGTTCAAAAGAGCATCTAATCATTAGCAAGAGGAAACTCAAATAGCTCAGAATATTAACTACTGACTGGGGATATGATTAGGCAACAATGAATAACTTTAGGAAAAAAGCAAGTAGACAAGATGGGGAAGGCAACTGTCCTGCAGCTTTTAGGCCAGGAAAGGTGGAGAAACAGGCTCTCCAGTGCTGTGAGAGGTATTACTCAAACCTTTTTTTTTCTTCCAGGCAAAATCCTGAACAAAAGGCCAATATATAAGCAAATAAAATGGAACTTTTATAAAAGGAAAGCAAGTTCGATCCCCGGTACCAAAAAAAAAAAAAGAAGAAGAAAAGCAGCAGCAAGAAGCTGGTCCTGCATTAGCCACTATCCCCAGGCCTGCCCAGGGCTTTCTGGCTGCCAGGCTAGAGCTCCTACACTTTCACATCTAATTTCCAATAGTCCATCAATTCCTTAAAAATTTCACGACCTTCCAAAGAGCATATGGTTCTGTGTCTTCAACTCACCTTATCCTTAAAATCCATACTTAGTTCTAACCCTGTGCTATGGCTATAACCAGCTGCAAGTGACTACAAGGTCTCCCTGAGGGCAGACTGTGAGCCTTAACTCCTTCCCTGCTTGAAACACTGATGGTACACTCATGACTGTGCCATCACACAGCTTGTACTACCTGATGGGACTGTCCCATGCCACCTGATGGGACAGTCATGCACCATACCAAAGGTGGTTCAGAGCTATCCCACAGCGGGACATAAATTATGGCCCCTCATGAAGGCATTAAACAGCTCTGGCTTACCCACACTAACTAGGCTCCCTGCCTAAAACAGGCTTCAGACAAGCATTCAGGCAAGTCTCATGATAGCTTGTGTTCTATGAAAGGCTGTTTACAAAGAAATGTCCTTGGGTCTGTCACTAATCTTCCAACCAAATGCCTGCTGATCTGAAGATAAGGCGTTGTGCATTTCTGAAGACAGGAAGGGAGGATATTTGTCAGAAACATCCTTAGCCATTTTTGGTTGCATATCCCCTTAAGAATAAGATGAAGATGAATTATCGATAACGCAAAATAGGAAGAAAATGTCCAAAGGGGTAGGGGTAGTGGGAGGGGCAGGGGAAAGGAAAGAAGGGAAAGGAAAAATGATGAGAAATGGAAAAAATGGAAATAAAGTCTTTGTAAATAGGGAAGGGTGGAGGGGGTGAAGGGAGGGCTAGGAATGGGGAAAAAATAAGAACCAAGATGCATCATGTAAAGGTACAAGTTCCCAATGAGAAATGTAATTGTGTTATATAGCTAAAATGTACTAATAAAAGAATTTAAGAAAAAAAAAAAGAATCAGATGAAGAGCCAGATGTGGTGGCACATGCCTATAATCCCAGCACTTGGGAGGCTGAGGCAGATTGAGGCCAGCCTGAACTACATAGTGAGACCCTGTCTCCAATCAATCAATCAGTCAGATGAAGGCCCGGTGTGGTAGTATAAGCCTGTAATCCTAGCACTCTAGGAGGCTGAGGCAGAAGAATATGAAGTCTGAGACCAGCTGGGTGACTGGGAAGTCACTGTCTCAAAATTTTAAAAAAGGGCTGGGAATGTAGCTCAGTGCCACAAGGCCTTAGTTTCAAGAATGAGGCTGGGGTGTAAGGAGGTAATCAAGCTCAGAGCCCCTATTCACATGCCTCACCCTCACTTGTCCATCTAGCTGTTCATCTGTATCCTTTTAAATAATCCTTATAAACTTTAAATGGGCAAATGTAAGTAAAGTGTTTCCCTGAGTTCTATGATGTGCTCTAACAAATTAAACTCAAGGAGGAGAGTCATAGGAACCCCTAATTCTTTTTATTTTTGTTACGAGGGATCGAACTCAGGACCTTGCACTTGCAAAGCAGGCACAGTGCCACTGAGCTAAATCCCAGACCCTCTAATTCATTTTGTTGTTGTTTTGTTTGTTTTTTGAGACAGGGTCTCGCTATGTATTCCAGGCTGGCCTTGAAGTCACTAAGTAATCCAAGCTGACCTAAAATTGTGGCAAGCCTCCTGCCTCAGCCACCCCAGTGTTGGGATTTGCCTTCTAATACCACACCCAGCTGAAACTCCTAATTTGTAGCCTATAGGTCAAAAGTACAGAGGGGCAACCTACTTACTACCTGTGACTGATACCTGAAATAGGGAAAAGTCTTGTGAGATTAAGCCCTCAACCTATGGGATGTGATGTTATCTCCATATAGACATTGTCAGAACTGAACTGAACTGGAGAAACCAGCTGGAGCCATTACAGAATGGCTGATATGTGTGGAAACAACCCCAACAGAGCTGGTGTCAAAAGTGCCATTGGTGAGTAGGAAAAATACCCCCCCATCTCAAATAACTGGAAAAGCTATTTACAAAAGCAGAGATGCATAACCTACAGCAATTCTCCTTTTGGGTATACTACTGTGTTTTTTAGAAACATAGACAACCTTAACAGAGCAGAACAAAAATGAGATTCAGCATGAGATTTGGGAATTTTGATGAAGCTCATAAATATCCTAGTGTGTAATAGAGGAATGGAGTGATTTTTTTTTTAGGTTATTTGCTTATTTGGGCATATATCTTATCACTAAGCAGAGGGAAGGATTGACGATCCCCTTGCTGCTTGACATAAAAAGTAAGGACTGCAGGGGCCGGGGACTTAGCTCAGTGGTTCTGCCGCCTGCCTCGTAAGAGGAAGGACCCCAGTTCGATCCCTGCTACCAAAAAAAAAAAAAAAAAAAAGTAAGGACTGCAGGACTGGAGATTTAGCTCAGTGGTTCCAATGCCTGCCTCCCAAGTGCAACAAGGTCCTGAGTTCGATCCCTGGTACCAAAAAAAAAAAAGTAAGGGCTGCAGATGTGGCATGAGTGCTTGCCCAGAATCCATGAGGCCATGGGTTTAATCCCCAGCACCATAAAAGGGGTGGGAGGGCTGTGGGGGGAGAGAGACAGAAAGAGACACACAGACAGAGACATAGAGACAGAGAAACAGGATCCCAAGTATAGTAGAACATGCCTATAACGACAGCACTTAGGAGTTTAAAACTGGAGGATCACAAGCTCAAGGTCAGCCTGAGCTACACAGCAAATTCAAGGCCAGCCTGGACTACATGGTGAGATCCTGTCTCAAAACAAACAAAAAAAGGTGGGAGAAGGGAATGAAGGTTTAATGTCTCCCAGGCAGAAGTGAGAGGACAATCTAGACCCCACTTTACTGTTTGCCTTCTAACACCACTACCTGGACCCTTCTCTCAACCTACACTCAGTTTTTCTCACTCATTCTTTTCCTTCTCCCTCCTGCCTTCTTCTAGACTGCCCTGGAAATAAATTCAAGTGACAGCATTTCCTCTGCAAACACACACAGCAGTCTTGCTAGACAGAACAGAGATCAAGTACCTATAGAAGGTGATGGCTACACTTGGGTAGGTGACATTACATATTATGACCAAGAAACATGCTCATGGACTCTAACTACAAAGAGGACTGAGATCTTGTTCTGGACTTTGAGTAGTATTTATTTATTTTTGGTACCGGGGATCAAACTCAGGCCGTTGCACTTTCGAGGCAGGCAGCAGCACCACTGAGCTAAATCCCCAGCCCTGAGTAGCTTTTAATCTAAACAGAATGACAGGTGGAAAAATAAACAAAGATAAACAATATAACAAAATGTGAAAAAAAATGTGGCATCGTAGAAATACTAATTGTGCAGTACACACAACAGTGCTAAAGACAGAGTCTTATGCCATAGTAATAAAGCTATATATAAAAAGGGGCTCCAAAGGCTGACCTCTTCTGGCAGTTTCCAGCTACACTGGAAGCTGGCCACTGTTACTGGTCATTAGAAAAACTGGTAGAATCTATAAGAGTTCAACAAGAATTTTAAAATTTCTTAACTAAAATTGTCCTTCAAAACCACCAAACTATTTTCTTACAGCTAAAACTAGAGAGACTTGTAGATAACCTCTAACAGTAAAGAGGTCTAAGAGCCAGCAGATAAGATCACTATTCCAGTCCCTTAATAACAGTTTCTAAACGTGGCTCTTTCCCCAACCTGCCTTTTAGTGCTCATGCTTTAATTATACAAAAAATTTGTTTATTCTTGCCTAGTAGCTGCCAAACTGCAAGTGATCATATAGATGGAACCAATGACAAATATGCTAGACTCCTTTTACTGGGATCCACCAGATTGACCTTATAAAGAAAAGTTCATTGGGCAGGGGGGGATTTAGCTCAGTGGTTCTACCGCCTGCCTCAAAGGCACAAGGTCCCAAGTTTTATCCCGGTACCAAAACAAACAAACAAACAAACAAACAAACAAAAGTTCATAACTGCTAAACTACAACATGACTTCTATCTGAGGTCCGTTAGATTAGCTCTCTGGAGAGGGGACCTGACTGCGGTCTCCTATACATCGACCCTTCTCCCCTAACAGCAGTTAGGGATACTTCTTCAGAGGAGGGAATATTGTAGACAGCTAAGCTAATTAGTTATGTGGTAGATAGTGAGAGAGAGCTGGGCCCCTCAGAGAATCAATACAGAAGACAACTGAGGGCCCGTACTCAAGGCCAATACTCAAAAAGAAAAAGTACTACACTCACATACTTCCCCAAGAGATGAACAGCACTGATTGATACTCTAAATAGAAATCAATCACCTTAAATGGGGACCAAAATCTCCCTGGCCCATTTCCTTTTTGAAAACTGCTTGTTCATTCTATGCACACTTGCTACATGACTTGTCTCCCCATTGATCTCTATTTAATCAATATTACCTGGGCAACTGTATTTATAATCTCATTGGTTGATTGTGGTTTTGTCCCACCTCATGCCCACCTTGGGAATTTCCCTTGGATCTTATTGGTTGACTGTAGTTTTGTCCCACTTTGTAACCTCCTCACCTCGTGGCTTTGCTCCATAAAATCCCCCCTGGGAAATGGGGCCCCAGGTAACCCACTTTACAGGTGTCCCTTCCTGTCCCTCTCAATCAGGAGCCATCTTTCCCTCAGTAAATATTTCCTACTCTTAAAAAAAAAAAAAAAAAAGACAGTCTTATGTTCTAGATTTTTCAGAACAGTTCTAACTTCAAATATCCTGTCCCACCAATTCCTTTAGTACACCTGTATGCTCAGATCATGAGTTTGGCAGAAAAAATCTGATTATAGCTACATATGAGTCCAGCCAGTCAAATACATTAACTAAAATCATATGGCATCTAAAAATTAACAATAATAATAAAGTCATGGCATCATGACATCAGATTGTTACAATCACAAAAGCACCTTCCCACAGCCCTAGTACAGTACTTTAATAGTTCAGTCAGATAACTGTAGGATTGAATACAAAATGCAGTGAAACCAGAGTATTCTAAAACTAAGAAAGCTCATCAGAAAAAAGCTACAGACATTGGGAATATTTAGAAAAAGTCAGGCAAGCTGGGTACAAGGCATCAGTCTTTTATGCCATTCTTCCCCAAAGCCCTTTTAAGGTTACAGAGAACTATGCCGGGGATTTAGCTCAGTGGTTCTGCCCCCTGCCTCACAAGCACAAGGTCCTGAGTTCGATCCCCCGTACCAAAAAAAAAAATTCTATCCTGAAAAGTTACAGCGAACTATGACAATAATTACGCCTATGATACTCTTGGGAAGGAAACAAATCTATTTGTGTGACAAAAATTTTCCCAGCTGGTCATGGCGGCACATACCTATATTCTCAGCACTTGGGAGGCTGAGGCAGGAGAATCACCCCAAGTTCAAGGCTGATCTGGGCTACCCAGTGAGTTCCAGGACAGCCTGAACTAAAGAGCAAGACCTTGTCTAAAAAAAGAAAAACAAAGCAAAGCAAAATGAGGGGAAAAAAAAACCAATCAAAAAAAAAACAGGCATGGTGGCACATACCTATAATTCTACTACTTGGGAGGCTGAGGTAGGAGGATTGCTGGGAGGTCAAGGCCAGGCTGCATTACAAACCCAGACCCTCTTTCAAAAACAAAACACAAAACAAAACAAAAAAGATCTTCCCCACAATGAATGTAATCATTAATAAAAATAAAAAATAGAAAGATCTGCCTCCTGGAGAAATAATATTTCAGTTTTTGGTGCAATCACAATCTTGATGCAGACTCTAACCTTTCTGTAAAGAAAATCAGCTTTCAAGAGAAAACAAAAAAGGAGGCCCCAGCTGTTCAGTTGTACAAGTTTTTGGCATACTACTTGTTGAGTTAAAGGCAATCAACGCGTTGTTTTCTATATCTTATCTCATTGGCACTGGCATTTCTGGAGTGGCTCACACTCCTGACTCTGGTGACTCAACAGCATGTAAACTTATTGGCCCAGGAAAAACAAAAAAGGAAATCAAGTCAGACAATGGAGGAATCACAGGATTTCCTTCTTCATATCCCCAGTAGGATTAGGTCATTCAATGAGCATGTGAGTTCCAACACCCACCAATTCCCACATCCTCACCAGTGTTCTGGCATAGGTGATGATTTGAAAATGTCTTCCCTTTTCAGGAAGTATTGGGCTTGGGGTGCAGCTCAGTAGTGAAGCACCTGCCAGCACACATGAAGCCCTGGGTTTCATTTCCAGCACAGCAAAAAATTAAAAAGGTGATTATCACCAATTTTACCAAGAAAACTTATAAATGCCTACTGAACTATAAACTACTAGTAAACAAAAATTACATCTTGTGATATTTCTTTCTTTCGTTTTTTGTGGTACTGGGAATTGAACCCAGGGCCTCATGCATGCTAGGGCAAGCACTCTACCATAGAACCATATCCCCAGCCTCTCCCCCGAACCCTTTTAATTTTGAAACTGTCTCACTAATTGCACAGACTGGCCTCAAATTTGCCATCCTTCCTCCCATTTAGCTGGGATTACAGGTGTGTGCCTCCATGCTTGTGATGAGCTTGTGATGAGCTTGTGATGTTTCTTGAAAAAAACCTAAAGCTGGGTGTGGTGATGAACACCTATAATCCCAACATTCTGGGAGGCTGAAGCAGAAGAATTATTTCAATTTGAAGCCAGCCTGGGCTACATAGTGAGTTCAAGGCCAGCCTGAACTACATAGCAAAACCTTGTCTTCAAAAAAAAATAATAAATAAATAAGTAAATAAATAATACCACCTAACAAATAAACACAGACTTATTAATATTACTTATGGCCCTTCCCAAGTAAATTGAAGAAATTAATCAGAAAACTAATCAAAATACACTGGTTAGAGCTGAGGGCTTAACTCAGTGGTAATGTAATCAGCATGCAGGAAGCCTTGGGTTCTGATCTACAGCAAGCATGCATGTGCACACATATACATACACATACATATGTACATACACACAAATATCACACACACTGAGCAGAGAGTGATGGCATAAGCCTATAATTCCAGCTACTGGGGAAATTGAGGCAGAAGAATTCCAAGTTCTAGCTTAGCCTGGGAAACTTAGGGAAATCCTGTCTCAAAATAAAAAAGGGTTGGCAAAGTAGTTCAGTGCTATAGTACTTGCCTAGTTCTTAAGGGGAAAAAAAAAACCCCACAATGGTTGATAATCCCATACCAGAAATTCAAAACTACAAAAACAGTAGGTTCACTTCCTTCTAGTTGATAGGACAGTTTAAGAGAAGGAAAATCACTTAAACAACACAATCCATTTCCAATCTCTACAACTCCATTTAATGAAGAGCACAAAATCTAGTGCCTGACCACCATGTTCAAGATCATCTGCCTCATCTTCCTGACTGTGGGATGTAGCTCAAGTTACTTCGTATGAGTCTCTCACTGATGACATTTTACAAGTGGGAAAACTATCCACTCACAAGATTTTGGAAGGGGCTGAGAGTAAGAGGACTTCCTTAACTAGAAAGCATTACACAGTTTGTATTTCTTCAATCACACTCCACCTTATTTGTTTTATTTTGGTACCAGGGATCAAACTCTGGTCCTTGCGCTTGCAAGGCAGGAGGCGGAACCACTGAGCTAAATCCCCGGCCCTTCCACCTAATTTGTTTTATAGCGCCATCATAACACAGTAAAGATGAACAGCCACAAGCCACAACAACCAGTCCTTCAGAACCAATTTAAATACCATGACACAGATAGGCCCTATACCAACACTGTGAGAGGCGGTCCTGGCAGCTTTTACAGGGCAATTAGGACATCTGGAGCTTAGGACACTGTGCTTAGGACATGACAGCCAAACTGTGCAGACTAACCGGCTGCGCCTGCACCTGACCCCTCCCAGTCCCGCACTCTACACCAAGGCATACCAGTGGTCACTTGCAAAGCCTCTATTGCAATTCAAAGGGCACTTTCCACAGATGTGAGTCACGACAGAGGAGGACAAGACCTGCCAATGCCGACAGCCAGCGAGGCTGCCAGCTGGGCTTCACCTCGGACGCAGGGGCCAGCTCAAGATTCCCGTGGAGCTCAAGTGGGCGGACGTGCCGGATTCCACCAGCTGCGGCAGGGGGTTCACCTCGCCAAGTGCGCTCGACACACAAGGAAGGGCTGGGCCCCTTGGGGACACCCCAGGTACCACTCTGGCCTCCCGGGACCTACTGAAACGCCTCTCAGAGAGCCGAATCCGGGGCTTCGCCCTCACCTAACACCTCCACGCCCTTCCCGGTCCCCTCCGCTGCCTGCTCCCCGCTTGTGGCCGGCCCCCGCCAGCTGATCCCCTCAGGGTGGCGCGGGGACGCAGCGGCCCGGACAAATCAAGGCTCCCGAGGGTCCAAGCAGGGTCAGGGCCCCCCGAAGACCAAGAAGCCAGACGCCGGAGAGGTCGCGGGACACTCACCGGCCACGGGTCCGCTCCACCCGTTGGTCAGTCGCCTAGTCAGCTCTCCCCGCAGTGACTCCTTCAGTTGCGGCTGCCTCAGAAGCTAAGCGGCGAGCGGGAGGACGGAACGACGTGCCGACGCCTCGGGGGCGGGGCCTGAGCAGGACACGCCCCCGAGAGGCCATCCCTTTTGGCCAATTCTCAGACCAGCCGAAAGGCTGACAGCGCCGCCCGCCGGGAAAGTGGAAGTGAGGTGCTTCAGAATAAATGCTGGCATTAAAGAGAGAAAACGCCTCCGGGCCACGCGCTGTTCGGGCATGACGTCATTTAATTCTTGTTTGTTTGATTTTGAGATTAAACCTCACTGTGTAGCTCGGGCTGGGCTCGAACTCGCTGTGTAGCACAGGCTTGACGCTAACACAGATCCTCACGCCTGTGAGTGTTGGGATTATACACCTGCACCACCATGCCTGGAGTTTTGTTTTGTTTTGTGGTACTGAAGATTAAATCCAGGGCCTTCGCATTAAGCTATATCCCCAGCCTTTCTTATATTTTTTTATTTTGTTTTGTTTTGTTTGGTTCCGGGGATCGAACTCAGGACCTTGCGCTTGCGAGGCAGGCGGCGGAACCACTGAGCTAAATCCCTGGCCCTTCATATTTTATTTTGAAACAGCGTCTCACTAAGCTTGAACCTGTAATTCTCCTGCCTTACCTCCCAGAGTGCTGGAAGCACAGGTGTGTGCCACCTTACCCAGCTCAGAAGGATCTTTTTTTGGTACCTGAAATTGAACTCCGGACCTTGCGTTTGCGAGGTGGCAGAACCACTGAGCTAAATCCCCCGGCCCAGGAGGATCTTTTAAAAGCCTACGATAGAGCCAGGGATTTAGCTCAGTGGTTCCGCTGCCTGCTTCGAAAGCACAAGGACCTGAGTTCGATCCCTGGCACCAAAAATAAATAAATTAAAGTCCTGTGATATTTCTTTAAAACCCTTTCATGGCTCCCCTGTTGCCTCCTATCCTTGCCTTACTCTGCAAATCTACCCCCAACTACCAGGTTAGATCATGCCAGTACTCCTACTTGGCCTGGCCTTCACCTACCTTCTCTGTTCTAGCCACATTAGCTTCTAGTACTGGACATATCAAATGACTGGTAATACCAAGTGTTGGCAAAGGTATGAGAAATACAGTGTTTATGGAAGTTTATAGGGGAAGAGGGTACAATTTGGAAGGATCTATTGAACACCTCCAAGACCCCAAAGAGGCAAAAACAGGAAGGTCACTGCAGTACATAAAAGGATATTCCTAGCTGGACTTAGCAGTACTTGACTGTAATCACAGCTACTCAGGAGGCTGAGGCAGGAGGATCTCAAGATCCAGACCATTTTGGGCAAATTAGTGAGACTGTCAAAAAAAAAAACCCTACTGAATAAAAATTACCCAAGATGATTGTTTTGGACTAAGCTCCTGTACTAGACCCCTACAAACTAGGCTGCTAAACTAGGCTAAGAATCACTCAGGTTAAAATTTCATATCACTGAGCTAAAACTAAACTATTTGCTATATTTCTAAGAAATCTAGGCCAGGGATTTAGCTCAGTGGTTCCACTGCCTGCTGTGAAAGCACAAGGACCCAAGTTCGATCCCCAGTACCAAAAAAAAGAAAGAAATCTGCTTTAGAGAGAAAGTGAAATTTCTCAAACAGGGTAATTCAATTTCAATAAAGCAATTCCCTCTGCCTTAATCGTTACACAAAATATAACCTTAAGTTAACCAGTTTTTCCTATTGTTTTGTCTCCTTATCCCCGCCTTACAAGAAAAGTAACTTTGAAATGACCAATCTTCCTTTTTCTTTTTTTCACAGTATCAGGGATTGAACCCAGTCTTGTACAGTTATATACCCAGCCTTTAAATTTTTTTTTTTTAGACACATTCTCAATAATTTGCCCAGGCTACCCTCAACCTCCTATGTAGCTGTGATTACAAGCCTGCACCACCGAACCAGGCCTTTTTTTTCTCCTGTTTTTCTGAGCACTATACTGTCTATAAAACTTCTTTTCTGCTCAGCTCATCAGAACATTTACTTTTTTTTTTTTTGAGACAAGATCTTGCTATGTAGTTCAGATTGGCCTTGAACTTGATGCAATCCTCCTGCCTCAGCCTCCCAAATGGTGGGACTACAGGCATGAAACACCATAGCTGGCTAACTCTATTTTATGAAATTGAGTGTTGGTAGATTTTAGAATTGAAAATAAAACCAATTGTGGGGTGTGGTGGGGCACACCTGTAATCCCAGCACTCAGGAGGCTACATAGTGAGCCTGGGCTACATAGTGAGTTCAAAGCCAGCCTGAATTACATAGTGAGACCCTGTCAAAAAAAAAAAAAAAAGATCTGGGCCAGGGATTTAGCTCAGTGGTTCCACCGCCTGCCTCACAAGTACAAGATCCCGAGTTCGATCCCCGGTACAAAATAAAAAAATCTGAGCAAGATGTGGAGATGCAAACAGTTATATCTGCAGAAATTAAAGTAGAAGTTTTACTGTCCTCTCAGCAGAGGAAGTGAGAACAAAGCCTCCAGCAGTCTGGACCAGTGCTGGGTCCCTGTAGCCAGAGAAGATGGTGTTACTGATGATCACCCGAGTGGCAGATAGGCTCCCGCTGGTCACATCGATGCAGGAGGATGAACAATCTGGCCCAGACCTTCAACAGTATCAGAGTCAGGTTAAGGAACTGTTTCAAAAGTTGAGTCAACAATACCCTACAAGATATACCTTGGAATCAGGAACCATGACTTTTCACAACATTATTGAGCAGGGAGTGTGTTACTTGGTTTTGTGTAAAGCTCCCTTCCCTAAAAAATTGGCTTTTGCCTTCCTAGAAGATTTGCATTCAGAATTTGATGAACAGCATGAGAAGAAGGTGGCTACTGTGTCTAGGCTTTATTCTTTTATTGAGTTTGATACCTTCATTCAGAAAATCTAGAAGCTCTACATTGACAGTCATGCCCGGCGAAACCTAGGTTCCATCAACACTGAGTTGCAAGATGTGCAGAGGATCATGGTAGCCAATATGAAAAAGTGTTGCAATGAGGAGAAGCACTCTCAGGATTGGATTCAAAAGCTAACAATCTGGACAAGAATCATGGAGCTGAGAGCAGCCACGATTTGGCCTGCTCACAAGACCCAGAACATTGTTCATGTTGTTCAAGTCAGTATTTTTTTTTTAGTATTAAAAAAATGAGATGTGAAAATTTTGTTTTTGTTAGATGACATGTTGACAGCTGCTAGTGCTTTGCAACCAAAAAGATGTCACTTTTTAAAACATACTTTTATGTTTTGCTTTGCTTTGTTTTCATACTCAGAATAAATAAATCAGGAAAAGTTGCCCAATTAGCTAGCCTTTAGCATACTCTTTGTGTGGTCTTCTAAGGATATGGATATCCCATAACAGCAACAAAACATCAATAATAAAACCATTTTATAAATATCACTTGCTCCTTAAACTCCTGCTTAACTTTGAATGTGTCTCAAATATTTGCTATATATATTCAATAAAGCAAGCAATAAATAACATGCATTCCAAATTGTCTTCCCTGTATGATTTAACAGCTGAACTGTACAAGGTTAGGTGATCCTGGCATATGTTAAAAATAAATTCAAATGAATGTATAACACACAAAAAAGGAGAAACTCTATGAATGAAGTAATGCTTTTGATGATAATAACCTTGGCTTCAGGTATCCTTCAAATGCACACTTACATTGTATTCTGATTGTTTTGGTTTTTTTTGGTACCGGGGATCGAACTTGGGACCTTGTGCTTTCGAGGCAGGCGCCAGAACCACTGAGCTAAATCTCCGGCCCATATTCTGATTGTTTATAATAAATAATACTGTACACTGAAAAAAAAAAAAGCTAACAATCCGTCCAATCTGTCCAAGAAATACAGCCAGGATATGAAGTACTTGGACGTGCATTCCACTTATGCCAAACTTGCAGCTGTAGCTGTATTTTTCATCATGTTAACAGTGACAGTGTGATTCCAGTGGCTATGAAGTAGTAAATATAGTCACTGGTAAGGGAAAACCTAAAACCTGGCAGGTGTAAGTTTTCGGGAAGCTGAGCTCACAGGGCTATGTATTAGAACCCAAGTGGAACTTCTGCCTCTACAGACCTTGCAAGAAAAAACACATCGTGAAAATGAAAGATCATGCCT
This sequence comes from Heterocephalus glaber, assembly GCF_053883595.1. Taxonomy (NCBI): domain Eukaryota; kingdom Metazoa; phylum Chordata; class Mammalia; order Rodentia; family Bathyergidae; genus Heterocephalus; species Heterocephalus glaber. The sequence goes on along the minus strand of NW_028258467.1, from coordinate 5,484,844 downwards.
CCTTTAATGTAACTTAACCCTATGTGGAAAGTCTCTTTTGGGGCAGAGGCTTTCTCTGGGTGCTAAGCCATATACATTAGGGAACAGAAGACTGTGGTTTTGTTTTTTCCCTCCCAATAAGATTTTAAAACAGGGCCAGGGATTTAGCTCAGTGGTTCCGGCGCCTGCCTCGCAAGTGCAAGGTCCCAAGTTCGATCCCCAGTACCAAAAAAAAAAGATTTTAAAACAGCACTGACTGGAGCATTCTGATTCTCTAATAGGGCCATCAAGCCATGTAGGGTAACCAACTTGTGCCAACAGTATTCTGAAATTCCTTCAAAGAAGGCAGCCCTTTGGGAAGTTTTTTGACTTTTAAGTAACATGCCTTTTGTTGGTGACACTTGTGATTTTCAGTAATCTGAGTTTTTGATGACCTTTCAAGCCAGACTCCAAGTAAGTGAAGATTAATTGCTATGCTGCATAGATCCTGTCTATTGCCCCCTGGAGGAAGTAAACTTTTGTTGTTTTATGATATTTCACTTATTTCCTAGTTGCTTTGGAGTTAAATTACATTAAGATGCCTTGAAAAAAAATGAAAATAGAGTCAATTGAGATCTTTAAAGGAAACTATTGTAATTTTGTCCTTTATCCCCATTTACTGTGAAAATATTGACAATCTAAAAGTCCATCAAAAGAGGAGAAGGTGGGGGTTGACATGGCTATGTCACAGGTGAAAAAAAAGAAGGGTAAACACTGCCTTGGGGAAGACTTTAAGCAGAAGGGAAGAAAAACAATACATAGGAAATGCAAAAATATAATCAGACACAGAAGGCTAAATATTGGGGTTTTTTTCACTTTTTTCTTGTCCCTTCCTTTCTCCCTCCTTCCTCCCTTGCTCCCCTTCCCATCAAAGTAGAAATAAAGAGCAAAATAAAACATAGGTGATAGGGACTGGGTGTGCTGGCACACACCTGGGGCTGAAGCAGGAGGATCTCTGGGAGTTTGTCGCCAGTTTGGCCTACATAATGAGTTCAAGGCCAGCTTGAACTACAAAGAGAGACACTGTCTCAAAAAACAAACAAAACAAAACAAGATGATAGAAAACAGGGAGACAGACTTTGTGGAGACAGAAAGGGGATCTAGGAATAGGAATAGACAGGAGGAGGGTAGGGGAAGTGGAAATTAAAAGGAGAGCCTGGGCCAGGATTTAGCTCAGTGGATGTAGTAGTGCCTGCCTTGGAAGCTCAAGGTCCTGAGTTTAATCCCTGATACCAAAAAAACAAAAACAACAAAGGATCAAGCCTGCCTGGAAACCACTAGGTCATGAGCTTGAGCCCTGGTACCAAATAAATAAATAAATAAATAAATGGATCAAAATGTGATATACATGTACCAATTACCCATGATGAATGTATTTATCACATATCACAAATTCAGATACTAATAAAAAATTATGTTGCATGTGACAAATACATATATATATTCAGCACTGGATTGCAAGTAACTTGTTCCATGAGTGTTCCACAAGACAAGCAAACATTTCTAATAAATTTTAACTCAATAAACAAACGATATCTTGGGCTGGGGATTTAGCTCAGTGGTGCCTCTGCCTGTCTCAAAAGCACAAGGTCATGAGTTCGATCCCAGTACAAAAAAAAATGATATTTTGCAGAACTGATATCCTGCATATGCCAAACATCACATGATCACAACTGAGCCAATGGTTGTCTCACCTCCCCACCCCGCCTCTGTCTCAGTCTCTGTATCTCTCTCTTTTGCTGTGGGATTGTGGGTGATTATCTCCCAACAGCAAGAGGTTATGGGGATCTTTTCTGTCACAGAGGAGAAAAAAAGTGGCGGAATCGCTTAATTCAAATGAGATTAGGTGAGCTGGGTGTGGTGGCACAGGCCTATAATCCTAGCACTTTGAAGGCTGAGGCAGGAGGACTGCCATAAATTCGAGGCCAGCATGGGTGACACACTGAGTTCAAAGCCATCCTGAACTATATGGCAAGACCGTCTCAAAAAAAAAAAAAAAGGGCCAGGGATGTAGCTCAGTGGTGCTCTGCCTGCCTCACAACCACAAGGTCCTGAGTTTGATCCCTGGTACGGGGGTGGGGAGATGGGGGGGGATGGGATTTAGCTCAGTGGTTTCACCGCCTGCTGCGCAAGGACCAGAGTTTGATCCCTGGTACCAAAACAAAAACATCTGTATACCAGTGCAAGTGATGAATCTGTTTAACAACAATGCAACATCACATTTCTGTGAAATCTTCAAAAGGAGGCAAAAGCAGGTGTCACCTGCTTGGTAAAGTTACATGAAAAAACATTTCATTGAGCCAAAACATAGCAGTGATTCTGCTACTGATAGTGAAAGTCATCCTACACAATAACCCTCTCTCTTGTTGTCCTCATACCAACCACAAAGGTAAGTGCAGGTTAATTTGTGCATTTTTCTTTATATTTTGTATTTTCTATATTATTTTGTATTATATTACAGTATTGTAATCAATTTTACATGAATATTTTGGGGGTATAGAACGAATCACCTGAGTTTCCATTATTTCTTATGAAAAAATTCACTTTGATAAACAAGTGCTTTGGATGATAAGTATGTTTCCAGAACAAATTACACTCACAAAGTTTTACTATAATTTTATATGTCAATTTTAACAATAAATATTAAAAACCAAAAAACTGAGTTTATGCTGAAGTGTTCAAGGGTGGCAGGTTGTAGTGTCTGCAACTTTGAAATCCCTCAGAAAGTAAGATAGTTGATGTGTCACCAGCTAGCATGGATTCTTAGCCACACATAAGAAGGGAATCAGATGTGGCCTGGCTCTTGAGCCTACTGAAGACTATCGCTATTGCCCACCCTCTTCTTAAGGGCTCTCTAAAGAAAAAAGTCCCTGGGCTGGGGATTTAGCTCAGTGGTTCTGCCTCCTGCCTCGAAAGCACAAGGTCCCAAGTTCGATCCCCAGTACCAAAAAAAAAAAAAAGAGTCCCTCGCTTCTAGGAAGTTAACAGTTAGCTGGTAACATGCTCAATTCATGTACAAATCATGAATGAGCAAAGTATAGCTTTTTTTTTTTTTTGAGTTAACAGATCTGTGGTTTGAATGCAAGTGGCTATAAGTACTTTTAGTGTTAGCAGCCCTCCTTGTCCATCAGCACCTCTGGAACTCTGCTGGTTACTGCAGGTGGCAGCTCCCAGAAGTTTTCCATTGCTATCTGTTGTTCTCTGCTGCTAGCTGCTTTCAGTGTTACCCAGCCCAGCTTTCAGCATTTCCAGCTCTGGCTGCCAGCCACTTTCAGTGCCAGGGGCTGTTGGTGTTACCAGCTCTTACTGTACCACCAGCTCAGCATACTATACTCAAAATAGAAGTTACAGGGGCCAGGGATTTAGCTCAGTGGTTTTGCCACCTGCTGCGCAAGCACAAGGACCCAAGTTCGATCCCTGGTACAAAAAAAAAAAAAAAAAAAAAGATAGAAGTTACAAGTAGGCAAGAATATGCCATCCACAAAGAGGCTTTATTAGGATTTACACTTTAGCATAAGAGGGACCAGCACAATAGCCGAACCCACTTAGACTATGGGAGGGTTGCTTATAAAGGAAAAAAGGTGAGCTCATGAGTTTATACATGTGCAGTGTCAGACTTTCTGTCTGGTCAGGGCTGGAGAAGGGTCCCTCACAGACCTGAATGAGGAGGGCTGCAGAGGGGCAAAATCATCCAGAGAGGCTTCAGGGTGAAGTCATCTGAGACAGGTCCGTGTCAGAAGCCTGCTACAGCCAAAGCAATTATCAACTGGAGTTACTGTGGAACACTTGATGTAGCTAGGCCGACTCCAAGGCTTTTGGGGCAGCTGAGGAAAAATAAAAAGTACCTCTTGGAGAGCACTGGACCCTTCTCTCCTCTCTCAGATAGATAGATAGATGCACAGGTATTTGTCAGACCTGTCGTCCCACTCACCCACCCAAAAGCAAGTGGTTTCCTCATCTGCCTCACAAATGCAAAGTCCCAAGTTCAATCCCTGGTACCAAAAAAAAAAAAAAAAAAAAAAAAGCAAATAGGCTGATTTCAGCAAACAACAGCACCTTCCTAGTAAATGGGGCAAATGGGACTCAAAACATGATTTACAACCCCCCTGGTGCCAAAAAGTCCAGTAACTGTATATCCACCTGAGAAGACCATCCTTGGGCATCCAAGTCAAAAAATTCCTTGATTATAGCCCCTTCCCCAAAATCTATATAAGTATAGTCTTCCTTCCCTGCTGGCTGCTATCTCTCTCTCCCAATGTTAGTCCATCCATACATGGATGAAATCTTTCCCAGCCAGCTGCTAGAATTCTGATTTTACTCCCTGATTCTAGTCCCTCTTCACTGGAATAAACTTTTCTTTTTCTCACAACAAAGAGCCCGTTTTTTGACAAGTAGATTCTTTTTTTTTTTTGGTACCGGGGATCTAACTCAGGACCTTGTGCTTGTGAGGCAGACCCAGTGCACTGAGCTAAATCCCTGGCCTGACAAGTTTTTCAGCAAGGCAAACTTTACTTCTACAGAAGGGTGCACTGCCAGACAAAAGTCAGTGAAGGGCAAGCCAGCTGGCGGTTTGATCACATTTTATCCCTGCCTCACGCTGTCCTTCATCACTGTGCTCCGCTCTACTGGTGGGGCCTCATAATTACACTAGCCTGACTGGCTAGTATAATGAGGTCATGGTTACTAGGCAAAGTAAATTCTGTGAGCAGAAAAGCCCTTTGTTACAGGCACAGCACATGGCCCTTTTATGGCAGATGGACAGGCACACAGCCCTTTGTCTTGTTTCTGAGGAATGGTGAAAGAAGTACCTGTTCATTTTATAAAAATGAGATTTGTATAAAATGGAGTTTTTAAAATTATTTCCTTAGGCAGAAAGACTACTTTTTCCACACGGTCATCTTTACTGTAGTCCCACCTCATTATAGGTTCATAAATGTGTACTACATGTCATAAATATAATTACGATCAGAGTGAATTCTGGGATACGCATGAGTGTTGAGAGCCTCTAAGATGACTCAGTACCCTGTTGATCATACCTAGAGATTCAGTAGGAGGCACCTAAGGCAGAGGGCCTGGCCTTTAAATTGCAAATCCTGATTTATCTGGCTTTTTGTTGCGGTTGCTACTTTTGTGTACTTTGACCTGTGTGCCTGGTTATCTGTCACTCAGGCACCTTTTTCTGTCTGTGCCTCACCTTATGGCAGCACAGACTTGCCCTGAAGACAACTTCAATAAATGTGTGGGGTGGTGGCCCATGCCTATGGTCCCAGCACTGGGGCAGCTGAGACAAGCGGAACTCCCTTGAGTTCAAGGTCAGCCTGCACTACATAGTGAATTCAAGGCCAGACTGAACTACATAGTGAGACCCTGTCTCAAAAAAGAAAAAGACAAAAAACAAAAAAAGTAGCTGCTTATTACTAGGTGTATATTTGGCAATTCTTTTCTCATTGTACACAAGAGCCTGGACTATTATTGGCCCATTCCACTGCAACAGTCTCACTAAATTATGTAGGTTGTGCTCTAAATTTGTGATCCTCGCGTTCCCCACCCCAAGCAGCTGAAATTACAGGTGACTACTAACCCAGGGGCAAAAGAAATGTGTATAACAGGGGTGGCAGGAGTACCCAATGCATCCCTCTCCTTTGCCCCAGACACACACATAAAAGGTGAATAAACTGGGCTGAGGATAATAGCTCAGCAGTGCAGCACCTGCCTAGCAAGTGCAAGGCCTTGGGTTCAATTCCTGGTACCAAAATAAAGAAAATGGGAATAAACTGATTGGAGAAAGAGTTGCTATGAGATAATTTGGGTTTAGACTGTGGCAGACACATTTTAAAAAGTGCAGTAGGGGCTGGGGATTTAGCTCAGTGGTTCCACCACCTGCCTTGCAAGTGCAAGGACCCAAGTTCAATTCCCGGTACCAAAAAAAAAAGTGCAGTGGAGGTTATCATTAGTTTATGTCACCAGTCTGAGTAAATTGTCAAGCTTTATAGCAAGTCCTATGTTAGATATAAAAATCCCCTAGAAAGTGCTGAGTCACTCCTGGAGGCACCAATCAGTAGCCAAATCTCTACTCTGACACAAGGCTGTGGGGCTAGGTGGGGCTTCAGAGATTAGAGCTTTGCTGCAGGCTGCCAGCCGCTCTCTGACCCACAGTTCCTCACCCCTGTGTCTAGAAGCCTAGTGAGAGAGACTGAGTCAATGGCTGACTGATTTCCAAGCATCTGGGCCAGGGAAGCCAAAGGGCATGGAGTAGCTGTGACCCTAGGAGGATACTCTCAATTAAACAAGGACAAGCCAGCTTCAAGAGCAAGAGGCAGAGCAATTGCACAGGGTTGCCATCAGGTAGTTCTTTTAGAAATGGCCTGCCAATTAAAGGTATTCCAGGTCCTTCTTGCCTCGAACAAAGAATTCAATGAGAAAAGCCAAAAATGATGCCAAAATTTATTTGAGGGGTAAAGGGGTCAGGAAGAAACTGCCTCTGCAAAACAAACTTGCGCTGAACAAAACTGGAAGAGAAAAAGAGCAAAAATAAAAGTACACCCTGGTCTGGGACACACAGGGTGGGCTACCGTGAAAGAGACAGGTTAAGCGAGGTGTGGTGGTGCACACCTGTGATCCCAGCACTTGGGAGGCTGAGGCAGTTGGATCACAGGGAGTTCCAGGCCAGCCTGGGCTGCACAGTGAGTTCCAGACCAGCCTAAACTATACAACAAGACCTTGTCTCAGAAAAAAACAAAACAAAACAGAGGATAGTGGGTTCCTCATGGTATCCAGCTTCTTTTATGCTGTCCACATCTCATGGGAATCCTCAAGAAGTTCTACATACAGGGGTCCTGGGGATTATTTGGCACTGTCCTGGGATCTTAAAATTAACAGGTCCCACTTATTTTTCCAGTCAGCTTTGCCAGGCCCTACCTCCTATATCAGGGTCCTATGCTCACAGGGCCCCTTGCTCTGCTGTTGCTATCTTGAAATTTGTGTGTGTGTGTGATAGGAATTGAATCCAGGGCCTCATGCTTGCAAGGTAAGCCCTCTACCACTGAGCTACATCCTTAGGCCTTGTCTTGAAATTCATTTTTTTCTGTTTTTGTTTTTTTGAGACAGGGTCTCACTATGTAGTTTAAGCTGGCCTTGAACTCACTATGTAGCCCAGGCTAGTCTCAAACTCATCGCAATCCTCCTGCCTCAGCCTCTCAAGTGCTGAGATTACAGGCATGCACCACCATGCCCACAAAATGAAGTTATTTTAATTATCTTTTTTTTTGAACCAAAACATTTATTGGTACTTTATTTTTTTTGGTACCAGGGATCGAACTCTGGTCCTTGCACTTGCAAGGCAGGCAGCGGAACCACTGAGCTAAATCCCTGGCCCTATTGGTACATTTTAGATACACATAGTGACCACATTCATCATAGGGCATTTGTACTTGTATCTGATATATCCTGCTTCTTTTTTTCCCATTCTAACCCCGTCCTTTGACCCTTCTTCCTCTCCCTATATACAAAATTATCTCCTTTGGGGGCCGGGGATTTAGCTCAGTGGTTCTGGAGCCTGCTGCACAAGTGCAAGGTCTGGAGTTTAATCCCCGGTACCAAAAAAACAAAAAACAACAACAACAACAAAAAATTATCTCCTTTACAGAAAAGTCCTCCTTTTTCCACAGTTTCTCCTCTTTTTAAAAATTTAACTTTATTGGTACACTTTTGATATACATAATTATCACATTCATCATAGGGAATTTGTACCTGTATATAATACATTTTGATTTTTCTTTTTTCCCCCATTCCCTTCCCTTCAACCCTACTTCCTCTCTTTATTTACAAAAGCTGTTTCCATTTTTTCCTTCTATTTTCTTTTCTTTTTCCCTTCCTTTCCTTCCCCCTCCCCTTTTATTATACACTTTCATTCTTTTCTTCAAACTCAACTAACATTCATTGATACTCATGGTCTAAGTCTGAGGTTTCTTTTTTTTTTTTTTTGGTACCGGGGATCGAACTTGGGTCCTTGCGCTTTCAAGGCAGGCGGTGGAACCACTGAGCTAAATCCCGGGCCCTGTCTGAGGTTTCTAATAGGAGCAGATGGTGCCGGTATGTAACTGGAGATTGTTTAGTAAGGGCTATCTCTATAAGTCTCTGTATTCATCCTCTTACACAGGGATGATGTAACATCCTACTAGAGTCATAATCCTGAACACAATAAGGAAAATAAGGACTAAGGTCATTATTCCCTTCCATTTTCCAAACCATCATCCGATCTGGTTAGAGAAAGGGTCATCTATTCCTGAATTTTCTGCTAACTCCTTAGCTCGGATTGTCAGATCTTGTAGAGTGTTGGTTATAGTATATCCAGAGCTGTATTATTAGGAATGAAAGTACAGCATTGGCTGCCTATCATTATGCATACTTTATTTTTTCGTCAAGATCATGTCTAAAGCCAGCCTATTTTCCCAGGCCATTTTGCCAGTAGGGCCTAATTGTTCTGTTATTCCCTTGGTAACATCTCTAGTGTAGTTAAAAAACCTCTGCTGGGCTGGGGATTTAGCTCAGTGGTTTCGCTGCCTGCTGCCCAAGCACAAGGACCCAAGTTCAAGTCTCAGTACCAAAAACAAATAAACAAAAAAACCTCTGCTGATTATAGTAAATATAGTTTTCCAATCTACATTTTTGTTGATTGTGGACCACTGGAACAATAGTGATTTGGATTCTGCTATTATTTGATTCCTAGCCATAAATTTGTTGGGGTCTCCCCTAGGATCTTAAGATGGGATTGATATAAATGTGAGGATCAAATGACCCCCTTGGGGACGAATCCTCTCTTGGTATGGTATAGATTTTGGGGTGGATTAGGGTATCTAAATGTCAGACTGAAAAGGGTGAACCAAAGTGCAGGTTCCACTTCAGTTGGCTGGTAAAGTCTCAAGTAATGGTCCCCCACAAAACTACCACACCTGGCCTAAAGTACCCCTCTTCCCCACATTTATAACTTTGTTTTCCTCTTTCCCTTTTGGTGGCCCTCAGCTCTGGTGCCTCTTCTTCTTCTTCTTCTTCTCTTTTTTTTTTTTAGTACCAGGGATCGAACTCAGGACCTTGTGCTTACAAGGCAGGCAGCAGCACCACTGAGCTAAATCCCTGGCCCATCTGGTGCCCCTTCTGATGGCCCTGTCATAAAAGTTTTGGCTTTTAGGCACCAGGATCAGTCTTTTCCTTCTTTATCTGCTCCATGATTGAGAGCATAATTTTAGCTTTTTGTTTTGCTTCTCTTCATCTCTCTTTACATACACTTTCTGTGCTTCCCTCAGTAACTCCTCTAGTTGCCTATCTTTCCAATCTTCAAGTTTCTGAAGTTTCTTAGATATCTGGCCAACTATTGGTAACAAAATGGAGCTCTAACATACCTTCACCTAGGGGGTAATCAAGATTTAGTCTGGAGTATTTTCTCATCTGGTCTTTTAATCTGTTAAAATATTTAGCTGGAAAAATAAAATAAAATATTCAGGTAGTCATTCTTTCTTTTCCTGTTGGATGCCGAAAGTCTTAGCAATGTTTTTAGATTGGGGAACTGACTCCCTTATTCCTTTTAAAATCAAGTTTCTTAGGTCTCTCATGTGTTCCCAGTGGTCTTCATTGTTATCCCACCAGGGTTCCTGGTTAGGGAACTTAATCTCTGCAGTTAAGACGCCAGGGCCAGCCAGATTCTCTTACTCCCAGGGCCAGTGCTGCTCTCCTAATCCGCTCCTCTCCAGAGAATAGGATCCTAAGATAGACAGTCTGTCTGTAATATAGGCCTAAAAATTGGTCTAATTGGTCAGCCACCCCATGGGGATGTCCCAGGAGGGGGTACAGTTACTTTTTTAAGCTCTGAACTTTGGAACTGGTTAAGGGGGCACTGATGAACTCAATTCCTCCTCCCACTAGGGGAACTTCCCTAAGAGGGTATAATGCCTGCATCTTCCCTTTATCCAGAGAGGGGAAAGTTTTGAACATCCTTTTTAATTGTTCTAGCTCCTTTCTCAGTTTAGGAAGGGAGGGATAACATGAAAGGGGAGGGGCTGAGGCTGCTGTAGCCTCAGACAGTGGTAGTAGGGATGCAAGCCAGGCAGCTGCATCCTCACTTGGGTAGGAAACAGAGGCAACAGTGGAAGCCAAGGCAGGCGGGCAGCTCAGATTCATTTGGAACTGTCTCTTCCCAGTTTTGATCTGCTGGTTCTGGCAGACAAGGCCTCTGGTTGTATGGAGGCAGTAGACAGGCGAGGGGATTCCATCGGTTACCCTCTTCTTTCCTCTCTTTCCCAGTTTTCAGGGAGAAATAAAACCACTGGGCCCCACTTCTGGCACAGGGGCATAATCAACCTCTTCCTGGGAGACAGAGCTTTTTATCATTAACGTGTCCAATCAAAAGTTGACAGACCCCGGCCGGGGATTTAGCTCAGTGGTGCCGGCCCCTGGCCCGCAAGCACAAGGACCCGAGTTTGATCCCCGGTACCAAAAAAAAAAAAAAATGTTGATAGACCCAATCCTCATCAGACTCAAAATTTGGGCCAGAAAAGAGAAGGGTTGAGGATAGGTTTCTGGATCCAGATGAAACAACATTTTATCATTTGTTGGTTTTTTTTTTGGTACCGGGAATCAAACTCAGGACCTTGTACTTTCGAGGCAGATGGCTGCACCACTGAGCTAAATCCCCAGCCCCTGTTGTTTCTTTTTATTCTTAGTTCTCTCACTATGGCTCCAATGCTGGGGCATTTGCCTCCAAGGGCCTATCTGGAAGGATTTTTAATTTCTTTTTCTCTAAAGCTTTTTTAAGCTTGATTATTACTCACTGCGGCTTTTCTGAGTATGAAAGGTTCCCTAGATGCTCAACCCCCTCTCCTGTGGAAGTTTCTTGCACCCTAGCCCAAACACTTTGTCTGTCTCTGACCGACTCCCTCAAGGGACTATATCTGGTTCCCAGATGTCTATGGAACTGCATTGCAGGACCTCACGTCAGCTTCATGTCCCAGACAGGTCTCAATCTCTAACAACCCTGGGATGACCCAACCACCAAGGAAATACTTTGTCACCATCTGTGATGTTTCTTCCCTTGGTCTGTGTAGAGTTAACCAGATGCTGCAGTGCTTGCTTGGGCCTTATTATCCAATTCCCAAGAGCTTTTCTATCCTGGGGTCCTTACCAGTTCAAGGAGCACCAATCACCCAGGACCTCGAGGCCACCACAACCAGGATGTGGGACACATTTCCCCCAGGCAAAGGGATCCGGGCGCCTCTCTGAATGAATAGAGGGCTTCACATTGGGCACCCAATTTTGGGGCATGAATTCTCTGGTGTCACCAACAGGACAAAAGAAAACATGAATTCTTGAAAATGCCTCAGTAAGGCAAATTTTACTTCTGCAGAAGAGTGCAAAGCTAGAAGCAACCAAGCGCATCAAGTTCACTCAGATGGCCACTATGCCTTGCTTCACTGGTGGGAGTGTAGCCTTACAATCTAACTCAATTGGGTAGTTTAATGAGATCATGGTTGCTGGGGAAAGCAGAGTTCTGGGATCTGGAAAGCACTTTGTTACAAAGTTTTATGGCAGGTGGACAGGCACCTAGCACTTTTTCTTGAGTTTTCGAAAGATAGTGAAACAAACGTGTACATTTTACAAAATCAGGATTGTACAAAAATAGGGATTCTTATAAAATGGAGTTATTTTAATTATCTCTTTTGACAGAAAAGACTACCTTTTTTCACAGTTTGAACCCAGCCTGTGCTACACAGGAAATTTCAAGGCCAGCTTGAACTACATAGCGAGACCCTATCTTTAAAAAAAAAAATGTAGTGGCCATAGCTCTTTAGCAGTCAGTCTGCAAATGTCTGAGTGCCTACTCTGTTCCAGGTATGATTTGCAGCCCTACAAATCAGAGGTGAACAGACAAAGCACCTGCTCTGCAGGTGACATTCCAGGTGGGTCAACACACACCGAGAGGTATGAATTAAACATTGCTGAGAATGCTCCTTCTCAGCAATAACTTTTCAGAAGAGGAATGACAGAGTCATTTTTGAGTTTTAGCTGAACACAAAGAAATCTCACTCTTCTGTTAAAAGAATTCCAATCTGTGCAAGTAGTACCAATTTCAAAAGTGAGTCACCAGTGTCAGGAAGATCAAAGTTTGAGGCTAGCTTGAGACTCTGCGTCAAAGTACTGTAAAAACAAACAAACAAAAAAACTTCTAAAGGGGCCAGGAATGTAGCTTACGGGTAGAGTACTTACCCAGCAGTGGGAGGCCATATGTCCAATCGCCAGCACTGCAAAGAAAAAAAAAGTAAGAGTCCTGAATATTTATTTATTAGTAGTCAGCCCATTGGGAACAAAATAATTAAAACGCTTAAGATGGCTGGGGATATAGCTCAGTGGTTCCGCCACCAGCCCCATAAGCGCAAGGACACGAGTTCGAGTTCGCAAGCCCAGTACCAAAAAGAACAAATAAAACACTTAAGAAAAGAATTCTGGTTGAAATCTTTAACAGAACTCCAATTAACGACTCCCTGGTAGGTGATCTAAAACAGCAACAAACCTTTGATTTGCCACCCTTTCATTCCTCTGAGTCAGGACCCATCTTCTCTAAAAGATATGCATAGACCTCCTTAAAACCTTACTTAAAGCCAAAGATCTATGGTCAGAAGCAAGTGGCTTTGTAGGAATTGTAGCTAAAAATATAGTATCAGCCAGGCATGGTGGCACACACCTGTAATTCCCACACTCAAGAGGCTGAAGCAGGAGGATCACTGTGAGTTCAAGGCCAACCTGAGCTGCATAGCTAGAACCTGTCTCAGGCCCATCCCTCATATATATATAAAATTTTAAATTCAATGCAGCTGTTCCCCGAAGATCTACAAGGTGCTAAATGATCCAGGAAGAGATACATAGAGATTCTTTGGATAATTTGCTGCCTAAGGTGGGCATGGTAGTGGATGTCTGTAGTCCCAGCATTTGGGAGGCTGAGGCAGGACTCCCGCCAGTTCGCCAGTTTGAGGCCAGCTTGGGCTATATAGTGAGCTCAAGGATAGCTTGAACTACAGAACAAGACCCTGTCTTAAAGAAAAAATGCTATCTTGACCCATCTCAAACTCATAAAGTCCCAAATCTCTCATCCTGAGGAGCAGTAGGAAGTGCATCTTTTTTTTTTTTTGTACCAGGGATCGAACTCCGGTCCTTGAGCTTGCGAGGCAGGCGGCGGAACCACTGAGCCAAATCCCCGGCCCAGGAAGTGCATCTTGATCTAAATTAACTTTGTATTTTCTTTTTTCTTTTTAACCGGGGATCGAGCTCGGGACCTTGTGCTTGCAAGGCAGGTACCAGAACCACTTGAGCTAAATCCCGGGCCCTCTTTGTGTTTTCTACATTGTCTATTGGTAAATTCCTGTACCTGCCAGGCTCACCAGCCCTCCAAACGCAATTATCTTTAGGTGACAGCCAGTACCTGAAAAATGCAAATGATCATGCAAGATAAAGACCTAACTCCCCAACACACACTTTTGGTTTTGTTTCGTTTCGCATGGCAGCGGGTTCCGACCCCCCCCCCCCCCGCAACGTGCGCTAAGGTCGGAAACAATTTGCACACTGGACTAGTATGCTCCCCAGGGCAGAAAACCCACAAAGCGGGCAACGTCGGCCTCCACCGGACGGGGATGAATCATCTAGGCCAGGGGCGGAAGGCGAGGGGGAGAGACAAGTATGCAGTGCGCAATTGCGGAACCGCAGCCGTCCAGGAGCCGGCAGCCGGGACCTCGGACACGGCGCGGCCGGAAGGGGGTTCCGTTAAGGTAGACTAGCGCTGCAAGCGTAGGAGAGCGGCCGCGCAGCGCCGCGTCCCCCCTCCGCAGTGAACTCTACTGAGGGAACGCGGGTCCCAGTTCCCGCGAGGTTTTCTCACTTGGGCCGCTAGGGCAGGCGACTGCACCCTAGAGGTCGCAGTTCCAGGCTTCGGGGTGTGGCCTTGAGATCCGGGTTTCAGACAGTGCTCTCACTTTCGCGGGGCTGTCAGATCCGGGTGGAGACCCCTGCACCCTTCCCAGATCCGTGTTTCAGTACCTCAGGCTTCTCGGGACTGCACCAGTTGGGCCTCGGTCCTCATGGCCGACCAGAAACTGGTGGTGGTTTTCGGAGCCACAGGTGAGCGAGGCCCGAGGGCATAGGGCTCTGCCTGGCCTGCAGAGCCGAGGCCGCAGGCCTGGGAGCTGGAGGGAGTGAGGGCTGAAGTCCTCGGACCCACGGAAGCCGGGAGGCGCGGCGCACACCCGGGGGGCACACATTACTATTGAATTTAAAAATAAGTAAGTAAATTTAACTGGACGTGCTGGCGCACATTGGCAATCCCAGCCACCTGGGAGGCTGAAGCAGGAGCATCCGTAATTGCCAGGCAAGACCTGCCTCAAAATAAAAAAGGGTTGGAGATGTAGTTTAGTGGTAAAGCACTTGCCTAGCATGTGCCGGGCCCTGGGTTCTGTGTAGCAACATCAACAACAAAAGTGACTTGAAGAGAATACCAAAGTTAAAATTTCCCACCCGATTCTTCCATCAGTTACCAAGTTGCTCCCCTCCCCGGTACTGAGAATTGAACCCAGAACCTTTGGAATGATTGAACTCAGAACCTTGCTTGCAAGGCAGGCGCGGTGCCACTGAGCTAAATCCTTGGCCCATCCCCAGACGTTTTAAAAAAATTAGAGACAGGGTTTTGCTAAATTGAGATTTTGCTCAAGCTGAGCTGCAGTTTTCCATCCTTCTGTCTCAGCCTCACGAATGCTGGGATTACAGGCATGTGCCACCAAGCCTGGCTTGATGACTTTAATTTGTAAATTTCCTTGGCATTTTTAATTTTTATTTATTTTTTTCCTTGGCATTTTTTATTTCTTTGTTTCTTTCTCTTTTTTAACCCCCTTAGCATTTTTTAAAGGCATAGATGATTTTTTTGGAGGGGGGTTCTTACTGCAATGCTCAGTCCAGCCTCAGTTTCCTGAGCTCAGGTGAGTCTAAGCCTCCTCGATAGCTGGGACTACAGGTAGGTACACCTCACCCCATGTCCAACTCTAAAATTTTATAAAAGGGTGAAGTGAACTGGGCATCCCTGTAATCTCAGCATTCAGGAAGCTGAAGCAGGAGGATTGCAAATTCCTTCTAGTTCTAGGCCAGCCTGGGCCACATAGAAATTTAAAGGCAAGCCTGAGCTACAGCGAGAGCCAGTTTCAAAAATTTTAAAACAAACCAATCAAAATTTTTTAAAAAGGGCTGGGATATAGCTCAGTGCCTCAAAGAAAAAATAAATAAATAAATGTTATGGTAAGTGAATTTTATCTAAATGACACTTATTTAAAAATGGTTTAATGAGGCTGGGGGTGTGGCTCAGTGGTGGAACACTTACCTAACATCATGAGGCCCTGGGTTCAATTTCTTGTACTACAAAAATAAATAACTATGATTTTGTATATGTGCTGACAAAGTGCTGCCATAAATAACTACAGTTTATTGAGAATCATGCATGAATATTTCCTGCTATAGTGGAACAGTCTCTTCCAAGTTTCACCCTTCATGGGACTTGTCATTTTGACACTTTGCAGGTGCCCAAGGGGGCTCAGTGGCCCGCACACTCCTGGAAGATGGAACATTCAGGGTTCGAGTGGTGACCCGGGACCCTGGGCAGAAGGCATCGAAGGAGCTGAGGCTGCAAGGCGCAGAAGTAGCGCAGGGAGACCAGAATGACGGAGCCAGCATGGAGAAGGCCCTGACTGGAGCTCATGCTGCTTTCATCGTGACTAACTACTGGGAGAATTGCAGCCAGGAGCAGGAGGTCAAGCAGGTAAGGGCAGGTATGAAGGCTTGAGAGGGGAAGCCAAGGCTAGGAATGCTGGTTTTAGAAGGATAATGCCAGCTACCTGGGAGGCTGAGGCAGGAGGATCTCAAGTTCAAAGCTAGCCTGGGCAATTTAGCAAGACCCTATGACAAAATAAAATAAAGAGTTGGAGATGTAGCTTAGTGCTCCTTGGGCTCAATCGTCAGTACTGCCACCAGCAAAAAAGTAGCTCCATCTTGCCAAAGAGCACTGTGACATTTCCACTCTTATTCATGCCGCCATGGGCTTTGATGGGGACCAATTCTCAAGCACATGAGCTCTTAGGCAACAGACCACATCTAAACCATAGCACACAGAGTGGACAAAGACAACTTCCTTTCTTGGAGCAGATCTCATCTTTTACATTCTGAGAAAACCTCTGAGATTCTTGGGACTATTATAATGAATGAACATAATCCAGATGGTTTAAAATCCACAGAAATGGATTTTCTCCTGGTTCTGGATGCTACAAGTCCAAAATCAAGCTGTGAGCAAGGCCACACTCCTTCCAAAGGCTCTAGGAGAGAACCCTTTCTCACATCTCCCAGCTGCTGGTGGCTCTGGTCATTCCTTGGCTTGTGCCTGTATCACTCCAGTTTCTGTCCCTTTGTCTTCACATGGACTCCTCCATGTCTTTTACTCTTTTTTTTTTTTTGGTACCGGGGATCGAACTCGGGTCCTTGCGCTTGTGGGACAGGCAGGCGGCGGAACCACTGAGCTAAATCCTTGGCCCTCCATGTCTTTTACTCTTGTCTCATAAGGACACTTGTCATTGGATTTAGAGCTTACTTCATTATCTTTAATAATCTCTTCTAAAGACCCTTAATGGCAACTGCAAAGACCCTTTCTCTAAATAAAGTCAGAGTTATAGGTTTTCAAGGGTGAGGACATGGGTATATCTTAGAGGTTACTATCCAACCCCCTACGCAATGAAGCAAATGTTATTTGCTTGGGTGTTTGTTTTTTCCCCTTCTGGTACTAGGGATTGAATCTAAAACCTCATGTTTGCTAGACAAATGCTCTACCACTGAGATGCATCCCTAGCCCTTTGTTTTTGAGATGATCTCATTATGTAGTTCAGGCTGACCTTGAACTCACTACAAAGCACAGGCTGGCCTTGAACTCAAGCCAATCCTGCCTCCACCTCCTCAGAGCTGGGATAACTGCTCACCCAGCCTTTTTTACAAATTTTATTTTTATTTATTTACTTTTGTTTTTCTTGAGACGGGGTCTTGCTATTTAGTTCAGGCTGGCTTGAATTCACTGCCCAGGCTGGCCTCAAACTCATGATGATCCTCCTGCCTCAGCCTCCTGAGTGCTGGGATTACAGGTGTGCGCCACCATGCCTGTCACAAATTTTATTTTGAGACAAGGTCTTGATAAATTGCCCAGGCTGGACTTAAACTTGTGATCCTCATGCTTTAGTCTCCCTAATAGGTGAGAATACAGGCCCATGGTACCAGGCCTGGGTTATTACTTGCATTTAACTGATGAAGTCAGAATATATCACACATCCTGGATCGTGCAGCCTGTGTGCTCAACTGCCAAGCTGTAGCACCTCTGTAGTGGAGCGATCGCATCTCCTTCTCCAAGGAAGTTAGCTGAGCTCCATAGACAAAACTCAGACCAGCAAGAATGGGATGTGGATGTCAGATGTTTCTCTGTGAAGCCCTCCCCCAAGCAGCATACTTGCCCATACTCCCTTGCACATGGTGGGCTGCAATTGAGAATAATCAAATGTTCTATCGCTTCTCGGCCTTTTGGCTAAGATCAAGTGGAGAATAATCAAATGTTCTAGAAAGGTGACCTTAGAGCCTGGTGGTAGAAGGCTTATAGTTCTGAGTTGAAGGAGGTGATGCCATGTGTGAGCACCATTCTGGAAGAGTGGGTTTCTTCCTGGGTAGGTGGGCCTGGGTTTTAGCCTCACCCTGTGACAACTCTGGGATCAGAGCATCAGTGGGGGCTATGGTTGGGGTCTCACATCCTTCCTCTTAGCCTTGTGGTCTCTCCTCTGCCTATCAGGGAAAGCTGCTGGCTGATCTGGCCAAGCACCTGGGCCTCCACTATGTGGTCTACAGTGGCTTGGAGAACATCAAGAAGCTGACCGCCGGGAGGCTGGCAGCTGGCCACTTTGATGGCAAAGGGGAAGTGGAGGAATATTTCCGAGACATCGGTGTTCCTATGACCAGTGTGCGGCTGCCCTGCTATTTTGAGAACCTCCTTTCCTACTCTCTGCTCCAGAGAGCCCCAGATGGAAAAAGCTACTTGCTAAGTGAGTGCCCTTCCCCATGTACAGTGAGGAGAGTTCTTACCCTGTGAAGCTGCGGGTATATTAGAAAAGCAGGCTTGTCAGGTGGTTCTGGGTCCAAGCTCTGGTTCCCTCGAATCAGACCCGAGACTTGGCCTTGACTGATGTCCACAGGGGCAATGAGAAAATCTATGGCAGTAGTGGTGATGTGATGCTTTGTCTGATAGCTTTACAGAGAGAGGAGCATGGTTATTGTTACTTTTTCTTCAAAGATGAGGAGGGCTGGGCATATATTTCAGTCAGAAAAGTTGTGCAAGGCCCCTGAGTTGTATACCCCGCACCCCCTCAACCTCCCCTACACCCCCAAAAAAGATTTGGACAATAGGGTTGTTACAGATTTCACAAAGTAGGAAAGCTGCCTCTTCTCACGGTCTGCTGGCTAATACAGAAACAGGTTAGGTGCACTGGCCCCAGTTTGGAAGGAAACTTCCATCAACATGCATCCTGCCATGGCCAGGGATTTAGCTCAGTGGTTCTGCTGTCCGCTTCAAAAGCTTGAGGTCCCAAGTTCAATCCCTAGTACCAAAAAACCCAAAAACCAAAACATGCGTCCTGCCAGTCAGTGAGTGATGAGAGCAGGACACACCAGAGACCACAGTGAGAGAGGTTGGTGCCTACTGGCTACTCTTTATCCTGTGTTAACACCACTCACCCTCACCTGAGGGATAAAGCACTGCCAGGGCCCAGGGGAGTCCTGTCCACCTGCAAGTGGAGTCCAGTGCTAGGAACAGCCCACTGACACTGCCCTTTATATTATGTAAGACAGTTGTCAGGAATACCTTGCATTCTATTCTTAGTTGGACTCTGTCTTACTTTTCTCATTGATGAGACAAAATACCCGACACCCAAAGTTAAAGGAGGAAAGGTTTATTTCAGCTCACAGTTTGTAGAAGTTTCAGTCCATAATTGGCTGGCTCCAAGGCAGGGCAGCATGGCAGAGAGGCATCACAGAAGAGAAACAGTCCATGGCAGAAGGCAGCAAAGCTGCAAAGTAGCAAGTGAATACAGCAGCCCTCTTTTTGTCCCTTATATTCTATCCAGGCTACTTGCTCTTCAGGCAGGTAACACACCCAGGGTGGGGCACCCTTAATCCTAGCATCACCCATGAATCAATCCCAGCATCACATCCTTAATCCTAGCATCAGACACTAGATCCAGCCACCTCCAAAAAGCCCCACCTGTGACCACATGAGGCTTTGGGGGGATACCTCCACACAAACCATAACAGGCTCTACCCCCTCAGGCCCCTTGGGTAATCTGAACAGGCAGCTGGATGACCCTTTTCTTGGTGAAGAAGATAACAGGACCTACCCACTCTTGACTCCACTCCACTGACAGGTCGGTGTCCAGGTGCCCAGTAGACTGACTGCTGGGAAGAGCTCCAGACACCCTGAGGCTGTGTCTGCCAGCACATCTCTCTGCCCCACAGACTTGCCCATGGGTGATGTCCCTATGGATGGCATGGCTGTGAGCGACCTGGGTCCTGTGGTGCTCAGTCTGCTGAAGATGCCAGAAGAGTACGTCGGGCAGAACATTGGGCTCAGCACTTGCAGGCACACTGCAGAGGAGTATGCTGCACTGCTCACTAGGCACACCGGCAAGGCTGTGCACAACACCAAGGTGGGCTTATGCTTCCGGGGATGGGGATGGGGATGGGATGTTGTCCCAGGTCCTATAGAGCAACAGCCTCTGACTTCTAACTCTCAAAGGAGCCTTTTGGGATTGTAGGGAAGGAGTGTCTAGGGCTACCCATCCCTCTGAACAATGCTAAGTTAACTGTCATTGTTAACCTTCACGTTGTGCTGTTTCTGAGACCTTCGTGTGGCCAGAGTGACATTTCTGGCTTAGGCATTTTACCAAGGAGACAGAAAAGTGTCTAGGAAGAATGGACTATAGGAGCCAAGGCAAGGAAGGTTGAAAAGGCAAGGCTCCCTGGGTCCTCTTTGAAGGATGTATATTGACAGGACAAAGGCCAGACCTATTTCCTGTCAGCATGGCTGGGTGGCCAACAGCATTTCCCTGGTTCCTCTCTCTGCTGACCATGAGGTTTCCTGGCCAGACCCCTGGATTCTTTGTTTCTAATGTTATCTTGCTCATTAAAATCTGGGGCCTCCCATGGTGTGCACACTTGGAATCCCAGCAATCAGGAGGCTGAGGCAGGAGGGTTGCTATGAGTTCAAGGTCAGCCTGGGCTACATAGTGAATTCAAGGCTAGCCTGAACTACATAGTGAGACCCTGTCTCAAAGATAAATAAATAAATAATCTTGTACTGGAGATTGAACTCAAGCCTTTGCACTGAGCTACATCCTCAGCTTTTTTTTTTTTTTTTGGTACCGGGTATCAAACTCAGGTCCTTGTGCTTGGGGGCAGGTGGTGGCACCACTGGGGCTAAATCCCCAGCCGTAGGCTTGAACTTTTGATTCTTCTGCCTTAACCTCCTAGAGGGCTATGAAGGATTTGAAGAGCTAAGGAGTTAAGATTTAGTTCTGCTTGCCATAGTGGTACACACCTTTAATCCCAGAATTCTGGCAGGCTGAGGCAGGAGGATCTTGAATTCTAGTCCAACCTGGGCAATTTAGTGACTTAGCAAGACCCTGTCTCAAAATTTAAAGGGAAGGAGGCTTGGGATGTAGCTCAGTGTGAAAGCCCTAGGTTGACTCTCCAGTAAGCACCCCCCCCCAAAAAAGAGAAAGTTTGAGTGAGAAAAGGAACAGTTTTGACTTGAGCAAAAAAAAAAGTGATGTTGCAGATTTCTGGTTTAGAGGAGGGACTCAGACATTTTTCATCTCATGATCCTGAAAGGACAGTCTTTAGACGACTATATATCAGCTAGCTCTTGAGAACAGTGTTTCCAAACTTGGCTCTCTTTGGAAAGTTTCAAATGACCTCATACTGAGGACTTCGGTCACCAATCCAGAGGCCAAGCGGCTCTGGGAGAAGCATGTGGAGAGACCCCACCCCCTCTCCTGCTTCTCCTCACTCCCTTCCTGGGCTGTTGGAGGAGGCCAGATGTGTTGGGCTCCCTCTACTTCCAGATAACTCCTGAGGACTATGAGAAGCTTGACTTCCCCGGAGCCTGTGACCTGGCTAACATGTTCCGTTTCTATGCCCTGAAACCTGACCGAAACATTGAGTTGACCCTGCGTCTCAACCCCAAGGCCCAGACACTGAATCAGTGGTTGGAGCTGCACAAAGGGGACTTCACCCAGCTCTGACCTCCATTTTACAGCCCCAAGCCAAGGGACAGGAGACCCGGATGCACAATCATCCTTTCTTGTATACAAAAAAAATTTTTTTTTTCAAATAAAGCCATTGTTCTCCCAGATGGCTTCCAAAAGAAAAGGGCTCTGTTTCTGTGGGTTGGGGTGGCAGGTGCTGGGACACCAATAGTCCGAAAATTCCAAAAGGCACCAAATGGCTGAGGCAAGTGCCCAGCCTCCCGCTGCCCTCAATAAAGGGGCAGGAGGGTGGAGGGCAGGCTGAAGGGATCATTTGATAAACAGTGATGATGAATGTGTTCAAGTTTACTCAGATTTGAAATGGGAGTGTCCACCATCTGCTTATAGGACAGTCATGGTGACCCTTTTATTTATTTAGGTACCAGGGATCGAACTCAGGACCTTGCTCTTTTGAAGCAGGTGCAGAGCCACTGAGCTAAATCCCTGGCCAAACCTTTTAGATCTTTCAGTAATACAAACAGCCTGCTGTGGCACCTGTGCCATAGGTTTGCCACCACTGCTGTAGGAGCAGCTGTGACCAGCACCTGCCCATTCTCACTGCAGTTGAATCCATCCACAGACCAGGTGTACACAGCACAGACTCCAGCTGGCCACCAGCAACAACACTTCTGACATCCCTGCACCCCATTCATTGCCAGAGCCAGTAAGGGCACCTGCACATTTGTTGAGTTGGGGAAAGACTAAGGACAGGGCAGAAGGGGAAGATGATTTCCCTTTCCCTCTCACCCTGTGTATGCCCAGGCTGTATGCAGCCTTCGGAGCAGGTACGGAGAAAAATGAATGGCACTGGCGATGAGGCAGTGTGGCCTGTGATGGGCTCTTTTGGTGGGTCAGCCCTTCAGCTGCACCCCTTAGAGGGTATACAGCAGAGACCCAGAGAACACAGGTGTCTCCGTGAGATTCTGTGGTGAGTATATGAATTTTTAATCTGTATGGGTTTGTGTAGCTGTCATTATACCATCTTTACTACTATACTCTGGCCTCCAACCCTTCCAGGCATGAAAATGGTCCAGCAGTCCTAGCACATTCCCTCTGTAAATTAACTGAGGCATTTCCTCAGCCCTAATTTACCAGTGTGCTAAGCCCTAACTACAGTATTAACCGAAGGTATGCTCTCTGGCTCAATAAGCTTATCTAGTGGGAAAGCCAGATGGAAATAGGCAATAAAGAATTACAGGAGCTGGACATGGTGGTGCATGCCTGTAACTCCAGCTCAGGAGGCTGAGGCAGGAGATCACTTCAAGTTTGAGGCCAGTCTGGTCTATACAGTGAATTAAGGACAGCCTGAACTGCCTAGTGAGACCCCAACTCAAAAAAAAAAAAACAATTTTAGTGAGAACATGAACTACCTCAGGTGGAAGACTTACGTTGAGGTCTACAGGCGGGGCAAGAGCCTTCCAGGCCAGGTAGGACCAAAATACAGTGACGAGTGTCTCCCAAGCCCACTTAGGTCAAGAATAGGATATGAGGGGTAGGTCACCTATGTTCAATCCCCCATGAAAGACCACCTAGGCCTGTTGCAGTTAGCTCCTGGACATGGGCTGGGATCAGCAGCACCCAGACCTGGGAAAAAACCCCCAAAACCCAGTCCCAGCCAGCTCCTCACCCCAAGCAGCAGAGCCAGGCAGGGCTGCATCACCAGCCCTCTTGGTATTTGCTCATCTGGGGCCTATGTGGCAGGCAGTGGTGAGGACACCAAGTCATTTGTGCAAAGCAGTGTCTTAACTTTCCCCATCCCTGCCCTGTCACCTTCCTCCTCATGTGCCATGCAGCATCAGAGCCCTGCTAACCTCCAAGTGGGGCATCTTCAGTGTGGTCATGTCCCACCAGCTGCTATCCTAGACCACAGTGGGAACAGGTCAAGTTCCCAATGCAGTGAGTGGGGAGAACTGCACAGTGCTCTACAGAATGTTTTGTGTGCCACAAATGACACACACTGCACATAAAAATACATGCCTTGGGCCCAGGGATGTAGCTTAGTGGTCGCACACTTGCCTAGTTTGTATGAGGCCCAGGGTTCAATCCCCAGTACTGCAAAAAAAAAAAAAGCCTCATGCTTTAAACTATTTGACCTAAAGCATACCTGTGTCCTCCACCTGCTTCTCTTTCCTTGTCTCTTGGCCATAACCAAATGTTACGGGACCCTTCCTCCATCCCGGGTACTAACATCAAGGTGCCCTGTGGCAGCCAGCATTAATCTTGGGTTCAGTGCTGCTATGCTGACTGCACATAAGAGTAAGAGCCTCTGTGTTTGCATGAGGTGGGATGCTGGGGACCCAGGCCAGTACCACACGGGATAACCAGCCTCATAGGGTCCTGCTAGTTGAGGGGTTCCCAGCATAAGTACCAATCCAGTAAGCCATATATACCTGGTCTGAAATTTGTTCCCCTAAAACATGTTTGCTGCATTTATTTATTAGTACTGGGGATTGAACTCGGGACCTTGCGCATTCGAGGCAGGTGGCAGAACCACTGAGCTACATCCCCAGCCCTACATAGTGAGTTCAAGGCCAGCCTGAACTACATAGCAAGACCCTGCCTGAGAAAAAGAAAAATTTCTGGGCTATCCATATAATGGAATATTTATTACTCAGCCCTAAAAAGCATGGCATTCTGATACATGCTACAACATGGATGAACCTAGAAAACATTATACAGTAAAAGCCAGACTACAAAAGGTCACATGTAATCATTTCATTTCTGTGAAATGTTCAGAAAGTAGATGAGCAACTGGTAGAAACTTGCAGGCTTGGGGGAGTATTAACAGGAGGGAGTACTAACAGATATGGGCTTTTTTTGTGGAGTAATGAAAATTTTTAAAATTGTGATGTATGCCCACCCAACTGTGAATTAAAACCTTCTGACTTATCACTCTAAATATGTAAACTGTATGACATGTGAGTGACATTACAAAACTGTTACCAGAGAGCTGAGGCAACTGCTGGTAAAAACTCAGGGCCTGGGGCTGGGCATTTAGCTCAGTGGTTCCACTGCCTGCCTCCAAAGTGCAAGGTCCCCAGAGTTTGATTCCTGGTACCAAAACAAAAAACAAGAAGAAAACCCCAGGGCCTGACTTCTCTTGGAAAGCGCTGATCTGGCAGCATTGTGTCTGGATTCCCTAGGAGCTGTTGTGGCTGGAGCTGAGTAGTGTCCCCTCAATAGAGCAGCCAGTATCCACCACTCCCTGTGAACCCACTTCACTTTTTTTTGGTACCAGGGATCAAACTCAGGATCTTGTGCTTGCAAGACAGGAATGGTGCCACTGAGCTAAATCTCCAGCCCTTCCACCTCACGTTTTTATGTAAAGTTCCAGACTGGCTCCCTCATGACCCTTTGAGAGAGTCATGCCAAAATAACAGCAGTTCTAGTTAGAAGGTATGAAGTGCAGATTTAACAGTTATCAAGCAAGAATGCTTAAACGTGCCTCTGCAAAGTCTGACCAACAGTGAAGGCAAGGCGGTCTGGTGCAGGGGCAGCTTGAGGACTTGTAGAAGTGTGGAGAGGATGCTCTTTTCTGTTTTGTTTTTAGGGACATGGTCTCACTATGTAGTCTGAGCTAGCCTCAAACTCAGAGCAGTCCTCCTGCCTCAGCCTCCTGAGTGCTTGAAGAGGATTCCTGTTCATTGAGGGATTCTGGTGACAGGAGGCAAAAGCCACTGCATCAGAACCTAGGTAAACTTTTTTTTTTTTGGTATAGGGGATCGAACTCAGGTCCTTGCGCTTGCGCAGCAGGCAGCGAAACCACTGAGCTAAATCCCCGGCCCTAACCTAGGTCAACTTTAAGAAGGGTGGCTGAGGTTGGTGATAAAACAGCAGTGGCCTGAGAGGGGCTGCAGCTGAGGGCCAGTTCCCAAGAGTGGGCCTCACCCACTCTTAGACTGACATTTCAGCAAATGGTATATATCCATCAACCTTTCTCCCTATTCTCAATCCCCCAAAACTCAGGGACCTAGCTCCCCATCTCCTCCCAGTTCTGGGGATTGAACCCAGGACCTTCGCACTGAACCTTACTCCCAGCCCCTTTTAATTTTTTTATTTTGGGACAGGGTCACTCCTACCTCAGCCTCCCAGAGTACAGGGATCACAGGACTGTACCACAATGCCTGCCCCCGCCTTTGGGTTTTTTTCTTTTGCATTCTTATATATATCATCTTGCACCCTAGCCCTAACTCAGAGTACAAAGTTACCTGGAAACAAGTGTCTCAGAAGCCATGTGTGGATATAAATTAAACCCAAGCCTGGAAGCAGCACTTAATTCTGCAGCCACCTTACCCCCTAGGAGGTTTCAGCACATCAGTAAGGGTGTCTCTAGCCAGAAAATCCACCTTCCTCTTCCAAAATCTCTCTCCAGAATTCTGCTTTTCCAGGACAGGGTGTGAGAGACTTGGCTGACTTCTCCAGGAATAGATCTGGACTTTCCTAAGACAGTCCTCAGCCCTCTTCCCATGGCCCTGCTGCAGCCCCAGGCTTAGCACAGTGCCTTGCCACAATGCATGTTCACACAGGCAGGCAATACTTTGCTGGTGAATATGAGGAAGAATCTCAAGGACACAGAATGTCACTATTCAGCTCTTATCCATCAGCTCTTTCCCAATCATCTCTTCTCCTCAGCACAGTAAACAAGTTATACTTCCCCCTGTTCAGCCCAGAACACCAGAGAGGGCCTGAGCAGGGTGTTAGGCCCTCCAGCTGTGCCAGGCATCAGGGCTGTGCTAGGAGCCCAAACTAAACCACAGTAAGAAAAAATTTAATTAAAAAAAAATGCAAAGACTCTGAAAACAATGGAAGAAAAAAATCTAACAAAGGACATGATGTGTGGGCTTCTAGTGAGTTTATACATATTTCTCAACATGGGTTCTCAGAAAAAGTTAACTAGGTTCTAGAACATTCGTTCCCATCAGCACACAGTCTCACGGTCTCAGGGTCAGCACTGTTGGTGCCCAGGATCCACCTGGATGAAACCAGCTGCCTCTCTAGTCACCTCCAGCCACTGACCTCTTTCAAAGAAGAAATGACCACAGTTTAGGTTTTAAAGATCTTTTGCAGAAGATAATCTTATTTACATTGATACAGAATCATTTTACATAATTAAATCAGACACTAATCTTTAATTTTGTAAATTATAAAGAAAAAGGGGAACTACTGAGAAATGTTCTTCATTAACCTGTTTTACACTAGGGAGGACTGTGAACCACGTGGCAACTGCAGTGTGCTATAGCAGAGGCTGGGGACAGGGCATTTGGCCTGGCTGCAAGGTAGGGAACCTTCACTAGCTTGGACTATTTTCCTCTCTTGAACACACATTTACACAAGAGAAGACAATGATTCTTAGCACTGAATAATTTAAGCACACTTTGGAAAATACATGTTACAGTGTAGGTGAGAGCCAAGTCACTGGCTGGCATAGTTCCAAGTTTCCAAGGTGACTGATGTCTGCCCAGCATGGCCCAGTGTCTGCGGCTTGGAAGTGCAGGAGCTCCACGCACTCAGCTAGAATTACAGAATTCAAGTCGGGGCTGGCTGCCATCTTGTGGGGTGAAAGGGTCTGTCTGTCTTGACAAGTAGAACTTCCAGGGACCCTGTGGCCCTTTGGGTGCCTCTCCAGGGCACACACTTTCCAGCTGGTTGGTACCTTGGGAAATTAAAAACAAACTCCAAGAGGAGGCCTGGGCAGAGCCTGTTGGGGGATGATAGCTCTGGTGGGGTGTGCAGCCCTGTTCCTGATGAAGACGACCTGTCAGGAAGTCCTCATTCCAGGACCTGGAGGTTTGCTGAGAGGGAAATGAATCACTTCACACCCTGCTGCGGTTTAAGCCTTCATTTTTAAGCTGAAAGCATGACCTTTAATTCTTTAAGCTCTCCACATTTGATTCCAAACTAGAGTTTTAGTGCCAGAAGAAGTGTCCAGCTGTCTTACCCTGCCTGAGCCAGAAGAGGTGCATCACCTACTCATGAAACGGGAAGCTTCACCAGCCCTCAGGTGCTACATTCACTGCCCAGGGGCTGTCCACTGTGACCTTTCTGTGCAGAAATGTCTTATCATGTGGTGTTTCCTGGCAGTTGAGAGGGCTCTGTACTGCTGCTCTGGAATCCTCATGTCTCTGAGACCTGGCCACAAGGAAGGACTGTTGCTCCCAGCCTAGTTTCCAGTGGATCGTTTTCCTGAGCCAAGGAGATAAATAGTTACATTTCACATCCCAGTAGGATCACATCACTAATCCCTGTAGAGTGGCTGTGCCAAGACAGGGTCAAGAGCCCCAGTACCAAGGGCAAGCACAAACAACAGGATATCACAATGCAAGAGCAGTACCCTGCAGCTGCCCCCAGGTTTGCAGCGCTGCCCTGCCCAAGCAGGATGGAAAGCTACAAAGCCCAAGAGGGGTGGAGGGGATCTGAGTTCTAGGCCTGGCTCCGCCACAGTTTTCCCTTTGTGACCGTAGGCAAGCTGGTCCCACCACTGTGGAACTGAAAGCCCCTGAGAACTGGTTAAGAAGGGCTATGAGGCAGAAACGAGTTTGAACTGAGTTCAAACCTAAGAGGCTGGACATTATAGCCCAGTCCAGCCTGGTACTGACTGACTGCCCCACATTCTGCTTCTAAGGGCTGAAAGGATGCCAGATTTACCATGACTTGGACTGTACCTCTTCCAACTCCTGGGGTGGGGTAGGGTGGGTATGATGTTGATTAAAGTGAGAGAAAACAGGGATTAGTTCATATAGGGAAACAAAGGGAAGAAACCTCACGGCTTTTCCTACCTCAGCTGGGATATCAGGAGGTAAACATTTTCTTAAGTTTGGAAAGGAATCCCTCGTCCTCCCCAGCCTCACGCCTAGCCTTGCTTCCTGTGGAGCTATCCATGGTCCTGCCACCTGGGCACAAACAGCAGAAAGAACCAGGGTCAAGGGCATACACCTCCACCCATCATACACATTCCCGGCCCTACCGACCCATGCCAGACAACCAACCACCACCCTAAGAAGAGAAGGGGCCACTGCCAAGCTGGCAAAGGCCACTACACTTGTCAGACTGAAGCAATTGGACCACTCAGTCTTATTGTGTTCCAACTGCTTAAGTCATGGACCCAAACAGGAAACAAGAAACAGACGAACAATGACCAGCTGTTGCTAATCTGAACAAGAGTCACAAAAACAGAGCTATATGCTACATCCTTTCCAGGCACGCCACTTGGTTTACAAACATTGGCTCATCTAATCCTTAGTTTACCTTTCAGGTAAATTTCACAGATGGGGAAAAACAATGGGGACATAGAGAAGTTAGGTGATTTACTTGAGGTTCCAGAGCCAGCAAACAAGAGGTAGAAATGAGTTCAAACCCAAGCTCTTAACCACTGTGCTACTGGCTTTAAGAAAGTGCACACCAAGATAAGAGCCCATCTTTAGGCCCACTAACCAGATTCTGTATTATGCATGTATACACATGACATGCCCAAGATACTGAGCGAGGGACCAATGGCCATGCAGAATCTTCTGATACATGCACTTCATCTCAGGTATCACAACACCAGGTGGGACTGTTATTTCCCAAGCAACTTCCCCCACATCTGGCCCCTAACCCTGACTGCTCCAGGAAAAGGGTAGCTATAGACCCCAGGCCAAGACTAGAAGAACTCTGCTGCACAGATGCCTTAAAGATTTGCCAGTCACAGGTACTGAGGGCCAAAAAACATTTTCCCCCCAAGATAGTCTTGCTATGTCCTGTGTATACCGCCCCCCACCCCCGTACTTCGGATTGAACTCAGGACCTTGTGTTTTCGAGGTAGGCTTAGCACTACTGAGCTAAATCCCCAGCTTGCTATGTAGTTGTTAAGACTGGTCTTGAACTCACTGTGTAACCCAGGCTGGCCTCGAACTCATGGTGAACCTCCTGCCTCAGCCTCCCAAGTGCTGGGATCACAAGTTCACACCACTATGCCTGGCTGAGGGCCAAATTTTCCTGTGAGTTAAGAGTACAGACCTGTATCAGCATTTCAAACTGCAGCTAACTTTATTTCTGTTTGTTTTTGTTTGACAGGGTCTCACTAAATAGCCCAGGTTGGCCCTGAACTTGAAATCCTCCTGCCTCAGCCTCCCAAGTGCTGGGATTGCAGGCATGCACCACCATTCCCAGCTAGGGCATGTTTTTAATGTGCCAAGACACATACTTTACACAGTGCACAACACAGTGTAAACAGTCATGGTCCCCAAGAGCTCAGTCTGAGTTAGATGCGAGAGGCCCAAAGCTCTGGGTGACAGGTCTCTGAGCAGGACTAGGTAGGGTTCTCTTGGTACAGCACAGAGTGGGGGCACAGCTCACTCCTCTGATCTGGCACTCACAGAGCTCAGATGTGTCTCTCGCTGAGTAAGATCTAGACAATTACTAATGCAGCTGGGCCATGTCTAGGCTCCAGGGGTCCACAGACGAGGACCACGCCTTGCACAGTACCCTCCAGGCCCCATGAGCAGCACCCTCCCTGTTATTCACATCTTTTTTACAAAAAGGACTCTCCTAACACAAGTCTACAAACCACATGTTTCCATCACTCATGGGCCTCCTAAGACAAGGAGATCACGAGTTTTGAATTTTGTTATGTCCCCAGTAAACAGATGGCAAATCATGTAGTATGTGGGAGTGTGTCCCACCATCAATAATCTACTGACTTACTCTCCAGTGAAGGGAAATCGATTTGAATCAGTATGTGCTAAGCCCCAGTGCATCTGAGTTGTATTCAGCCTCCTTGTACCAGACTTTGTGTTGCATGATTCTCTTCTGAGTATAGCCAGTTGAACACAGATCTCAGTCAAGTTTCCGACCTCTCCCCAGCTTTCATCCAGTGTTCGCCGTTGAGTTGATGGGGACGTAATTATCCCTGGTAGAGCGTCTAATATACGCCAGACACCATGTCACAGGCTCTACCTATCTGAACTCATTTAATCACACAAACCCTAGGAGACAGTACTGCTATTATCTCAAATTTACAGATGGAGAAACTGAGGTTCAAAGAGATGAAGTAATTTGCCTAAAGCTTTATAGCTAATAACGATAGAACTGGAACATGAATCATCTCATATCAGAACCCAAACTCCTAACTAGTCCAAGTGGGGCACAAAAACACTCAGTGAAAAAAACAAAACAAAACACTCAGTGACTGTTGTCTCCTTCCTTCCTTAACTCTGCCGTTCCTGTCACCCAAAGGTCAACAAATGGTTTGTGCCCCATGGGCAGCGCTGTACTTGAGCCAGATGGTCAAAGTCTGGGAGACTTAAAACAAATACCTAGTTAGCTGGTTAGTGGTTCAGGGAGCACAAAAACAAAACAACAAAACCTACACATGCACCCTGAAATTTGTCTCACCTCGTACAACCAGAAAGTCTTACCTGTCCCTACTTTATCTTGTTTTTCTGTTGTTACAGAGGGGTA